>NC_072429.2:72240625-72554166 GCF_028878055.3 Symphalangus syndactylus | reverse complement strand
CAACCAAATCTTACGCCTGATTTTCAGCACAGCCTGCCCTCTTGCTTCAGGACATCAGGACCCACCTAAACTGTTGCCTTAAAGGCCTTCTAGTTTTTATGCTGTGCCCTGAGTTTATAGTTGGCTAGTCTCGGCATGTCATTTTCTTCCTTTAGGGTTTCTATGGCCATTAACACCAGCCAACTGTTCTACGGCCCATTAATCACCATGGACCACATCTTTCAAGCACTAGGACTATTAGATAAGCCCATGCCTCCCCTTCTGTCTGCACTCTACCCAATCCACCTCAGGTAAGTGTGTTAATATGTTTGAGCTATAAGACACCAAGGGCTATCAGTACTGTTGCAGGTGTGACTGGCTAGGGCTGGTGACACAAGTGGTAAAAGAATTTACCAAGACAGTTGTAGGTAAAGAAAGGCAGATTTATTAGAGAAAGTACAAAGATACATTGCAAGAGTGCAATGGGCACCACAGCAGAGAAGAGGCTATCTGCCAAGAGACAGGGGCTGGAGGGAAGTTTTACATGGCTATGCTGGAGGGGCTACATGTGGAAAGAGGTATTTGGGAATAGAATATTGTGCAGGCAGGTTGTTTGTAGTTTTTCTCCACAATAATTTTTCTCCACCACCTGGGGCTTCTCCCTCGTTGTTGCTTACTTATAGTATCAGGACTCCAAAAGTGTCACGTGAACCCCAGCAATGAAGCCCTTATTGCCAAATGGCCAGCCAGAGGATGACCCAACATTAGGATCTCATCCTAAGGATCTGCCCACTAGGACCTCTCCTGATACCAGCTGCCTTACATTACAGTCTCCTGGAAGGATAGCCTGATACATGGATTGGGTAGAAGAACCTTATTTGGGAAGTGATCCCAGAAAGCCTCATAAGGGAGGAAGAAACTAGACTGAGCTTGTCCAACCCGCAGCCCAGAACAGCTTTGAATGTGGCCCAATGCAAATGTGTAAACTGTCTTAAAACATTATTAGATTTTTTTGTGATTTTTTTTCTTTTTTTAGTTCATCAGCTATCATTAATGTTAGTGTATTTTATGTGTGGCCCAAGACAGTTCTTATTCTTGCAGTGTGGCCCAGGGAAGCCAAGAGATTGGGACACCCCTGATACTAGACAGAGAAAGAAAGGAGACTAAAATAAGTGTGTCAGTAAACTGACTATCACTGTGGACAAGTGGGGCTCAATCCCATTGGGGAACTCTGGGAAACTTCATAGAACTGGGTGTTCCCAGCTGTGGCTCAAGAAAGTTGGGCTATTTATCCAGCAGTTCCCATCTATCCCTGATCCAGGACTGCTCCTAGGAGTGTTAACTCTCCAGCACTACTTGCCTGCCCTGTGCATGGGCCAGGTATCCCCCTGTGGCCACCCACAGAGAGCTGCAGGTACTTGCAGTAAGAAGCAGTTGCCTTTTCAGGAACAGTGATGCCAGTGGAACATGGATCACAGTTGCTACATCCCCAAAATAACAAACACAGGGACAATGAAACAACACACACTGGCTCTTAGAATGAGAACCAGAATTATAGAATGCCAAAAAAATCAAACAATCACATAGAAGTCATTTACTATATTATTATTTCTTGGATAACACCATGAAAAGTCTACCTGTCACTCCCAGCTCAAATGCAGTATTCTAGGGTTTGTTATTTAACTATTTCTAGTAAGGATTACATTCTAATGTAGGGAATGCTGCCGTTTGGAAGCAAATAACTTACATGCTCTCTATACAATATGTTATGGTTGGTCTTGAAATAAAGAAAATACAAACTATATCAATTTAGTTGCTTAGCATTAAAAAAAAAAAAAACAGAATTTTTACCCTTCTCTGTGCTTCATGCCAAAGAGAGCCAGGTCTAGGTTTTCAAATATGAGGCTATAATGCCAGTCTGAATGTCATGCATCAGTATGCCTGGGTCCCTCATGGTATAGTACCAAGGCGAGACAGAGAGAGCTATGGTCAACAGCAACTGTCAGAAGAAGTTCCCATGCCTTTGTATTTAGCAGAAAAAGCACTAAATGTTTTCCACGATGAACAGACTCTTAGTATATTCAGTTGGGCCACATGAAATTGCTGATCTAGGATTTTTTACTGCAAAAATTGCAAATTTCATATTATATAGACTAGTAACTCCCGAATTGAGTTAGATTAGCATTCCTGGACTCAGCATAGGTTTAAAAGTAATGAGTGACAGCTGAGAATTTTTTTAAGTTACAGGAAATTTCTGATTTTAAAATGACATAATAAAGCTGGCACCACCCCCTTCTCTTAGAAACCACCCCAAAACAAAGATAAAAGAAAACATAAATCAAACCACGTCTTTGATGAAACTAGAAGACATATGTGAGCCCCAAAATACAAAATATGAGGGGGAGCAGCCAAAGGCAGTGAGTGTCAAAGAGGGTGCAGGAAGATGCTGCAAGAGAATGCCTGTGTGGCAAATCTCAGCAAAAGTGGTAAAGCACAGACTGCAAAGTAGGTGACATACACTAGTGGGAAAAACCAATAATTCCTGATTTAGAACAAGCTCTGATGATCAGAATAGCACCAAGGAGAAGCAAGGAAGGCAAAGCTAAATGATAAACTAATAATCATGCCATATTTGTAGGAAGCAGTGTGTCCATGAGGCAGGGTACATGCAGTTGCTCATTCTTGTTGGCTGAAAGGAAGTAAGGATTATGTTACTTCCATCTCATGGAAGTAATACTACATACTATTCTATCTCATGAGAAATGTTACTGTGAAAGAAAGAATTCTTGGCAGCCTAAACATGACCTGACCACGACCTCTTTCCAAATACATACACATACACACACACACACACTCACACACTTACACACACACACACTCACACACTTACACACACACACACACACTCCAGCAAATAGTGGATCCAAGAAGATCTCATCTCATTCAAAGAAGAAGGATCAAAAAGAATCCAGCTCTAACAATATAATTTACAAGGGTATTTACTGCAGCATTGTTTGTAATGGCAAAATATTAGAAAAAAACTAAATATCCATCAATAGGCAACGAGCCAAATAAACCATATTACAACCAAACAATAGATTTCTATTTATATTTTTAAAAGAATGAGCTAGCTGTACACATACTAATATAGAACGATCTCTATATTACCCGGAATAGCTTAGGTTATACTGCAATAACAAACAATCTGAATACTTTAGTAGCTTAAGCCAACAAAACTATTTTTCTATCGTGGAATACATGTTATTCTCACTCAGGGACCTGGATTCATCCTCCAGAAATTCATAACCATAGTGCAGGGGCATCTATGAGGGAAAAAGAAAATTATGCACATACTCTTAAATTCTTCTACCTAGAAGTGCCACGTGTCACTTCTGGGTACATTTCATTCATTCAAAGAAGTCATATGGCCACCCAACTGCAATGGGTTAGAAGTGCTTTCCTACTAAATTAGGCAAGAGGAGAAGTGGAAATATGGGTGAGCAGCAATGATGTTTACCACCATCATCTCCAAGAAATATTATTAAGTGAAGGGGAAAAGCAGGCCTTATTTTTCATGTTAAAAACATATTAGATATATTTTCTATTCCTGATATGCATTGAATAATTCTGGAGGAATAAACTGATAACAGGAAATAACTCCAAGTAAGCATAGAAAGACTGAGTAGTTTAATTTTCTGGAAGGCTTAATAGTTGTATGTGATTTTGTATGTTATATATTTCATACTATAATGCATGTATCATTCAAAACATATATTTTAAAACAAAAATGAAAGGCATATGCCCTTTGATCTTAAACATAAAGGGTAACATAAGGAATATATGTAAATTTGCCTCCCCTTGAATAAAATGGTATAACAGTTTTCTAGAAGAAATGTTTGCACCCAGAAGAGATTTTATTTAACTATTTAAATTTATAAAAACTTGGTATGGCTTATAAATGAAATTTTCAAATTTTAAACTCAGAGACAAAGACAATAAATAGATCTTAGTCTGAAATGACTTGATAGTGATCACTGTCTGTGAACAAGACCAGATCACCACACAATACAGCTATCCATTTTCAGCCAGAACAAGGAGAGCCTTAGATTCTTGATTACGGCATTCTGGATAGGACATAAATCCATCATCTGTCCATCAAAGAAAGCTTAACTATTTTCTAAAAGCAGCAGGGACTATATCAGGGAGAGAGGGATGTTCTTTCCTTATATAAACTGCATGTCTAGTACATTTCCCCAGCTGGGGATCATTTTTAATGTAAACGTCATCTTGTTATGGAACTCCTTGTTCTTTCAAAGTTCCTTAAATCACTAATTAGTTATGCTACATTAATAGCAACTTTTAGACTCTGTATCTTTCCACACTGATAGTCCTTTTAGAGGGGGAAAAAGACCAGCTGGAAGTCAAGGAAGACAGATACTTTTCCAGGCACTTGCATACCACCCACTACCCAACGTCATGGCCTCATGCCACACTTCCAGTTCCAGAAGTGCAAGAGCTCACAGTTCAAATAAACCACTCCCAAGTGCCTCAGTCTGGAACTTTGGCCACTGAGAAGTTGAAATAAAGCACTCCCAAGTGACCGCAGGCAGGACCCACGATGATCTCTCTGTGTACTGAGGCTGGGCTGGAGAGCTACTAAATGTTAACAAAGCTCCTCTCCAGCCATTATGTGCCTCCCTCAAAAGGCTACCAGTTTATGTGTGCCACAGCAAGCCTAGGATGAAGGCAGATCTTATAATTGCCTGCACATAAAAAAGAAAAGTTCAAAGACAGAAGGAATGAAAGGTGAAACGAGAAGAAGGAAAATGTTTTCTTCTTGTAGAATTGGCCTACAATAAAATGGTGCAAAATAATTGTGGATTCCTGGGAAGCTATATGTGAGATCAGCATCTCTACTACCAGGTCTCCTGCTTCCAGACCAGGATGGATTTTAGTCCTTTAAAGGAATAGGACACTAACGAGGGAAGGGCCTAACTCTCATAAACTCCCAGAAAACCAAGGTTCAAGGGGACCTCCAACTAAGCCCAAAGAAGGTAATCCCCTAATCGGAGTAACCAGTTTTGGAAACTTGTTCAATTCTGTGTCCTTTTATTGTTTTTCACATAGCCAGCAGAATAATTAATAATAATTAATAATAATAATTAATTTTATAAGATTCTACATAATGTATTCATTAATATTAAAAAAGTGTTTGGTCAGATCATCTGTCCAGATTACTATCTAGGCAATAGGTACTTTATCTTCATTTATACAGACAGTATTTTTGACTACCTACTACACGCCAGGCACTATGCTAGATACTAGGAATACAAAATTAAGAAAGCCACTGTCCTCGTGGCTCACAGATTTGCAGTTAGACATATGACAAATAACTCAATAGCTGCATTGATCAGATTGCTTGACATATCATGAGAACTCAGTAAGTGTTTGTTGAAAAAATAAGTTTTAAATAAATGAATGATGGAGATTTGTAAAAAAAGAGAATGCCAAAATCTGAACTAGGTCAGGGAGACATCCCAGAGGAGATGATGTATGAACTAAGAGTTCATGGATAAATAAGAATTCTCCAGGAAGATGGGCAAGTGGGGAGGTAAGCCTGCCAGACAGAAGCAACTGTGCATGGGAAAGCACAGAATTATAGAACACGGCACATTCATGGAACTGCAGGCAGATCAGCACGGTAGCAAGGGCTCCTGTGGGGAGTGATAAAAGATGAACCTTGAAGGGTAGGTAGAGCCCAGATCACAAAACAGTCTGAGGAGCTTAGCACTTCTGCTGGAAGCAATGAGGTAGGAAGGATGTAAGCTGAGGAATAACATGATCATGGTTGTGGTTTGGAAAAAAAATCTCCTTAGCAGCCATCTGGAGAATGAAATGCAGTTCATCAAAAGTAGACACAGGGATGAGAGGTGAAGTAAGGCAAGGGAAAGAGGAAGAGGTAAGAAACTCTTTAGAAGATGGAATCAACAGGGCAGCTTTGGTGAGTAATGGAATCTGGAAAGAAAGGCAGAGGAAGGAGGTAGAAAAGACACCTCTAAAGATTCCAGTTTGGGTGACTCTGAAATACATGGAGAGTGTCTGATTTGGGAGGCAGTAAGTGTGGAGAAACAGGATCAAGAAGGAGATATAGATCATAAGGGGTTGGGTGGCAGGGTGGTAATTGACCTTGAGTCAGTCAGAACCAGATAGAAAAATCCAGTAGGCAATGGGAACAGGTTGTGAGGCCAGGAGAGATAACCCAGAAGATCAAGTTTGAGAATCATAAATACCAGGAACTTCTGGTAATCTGAAGGTAAAAGCCAATGTCGGCCGGGCGCGGCGGCTCACGCCTGTAATCTCAGCACTTTGGGAGGCCAAGACAAGCAGATCACTTGAGGGAAGGAGTTTGAGACAAACCTGGCCAACATGGTGAAACCTTGTCTCTACTAAAAATAATATAAAAATTAGCCGGGCATGGTGGCGCATGCCTGTAGTACCAGCTACTCAGGAGGCTGAGGCAGGAGAATTGCTTGAACCTGGGAGGCAGAGGTTGCAGTGACTCAAGATTGCACCACTGCACTCCAGGCTGGGTGACAAAGCAAGACTTTCTCTCAAAAAAACAACAAAAAAACAAAAACAAACAAACAAACAAAAGCCAATGTCATAATTACTATAAGAGCATATCACACTGACTGAGTGCTAACAATGTGTTTGGTGCTGTGCTTAGTGCTTTCCATGGATTACTTCATTTAATTTGCATAGCAGCTCTTCACAGCAGATATAACTATGATTCCCTTCCTTTTTTTTAGATGAGCCGCTGAGACATGAGGAGATTACATCATCTGGCCCAGGTCTTACAGCGAGTCAGCCACAGCTGGAGCTGAGACACTGCCTTCTCCCTAGAGCAGAGAGGATCTAAATAGGAGGCCACATCCAGAGGCTAATCCAAAATGTGTTTTGCTTGGCCAGCACGGTATTTTTATAAATTAGATGTCAATGATTTAGACCACAGCCTGCATCCCACCCCCCAAGTTCACCACTCTCCTCAGCATGCCAGACTGTCTCATGCCCATCTACTGTGGCACAGGGATGAACGTGTCATGAATGTGTCCTGTTTCTCCTTCATGACTCTTCCCAAACAGCTGTGAGCTCCTTCAGGGTTTGCCTCAGCTGCAGAGAGCTGCCTCCCCAAGTCACACCCGTCCAGGCAGCCCACATCCAATGACCAATGAAGCAGGAAAAGCGAATAAAGGCCAGGCCATCTGGACCCAACACAGGGCGACTCTGATGGGCCATTCCAATGTCAAAGCCCTGGTGAGATCAGCAGAAACTGGCAGGCACACGTTGCAACTCATTTTCTCCTTCTGCCCAAGCCTGCTTTCCTCCACAGACACTTCCCAATAATATCTCTGCTCACGAAACTTCATCCCAGAGCCTGCTTCCTGGAAAACTAGCCTGTGACACATAACTTGGCTGTTCCTGGAACACAATGAATTTTGACGTCTACAAAAGGATCAAGTATTGCCCTACAAGTTTCCAAATCTTTAAGACTTGGTGCACCTTAATATATAAACCAAAAAAGCTGAGTGGATCCCAGCTGCCGGTGAATAAAATTGACTCAGATTCCTGTCCAGGCAACAAAACCCACTGGGAACTCCATCTGGGATTGCTCCAAAAGTGACTCCCACCTGCTTTTCCTAAGTCTTTACATTTGAATGTCTGCTGTCCGAGTCTACAAGCCTGCCACCTCACCAGCCCCACACCAGTTGAACAAAGGGTAGATATCTCGGGCTGTTCACTGGACTGACTCCTGCCCCTGCTCACTACAGAGTCCAAGTAAGCAGAGGGGACGACGCAGATCTCACTGGGAAATACTCATTTCTTTGGCTGAGGACTTTGGCCATCTCCTCAAGAATTCTCTGCTAAAATGCAAATAAACTTAGCATATGCATGTACATGTTTTCCATATATATGTGTTGACTGAAAGGTAAGAAGGACTCACACCACAATGTAAACAATGGCTTCCTCTGGGCTGTGTTATAGAATTATTGCTATCTTTTTCCTTCATAAATATTTTCTGAAATGAGGTGTTTTCATAATAAGAAAGAAAATGATAAAATTATTTTTCAAAGACAAAAGAATTGTACCCTTCTCCCTTGCAAATAACCTTGGAAAAGGAAGCACATTAAACTGTGAGTATGAGAGGAAGGTATTAATGCCTTGATGTTAATTACTTAGAAAGCCAGCCAGCTGATATCAGAGGGCTGAGGAAATGAGATGTTTGATAGGCTTGGACAGGATGAAACAGTTCCACATTAGGTGAAGCCAGCCTAGGCAAGGGGCCACAGCATTATGATGAAGGCGTCCAAGGTCACTAAAGGAGGAAGGCTTTGCAAAAATGGGCCTGGGAGACATTGAGACTCACCTGCATCTCACCTCATCCACAGTCTTGCCTGCCTCGTCCCTCACCCTCCTGTGCCCATCTCTCCCTGCTGGCTCTCCAAGGCAGGCAGAAGAAGGGGGCCTACAGCTAGATGTGCTTTCGCTCGGGGCCCAGGTGAGGCTTCTGTCAGGACCCCCGGGCTGCCGCCCTTCCTCCTCCGGTGATTTCCGAGGTCCCTTTATCTCTCACCCTTCAATTTAAAGTCTAGAACTAGGCCAAAGCTCTCAATTCTTGACTCCCCTCCTCCAAGCCTTACTCTGGCCCTTCTCATTCTCCAGAAGAGAAAGGAACTTTCTAAATGGAAACCCAAACAGAGAGACAAGAGCACAAGGAGGAAAACGGGACTGACAACTCCAGCTCGTCTTTTTAATGCTCCACTGATGCCTTCCACCAAAGACCCACTTCACCTGCGTTGCCATGCCCCCAACCTTATGACCTTGCAGCCCTCCCTGGATGATTGACTTGTGTTTGTTTCACCTTGGTTCTCACTGGTGCAAAGATGTACACCTGGGATCCACTGACTCCCAGTCGGCACCTGACCCGGGGCAGTCCACCTGCGTGAGGGAATCCCTGCACATCTTTCCTGCTGCAAGGAGACAAAGGACACTGAACCCCAGCTCCATCTCTACCTGATAACTCTCCCCACCCTAACAGTGCCAGACTACCCTCAATAAAAGCTTGGCGTACGCCCATGCTGTATGGTTCCCTCACATCCAGATACTCCTAGAGGCACCCTCTCCCTCTCCTTCCATTACAGCTTGGCCCCAGGCAGTGGGGAGGCAGAGGGGGATTAAAGGATCCCTGGCCTCTGCCTTCCTGCTCCTGGTCTCTCTCTTCCTCTCTGTAGTGGACAAGGTCAGTGCTCTGCCCATGTCCCCTTGGGTCCTTTTTCACCATTTTGTGCACGTCCACAGCTTTCATCTTTCCATATATATGCATTGACTAAAAGGTGAGAAGGACTCGCACCACAATGTAAACAGTGCTTTCCTCTGGGTTGTGTTACAGCATTATCGCTATTTATTTCCTTTCTTTTTCTACATAAATATTTTCTGAAATGTCCACGGCGTTCATCTTCAACAGCCAACACCTGAGAATCAACACCGGAGCCTGCTCACCTTCATCTGTGCAAACTGGGAGTGTCTGAGAATTCGTCCCCAAAGCCCTCCCCACTCCCCCCATGGTTCTTAACCATTGGCTAATGGGGACAGGAATATAAAAGCCTCTGCTCCCTTGCACAATCTGTACCCCTGAGTTCTTTGGTGGGGTCAGGATGAAGCTACCCACTGGGCTCTGGCTCTCCTTCCCTGTGGCGCTTGCCCCACTCCCTCACTGGTCTCCTGGCTACCATCTTTAATAGGTCACTTACACGTGAATCTTCTCTCAGGGTCTGCTGCTGGGGAATGCATGTGACATAAGTCACTCTCTTTCTTCTTCCTAGAAGGTGTGAGCTTGAAACCTTTTTATATTCTACATTCCTTCTACCATAGTTCAACAAGCCTCACCTGTTACGGCAGAGCGACCACTGGCTTTTTTTTTATGTCTTTCTAAAGAAATACCTAGAGTGATTCAGCACAATCTTCTTTTTACAAGGCAGAAACAAATACGCAGGTACTCTCTTGGACTTGGTGATAAAGGACAGCAGACAAGAGCCTTTCTTGTCTGAACAAATTTATCTCAGAATTTTAAATCTAGAATAGCCCTGACCCCTTTATTGAATTTCATGTTAAACTTGTTCAATTATTTTCAACCAAATTACAAGTTATCCTCCAGATGCCGAATTTGACCTGCTTTTTAAAAATGGGTTAAAGACATTCAGTGTGTGCTCCCTGTGACGTCGTTCCGTAATTAACATTCACTTAAAAACCTGCGCCATCCCTTTTTGCAACAAACTACCAATCAAATGTGTTCTGGGGAGACCTAACTGGGTTTGCTTCAGGTTGGTTCTGAAAGTTTAATATGACACAGGAAGTCCCCAACATTTAGCTAATTCCTTCTTCAAATTAATGCTGCTGATTATGCGGTGAATAAGGAAGCCACATTAAGCCTGGGCTTGGTGTAACAAGGCAAAAAGCCTGAAGTTAAACCATTTAAAAATAAAAGATAACCCATAATATTGATCAGAGATGTAGAGTCCAAATCTCAAGGAGGGAAAGGCATGGTGCTTGTCTTCCCACCAATATTTCAGGTTGACTCTAGGTAGATCATTTTAATAATCTCTAAGTGGAAATGTTCCAAAGAATGCTAAGTAATATGAAACTGACTCCATCAAATTAATTTGCTTCCTCCTGTGAATTCCATCACATTCTGCCAAATAGAACATAGTAAAGCAGAGAACTATTACCGAAGTTATGGGTAATTTTGGAATTCAGGAACACAATTACATCTGAAACAAGCATGACTACTAGATTAGTAGCACACTTCTACCACTATTCTTCCTCTTTGTAGCCAAATGAAGAGTAATAACTGGACAGCAAATACCAAGCAACTCTCAGAAAGTAGGAAATTACATATGGTATAGAAAGCGCCAAGCAAATAATATTAGCTAAGGGTTTGGAGTGCTTATTATATGCCAAATACTATTTCAGAAGCTTTTCCACTTTAAACCATTAAATCCGCACAATGCAGTGAAAGAGGTGCTATTATCCCCATTTTGCAGAACAGTAAACAGGCACAGCAGCAGGCCATTTGTTCCTTTTACACAGCTCGTAAGTGGCAAGAGTCAGAATTTAAAGTCACAGCTTTGCTCCAAAGCCCATACTCTTGCCAACACCCAGCCCCAGTGGTCTCTGTGCTGCAGAGCTGTGTAGAGTGGGCACTATTCAGATACTACAGTGTGGATGGTGCCCCTGGAGGTGTGCCGCTCTGAAGCGGAAATAAAGTGATAAGTCAGTGAGGCACTAGAGATATTTTGGGTGAGAGTGAGGTCAAACAGAGAAAAGGTCGAAGCCTGGTGGGATTCCTGGGCCAGCAAGCAGTAGCATTAAGGCCACGGCACCTGGTATAAAAATAAAACCCCAACAAAATGAAAGCTAGGAGATGGTTAAAGAAATCCTTGGGCTGTGCAGAACTTTGATAGAGTGGAGATCAGCATTTAAATTTGCTCTGATTCCCTTGTTCTTCATTGATCTCCTCTCAAATTAATCCCAATAGGGAATGGGTTAAATTACAAAGCACCATCTTCCCAGACTCCTCTGCCCCCACCCAGCTTGCCTCTCACTCCAGTGACACCACTTGCTCTTCCCCAGGTAGTCTAGGCTGTCATACTTCTCTGCTTTTGTACATGCTGTTCTCTTAGACTTTTTCTTCTCACCTGGAAAATTCCTACATGTCTTTCAGACAGTTACTAGATCATATCAATTTTGATGGCTTCTCTAAGGCCCTAGATAATTCCATCTGGTTCAACAGATGAGGACTGGTTATCTACAATGGACCAGGTGCTGTGCTGAGGATTTAGAGGTCGATACAAAAGTGGTCCCTGGTTAATTTCTCCCTCATCAAATTCCCCCTAATATAGAGACTTCTAACTTGCAGTGTGCATCAGACTCACTTCAGACATACTTTTGCAAAAGCATATTTTGCCCTGGGCTACACCCTCTAGAGATTCTGATTTACTGTATTTCATCAAATCTAAGATGTCATTAGCCCTCTGAAGTGCATTTTCTGCGCAACTAAAAGAGAAAAATGTTTTCAATCAAATTATGAGACAATACCTTTCTTAACACATTGAGTGTAAGAAGCATCACTTGAACACCGGAGGCAGAGGTTGCAGTGAGCCAAGATCATGCTACTGCACTCCAGCCTGGGTGACAGAGTGAGATCCTGTCTCTAAAATAAAAAATAAAATGTAGGGGGAAATTGCATCTTAGAATCAACTAATGGTACTTGTCCTGGTTTGGGGACCTAGGCATCAATGTCTTCTAAATAGCATTTTGTTATTCTACTAAAAACCACTGCCCTAACACCTTTGCCACATCTCTGATTATTCGAGTCATTCTTTCATTCACTCAAGAAGCATGCTTTGAACACTTCATCAGTTCCAGGTGCTATGTAATGAATACTGTGTATATGTGTTGTGTATATAATGTAAAATGTATATGTATAATGACAGCAGACATTAATATGGCATGGTTCCCACTCCGAAAAAACTTATACTCTAGTATAGAAGAGATAGGGAGATTGGTGATTACAATCTTTTTTTTTTTTTGTCTCCCACACTAGGCCATTAATGCAATGACTTTTCTTTGAATAAAATGTTCTATTTCTTTTCATTCTGTTTTGTTTTTAAATTGAGACGAGATGTCACTCTGTCACCCAAGCTGGAATGCAGAGGTATGATCATAGCTTACTTCAGCCTCGAACTCCTGAGCTCAAGCAATCCTCCCATCTCAGGCTCTGAAGTAGCTGGGATTATAGGTACGCACCACTGCACCTGGCTCATTTTTTTGTGTGTGTGTTTTTTGTTTTTTGGTTTTTTTTTTAGTTTTTGTGGAGACAGGGTATTGCTATGTTGGCCAGGCTGGTCTGGAACTCCTGGCCTCAGGCAATCCTCCCTCCTTGGCCTCCCAAAGTCCTGGGATTAAAGACATGAGCCACTGTGCCTGGCCAAAAATGCTCTATTTCTAACAGAATGGGGAGAGAATATGCAAACCCTCTGTCTATGAGTGAGAAGCCTCATCTTTTCATGCTCTAGCACCTTGTTACTCCCTACATCACATCTCCATACATCAGAAGAGCATGGGCAATATTGCTGTTCCAGCTAATAGGCAGCCAGAACATTTGCGCTTATAGAAACAGGAAAAAGAGGTGGCATTGGCTAATGACAGCTGAAAAGGCTAAGCTCCATGATCAACAGAATTGGAAAAAAGAAAGACCACAAAATTAAAATAAAAAGTGGGACACAGAAGGAAAGGAATGGCACACTGCAGAAGTGGCGGGTAGAAGATATGGCATTAGATATTAGAAGTAGTAAAGATGACAAAAATTACCAGCAGCAAGAGGGGACAGTGGACAAGAGAGCTGTTAGCAAAGAGACAGGGAAGAAAGATTAGAACAGTCTGGCAGCTTAATAGCAAATAGAATCTCAGCTGCTCTTGCTGGCACCATGTGAGGAATTTAGAGACAGACTGAGCCTACTCCTACCCCAAAAGTCATTTTATTACAAAGTAGAAGAGCAATTGATGTCTGAACTGTTAAGATAAATGATTGTTTTCTATTGTTAAACTTGCCAACCAACCCCATTTAAAAGCTTTAGGACTTACAGGGCTAAGATTGACTCATACACAATATTTTCACCGGCGCCCTTCTATACCAGCGTTCTATGTAACAGCTTTGTTTATGGATATATGTGATCTGTCTGATGACGTTCCTTGCCTGTATGTTAATCATCACTAGAAAAATAGAACTCACCACTTAGACTTTCCCTGGAAACCTTTTACTGAGTCTGCCTCACATATTTACACTTAATATACTTACATTCTACCTCCACCCAAAGTGTGGACTTTAAAATATATTAGTGGATAATCCAAAAGAGAATTCATGGTAAGGTTTCATCTATTAATTATGTTCTAAGTTATGTGTATCTTTCTTATTCCTTTGAATAACCTATTATTTGGGTGATCTATTATAGGATAAATTTAAGGGGACTTCACACTATACCACCAGAAGGTATCAGCAAACGTCTGCCTCAGCATACTCAGAATTCTACCCATCAAGGAACCAATGGATATGCAAACCCATGTATCAGTGCCAAAAACCTAGTCAACAATGCATTCAATAAAGCTAAAGACACGGATGGATCCTAAGGTTATTTTTTGCTAAAAATTGGTAGACACAGCAGACTCCTCAACTTGAGCACTGACATACAATCCATCAAATGGCAAGTACGTTTTGAATGCCTCTGTGGGCCTAATACTGCACGTCATCTGTGAGAGATTTGAAGTTATGATAGGTAGTCCTGTGTCACACCAGGTTTACATATCATTGTGACCTCATTCATCTATCATTTATTGAGTCCCTAGTTTGTACTAGGCATTGAGAGAAAAATCACTTGAACCCTGGAGGCGGAGGTTGCAGTGAGCTAAGATCGCACCACTGCACTCCAGCCTGGAGACAGAGCAAGACTCTGTCTCAAAAAACAAAACAAAATAAACAAACAAACAAACAAAAACTCACAGTTCAATGGAGGAAAGAAACACATAAAAGTATAATTAAGGTTCTATTGGGCACTTAGCATAGCACCTGGGAATTTCAGATGCAGAATCCGTGTCTGCTGAACGGAATGAACATAAATGTTCACGTGACCACCAGGAGCTCAATTTGCCTGGAGTCAAGGACTTGTTGTCAGGAAATATAAAACACCAGGCTGGAAAGCACTGGAGCTAGCTGTAACTGGATGATTGATGACTTTCTAAACTATGTTAAGAGGTCTGAATTTTTTTTTCTGGCAAACAAGTAGAAATGACTGAAGGTTCTCAAGTAAAGGAGTGGCATAATCTATGATCTCTGGGCAACAGTACAGACGATGGATTGAAAGAAGTGAGCCTGGAGCAAGGGTGATCTGTTGAAAGGCCATTGCAATAGTCCTAGTGAAGTATGACAAAGGGTTTCATGAAGCCAGTGCTGCCAGGGATGGAGAAGAGGATTCCCAGATATGTTTAGGAGCAGAATTGACAGAACTTGGTGACTAGATGAGTGCATTTCTGAAAGAAAGGGGAGGCATAATCAAGAGTGTCTCTGAGGAGTCTAGCTTGGGCAACTGCATAGGAGTTTATTTGTAGAAACTGATTACAGGAACAGCAGTGGGTTGGAGTAGGAAGGAGAGGTAGGTAACAGGTACCACCTCAGACATGCTGGAGTTGAGATGCCTCTAAAACATCCAAGTTCAGGTCTCCAGTGGCCATTTGGTGCTAAGAGAAATATCTGAGCAGGAGATACCTGTTATATCTCCAAGAGATGTTACTAAGGAGACAAGACAGGATGTGCACATGGAAACAACTAATGAACAAAGCAACATGGACTGTTTTATATGCTAAATTGCTTTAAATGAAGAAATCATGAATTAAGAGTTCAGACAGCAGGGCAAACTACATCAGCTGGCAGAATACAGGAAAAAGAGCCTGGCCTTTAGGGATGCACAGAATTCGGATAATCAGATGAAGGACATTTCGGGGGTCAGAGCACACACAACCCAAGTCAGGAGGTTAGGAGGTGCCCAGGCCAGAGAAGGGACCTTCCTGATGGAGTGGGAAGCTTAGGTGGGAGAGTGCAGCATTATGACTGAAAGCAAAGGGGAAGCCAATTATTAACAGTCCTGAATATAAGGTCTTAAATCAGTAGAGACCAAGAGCTCTTATGCATTTTGAAGAGAATGTCATGACAGAAATATTGTTTAACCACTCAATCAAAATGGAGTTTATAAGACTCATCCTACAGGTATTTGTATCTGTGCCCAATTCCAAGGTATCATCTCTTCACTAAAGCCCTGTCACCTACATTTATATAGAGGATTCTTTTGTTGTTGCTGTTTGGTTTTGTTTTGAGACAGGGTCTCACTCTGTCACCCATGCTGGAGTGCAGTGGCAAAATCATGACCCACTGCAGTTGCAACCTCCTCGGTTCAGGCAATCCTCCCACCTCAGCCTCCCAAGCAGCTGGGACCACAGGCATGCACCACCATCCCTGACTAATTTCTTTTCTTTCTTTTCTTTCCTTCTTTCTTTCTCTTTTTTCTTTCTTTCTTTCTTTCTTTCTTTCTTTCTTTCTTTCTTTCTTTCTTTCTTTCTTTCTTTCTTCTCTTTTCTTTCTTTCTTTCTTTCCTTTCTTCCCTTCCTTCCTTCCTCCCTCCCTCCCTTCTCTCTCTCTTTCTTTCTTTTTTTTTTGAGATGGAGTCTCACTCCTGTCACATAGGCTGGAGTGCAGTAGCACAATCTTGGCTCACTGCAACCTCCACCTCCCAGGTTAAAGCAATTCTCCTTCCTCAGCCTCCCGAGCAGCTGGGATTACAGGCATGTGCCACCATGCCCTGCTAATTTTTGTATTTTTAGTAGAGACGGGGTTTCATCATATTGGCCAGGCTAGTCTCAAACTCCTGACCTCAGATGTTCCACCCACCTCAGCCTCCTAAAATGCTGGGATTACAGGCATGAGCCACCACACTCAGCCCCTTTCTTTATTTTTGTAAAGATGAAGTGTTGCTATGTTGCCCAGGCTGGTCTCAAACTCCTGGCCTCAAGCGATCCTCCCACCTCCGCCTCCCAGACTGCTGGGATTGTAGGTTGATACGGTTTGGATCTGTGTCCCCACTCGAATGTCATGTTCAACTGTAATCCCCAATATTGGAGGTGGGGTGTGGTGGGAGGTGATTTGATCAGGGTGTGGATACTTCGTGGATGGTTTAGCACCACCCCTTTGATGCTGTTCTCCTGTTAGAGTTCTTACAAGATCTGGTTGTATAAAAGTGTGTAGCACCTCCCCACAACCCTGCCGCAACCCACTTGCTCCTGCTCCAGCCATTTACGACAGTCAAGATGTTCCTGCTTCCCCTTCGCCTTCTGCCATGATTCACAGTTTCTTGAGGCCTCCCCAGAAGGTGAACAGAAGCCTCTATGCTTCCTGTACAGCCTGCAGAACCATGAGCCAATTAAACCTCTTTTCTTTATAAATTACTCAGCCTCAGGTATTTCTTTGTAACTGTTTGAGAACAGACTAATACACAGACATGAGCCAGCGCATCCAGCCTATAGAGGATTCTTAGAAGGAAACTTCGCGAAAGATATATCAAAGCAAAGAAGCAAAATAACAGTGAAATTTCACAACGCCAAGTATCATTAAAATAAGTGACTCTAATAGATATTTCCATTTTCATGCAGATGGTCCATAATAACAGTGTTTTGTTGAGCAGCTTATAACATGTCTTCTGTAACGAGGGATCCTATTTAACATATGCTTTCCTTTGTTCTTGACCACCTAACTCACTTTCTATGGGGACGCTAAAATACTTATGAGCTACCAAAAATCTTGGAGTAAGATTAAATGACAGGAACGGGACCCCCCTTTTTGAAAACTAAAAATTGGGTCAAGGATCTAACAAAACAAAACTATGCTTCTTCTGGGTATGAGAGTTAGTCTAGGAGACATAGAATAACAAGAGATCCAATCTCTTCTGCTCTCAGTTTATGTGACTTGGGCAGAACTGACATAATACCTCTACCTAACACGATGACCACCATTTCCACAGCTCCACAGGGAGGCATGTGAGTAGGAGTGGTCATTGTGATTGGTTCAGAAATGAATACATAACCGAGTTAATCTAGTGAGACACTGGGATATAGCTGGGTACTTACATACAAACCATGTTCCAGTTCACCCCTTCTTCTTTGCTAACTGAACTCTGATTTTGTTTAGTTCTTAAGCAACATCCATGGGCACAAGAGATACATGTTAATAAGCTTAAAATTATTGAGGTACGGGAATACCGCAGAGATATCATAAGTTCAATTTCAGACCACTACAATAAAGCTAATGCCACAATTAAGCAAGTCACATAATTTTTAAATTTTTCCAGTGCATATAACAGTTATATTTACACTAAACTGTAGTCTACTGTGTGCAATAGCATTATGTCTAAAAAATGTACAAACCTTGATTTAAAATTACTTTATTGCTAAAAAATGGTAATGATTATTTGAGCTATCAGTGAGTGGTGATCTTTTCTTACTGGTGAAAGGTCTTGCCGCAGTGTGGATGGCTGCTGAGTAATCAAGGTGGTGATTGATCAAGTTTGGGGTGGCTGTAGCAATTTTGTAAAATAAGACAACATTGAAGATTGCTGCACCAATTGATTCTTTCTTTCATAAAATATTTCTCTGTCACATGTGTTACTGCTTGATAGTATTTTACCCAGAGTAGAATCTCTTTAAAAATTGTAGTCAGTCTTCCCCCAAATGCTACTGCTACTTTATCAATAAAGCTTATGGAATATTCCAAACACTTTGTTGTCATTTCAACAGTGTTCACACCCTCTTCACCAGGAATAAATTTCATCTCAAGAAACCACTTTCTTTGTTCATTCTTAATAGATTAAAGTTTCATCGGCCGGGCGAGGTGGCTCAAGCCTGTAATCCCAGCACTTTGGGAGGCCGAGGCGGGCGGATCACGAGGTCAGGAGATCGAGACCATCCTGGCTAACACAGTGAAACCCCGTCTCTACTAAAAATACAAAAAAAAATTAGCCGGACGTTTTGGCGGGCGCCTGTAGTCCCAGCTACTCGGGAGGCTGAGGCAGGAGAATGGCGTGAACCCGGGAGGCGGAGCTTGCAGTGAGCCGAGATCGCGCCACTGCACTCCAGCCTGGGGGACAGAGCAAGACTCCGTCTCAAAAAAATAAATAAATAAATAATAAAGTTTTATCAAGAAATTACAGCAATTCAGTCACATCTTCAGGCTCTACTTCTTTTTTAAAAAAATTAACTTAGTAGGTAGAAGAGCAGTTTTGTTACATGGATACGTTGCATAGTGCTGAAGTCTGGGCTTTCAGTGTATCCATCACCTGAATAGTGTACATTGTACCCATTAAGTAATTTCTCATCCCTCACTCCCTTCCTCACTCCCACCCTTCCACGTCTCCAGTGTCTATTATTCCACACTCTGTTCATGTGTACACATGATTTAGCACCCACTTACATGAGACTATACAGTATATGACTTTCTTCTCTTGAGTTCTTTCACTTAAGATAATGGCCTCCAGTTCCATCCATGCTGCTGCAAAAGACATGATTTCATTCTTTTTTATGACTAAGTACTATTCCATGATAGATATATGATATAGATAGATGATAGATAGAGAGATAGTTAGATAGATAGATGATAGATAGATAGATAGATAGATAGATAGATAGATAGATAGATAGATGCCATGTGTAATCATCCATTAATGGACACTTAGGTCAATTCCATATCTCTGCTATTGTGAATAATGCTATGATAAACATAGGAATGCAGGTATCTTTTTGATATAATTATTTCTTTTCCCAGTAGTGGGATTGCTGGATAGAATATGGTAGTTCTATTTTTAGTTCTTTGATAAATCTCCATACTGTTACCCATAAAGGCTGTACCAATTTAACATTCCCATCAACAGTGTATAAGTGTTCCCTTTTCTCTGCCTCCTAGCCAACATCTGTTTTTTGTTGTTGTTGTTTTGGCTTTGTTTTGTTTTGTTTTTTACGTTTTAATAATTGCTCTTCTAACTGTTGTAAGATGCTATTCATTGTAGTTATAATTTGCATTCTCTGGTGATTAGCGATATTGAGCATTTTTCATGTTTTTTGGCCATTTGTATGTCTTCTTTTGAAAAATGTCTGCTCATCTCCTTTGACCACTTTTTAATGGGGTTATATGAGGGTTGCTTTTTTTTTTTTCGGATGGAGTCTTGCCCTGTCACCAGGCAGGAGTCCAGTGGTGTGATCTCAGCTCACTGCAACCTCCACCTCCCAGGTTCAAGCAATTCTCCTGCCTCAACCTCCCAAGTAACTGGGACTACAGGTGTGCACCACCACGCCTGGCTAATTTTTGTATTTTTAGTAGAGACAGGGTTTCACCATATTGGCCAGGCTGGTCTCAAACTCCTGATCTCGTGATCTGCCTATCTTGGTCTCCTAAAGTGCTGGGATTACAGGCGTGAGCCACTGTGCCCGGCCTTGAGGATTTTTTTATTGTGTTATTTGAGTTTCTTATAGATTCTGGATATCAGTCCTTTGTCAGATGCTTAGTTTGCAAATATTTTCTCCCATTCTGTTAGTTGTCTGTTCACTCTGTTGATTATTTCTTTTGCTATGCAAAGGCTTTTTAGTTTAATTAAGTCCCATTTGTCTATTTTTGTTTTTTGTTGCGTTTGCCTTTGAAGCCTTAGTCATAAAGTCTGTCAGGCTTCACTTCTAATTCTAGTTCTCTTGCTATTTTCAGCACATCTGCAGTTACTTTCTCCAATGAAGTCTTGAACCCCTCGAAGTCATCCATGAGGGTTGGCATCAACTTCTTTCAAACTCTTGTTAATGTTGATATTTTGACCTCCTCTCATGAATCACAAATCTTCTTAATAGTGCCTAGAATGGTGAATCCTTTCCAGAAGTTTTTCAATTTACTTTGCCCAGATCCATCCAAGGAATCACTATTTATGGCAGCTGTAGCTTTATGAAATGTAGTTCTTAAATAATAAGACTTCAAAGAGAAAATTACTCCTTGATCCATGGGCTGTAGAATGGATGTTGTGTTAACAGGCATGAAAATAGCATTAATCTCCTTCTACATCTCCATAAGATCTTGGGTGATGCCCAGGCGCATTGTCAATGAGCAGTACTATTTTCAAAGAAATCTTTTCTTTAGGTCTTAACAGTGGGCTTAAAATATTCAGTAAACCATACTGAAAACAGATGTGCTGTCATCCAGGCTTTGCTCTTCCATTTCTAGGGCACAGGCAGAGTAGATTTAGCATAATTCTTAAGTGCAATATGATTTTCTGAATGGGAAATGAGCACTGGCTTCAACTTAAAGTAAATGCTGCATTTGCCCCTAACAAGAGTCAGCCTGTCCTTTGAAGCTTTGAAGCCAGGCGTTGACTTTTCTTCTCTAGCTATGAAAGTCCTATATGGCACCTTCTTCCAATATAAGGGTGTTTTGTCTACATTAGAAATTTATTTAGTGTAGCCACCTCCATCAATGATCTTTGCCAGATGTTCTAGATAACTTGCTGCAGCTTCTACATCAGCACTTGCTGCTTCACCTTGCACTTTTATGTTATAGACATGGCTTCTTTTCTCAAACCTCATGAACCAACCTCTTCTAGCTTCCAAGTTTTCTTCTGCATTTTCCTCACCTCTCTCAGCCTTCACAGAATTGAAGACACAATTTGTAAAAAGTTCATCATCTTTTGGCTAGGCGCAGTGGCTCACGCCTGTATTCCCAGCACTTTGGAAGACCAAGGCAGGTGGATCACCTAAGGTCAGGAGTTCAAGACCAGTCTGGCCAACATGGTGAAACCCCATCTCTACCAAAAATACAAAATTAGCTAGGCGTGATGGTGGGCGCCTGTGATTCCAGCTACTTGGGAGGCTGAGGCAGGAGAATCACTTGAACCCGGGAGGCAGAGGTTGCAGTGAGCCAAGATTGTGCCATTGCACTCCAGCCTGGGCAAAAAATAAAAAATAAAAGAATGAAACTCCATCTCAAAAAAAAGAAATTATTTTAGGCAGATAGAGAGGAAAAGGGGTCTTTGGGAAGTTTTCATTTTTTAAAGCATCTCCAGTAAAGTTTCTTGTAAAGCCCCGCTTAGCGCCAGGCCAGAAATCTTTAATATGCAAATGCAAGCCATTAGAAACTGGGTCCACCCAACATGTCAATTCCTGTGGCCTTCTTGCCCTTTCCCCATGTTTCTGATGTCATGGCAGCCCCCACATATCCCCATGTGTGTAGAACATCATGGCACCCTGCATTTGCATATCTTTAAGAGGCTAGGGTGGGAGGGCCATTTTTTCCAAAGGTTACATGAATGACATGCCTGGTCAAACCAATTCCCTGAGCTCTATGCAAATCAAACACCACCTCCTCCAGCCTCTTCATATACCTGGCTGGTATCCATGGCAGGTGGGGTTACCTCTCTCAGCTTTGGAGCCCCCCTCCCTCTGTCTCTGTACAGGAGAGCTTCTTCCTTCTTTCTTCCCCCTTCTATTTTGCCTATTAAACTCTCTGATCCTTAAAATAAGAAAATAAAATAAATTTCACCGTATGCAAAGTGCAATAAAATGAAATATACTTGTAATTGTATTCCCCTTGGAAAGGATTGGCAAAGAGTGAGCACGTGATGTAACTCTGACCCAGAAGACATAGGAGAGGTCTGTTCAGTGACTTCCAGAGAGTTTTTCCACACTCTCAGGAGAAAACACAAAGCAGGGACTTATTCCTTCCTGCCTTGGGCATTGTCATATGAAGATGTGATGCTGGGTGCTATAGTCTGATAGTATGAAACTATAAGGGGAAGATCAAGAAATTCATAGAGAACCTGACCAAATGCTCTAACATCCTTGGTCTCCTGAGTTAACTAACTCTGGAACTGCCCCTACCTCTGAGTTTCTTGCTATATAAGAAAAGTAAGTCCCTTTAATCCAACATTTGAATTACTTGTGGCCAAAACTATCCTAACAGATTCAGGCTCAAACCTGAGGCTTTTGTTGTCGCTCCTGGAAAGAACTTCCTCTGCTATTAGCGTGACTACTCTGGTAGAACATGACCCCAGAGATCTCACCAGCCTCCATAAGGGAGGCAGCAATGAGAAAATAAAACCAACAGAGAGGAAAACAAGGCTAAGAGATGGAAAAATACAAATTGCCAATGACATCATTTGAGAACCTAGATCTGGTTGTGCAAGAAGCTACTCCCAACTTCTTTAGTTACATAAACCAAAACATTCCCTGTTTTGCTCTTGCTAGTTTGAGCTGCATCTCTTCCATTTGTGATTTAAAGAGAGCTACACGTGCACTGGGAGGGAGGAAAGGAAAAAGAAAAACTGATTGAGATAGCATTTGGAAAACTCCTAGCACATAGGCCTGACACTCACTATGATAGTGAAACCTACATTTGAGTTTTCCGTACCTCTTTTATCCTTCAGTCAAATCATCATCAAGAGTAACACTAAATGAGTGTCAATATTCTCCCAACTCTCTCCATCTCCCCAGTCTGAAATGGTCCACAAGCTTGAAATGGAACTTATCCAAGCATCCATATTAGTCTCCAAAGCAAGTTAGAACAAAAAATGTAAGTAAGGCAGTCAATGAATATGACCTTTTCTTATTTCCCTTCCTACTTTAAAGAAAGTTCTTTTAACATATTAGGTTATTATAATATAACTTATCTCCTGGGAGTGACTCCCAGCATTTTGTCAATTATAATCACATTCAGAGGTCACATCTGATTGAGTCCTCAGACATAGCACATTTGGTTTATATGCTAATATTTATCTAACCCACAAGATTTGGAGTCCCTGGAGACTAAGAATAGTTTTCATTGAACCTCAGTACCTAACGCAGTATTTTACACACTGAAGACACCCAATAATGTTTGCTGATTGAACAGGTGAATGAATTCAACCTTAAAGTCTTTCTTAATTTATTTGAAGAAATAGGATGTTATTTAAAGATGAGCCATACCAGAGAGCCCAACACACCAGATTATTTATCTATCAAGAGTGGATCTCAGTTGTAAGCAGCAGAAGCTAACTCTGACTGGTGAACTGGAAAATTAGTTGATTTAAAACATACTGGGCCAGGCACAGTTGCTCATTCCTATAATCCCAGCACTTTGGAAGATCGAGGCAGGAGCATCACTTGAACCCAGGAGTTCAAGACCAGCCTGGGCAACATGGCGAAACCCTGACTCTACAAAAAATACAAAAATTAGCCAGGTGTAGTGGTGCATGTTCGTAATCCCAGCTACTGAGGAGGCTGAGATGGGAGGATTGTTTGAGCCGAGAAGGTGGAGGTGGCAGTGAGCTGAGATCATACCACTGCACTTCAGCCTGGGCAACAGAGCAAGAGCCTGTCTCAAAAAAATAAAATTATATATATATATATATATATATATGGTAGCACGTAAGTTGCCCAGAGGACCAGAGAGCCAGACACGTGTCTTACCTTCTAAATATAAAACTCAATTTCAAACCACAGAACCGGCCAAATGAGGAAATCCCCACACCACTGAGCAGTGGAGGCATGGCCAAAAACAGAAGCTCACTTCCCAGCATGCTCTGTCATGTTCTTGACATCTGAATTGCAGCCCCTCTACACGCATGCATCTGATTGGCAGAGTCTGGGTCCCATACCTGCATCCTAGCTGCATAAGATCCTGGAATTTGAGTCTACATCTATACTGGGGAGGAAAAATTCATCATATGAAGACTTCTCCTAAATATATAAAGGTAATCCAAAAGATGACGAACAGTCATGAATATGACACATGTTCACAACTTCGGAACTTAGAATGTTAGGGACAAAATCATCTGCATGAATGATTCTCTTATCGTCTGGACCAAAGCCCCCAAAGGAGGCAACTACTGACTCCAGGTCCCTCAGCTGGCTCTGCAGGCTCTTCTCTAATCTGCTGCCTGGCATTGGACACCTAGGCTGAACCCTGGTGGGGTGGAGCAGAAACTAGAAGAAAATGTGAGAAAGTGTCTAGATTTGGTGTAAAGTACTTGCCTCAAGTAATGATCGGTAAAAATGAATCCTAAGCAAGTTGCATCCATTATGTCATGACCTTGTGAGGCAGGTGGTGTATTACTTCACTCTACATCAAAGAAACTGAAGAGTAGAGAAGGTTTTTCAACCTGTAAAGGACAGCACTAGGATTCGACACCACAACTGCAGAAAACCCATGCTGCCTGCCTTCTCTGACGAACCCCATTACACTCTGACATTTTTATTTTCAAGTCCTCTGGCACTGATGTATTTAAAACTTCTCAATTTAAATACAAAGGATTTTTATTTCTGTATCTGTCTTTCAATTTTCCAAGTGTTTATATTAGATATTCCAAAAATGCTTCTTGATCAAAACAACATCGATTTTACAAAAGCTGAAATCATCTACACTCTCTGCCTTTATTGACCTTGAGTCCCATATATCACAATTGCTGGGAAAAATTTCTGTGAGAAATAACTCAAACAAATAATTATAGCATGCCGTATAATACATATAAATGCTCTTAGTAACTAGCATAGCAACATTTACCCTTAGAGGCACTCGTTTTCTGTAATTACCGCTTATGTGAAAATAAACCTCAGCTGAAAGCTATGAGAAAAATCAATTCAAAATAAAGCCTCCAACTTGCCAACACTGCGGAGATGTTTACCAATATGTACATGCCATTTATGTGTGCTGCCCACTGAAAAAGCACCAACAGTTCACAAATTGCTCCAAGAATAAATCTTATTGACAAGGCAACAAAATGGAATTGAAAAATACAGTCACGGGCTGGGCGCGGTGGCTCACGCTTGTAATCTCGGCACTTTGGGAGGTCGAGGCAGGCGGATCACGAGGTCAGGAGATCGAGACCACGGTGAAACCCCGTCTCTACTAAAAATACAAAAAATTAGCCAGGCGTGGTGGCGGGCGCCTGTAGTCCCAGCTACTCGGAGAGGCTGAGGCAGGAGAATGGCGTGAACCCGGGAGGCGGAGCTTGCAGTGAGCTGAGATCGCGCCACTGCACTCCAGCCTGGGTGCCTGGGTGACAGAGCGAGACTCTGTCTCAAAAAAAAAAAAAAAGAAAAAGAAAAATACAGTCAGCTCAGTGATTTGTTGACAAATTATTCATGATAATCAGTAATTACCGATTTCATGACTTCTAACAGCATCCACTTTAGTGAGTGCTAAGTGTATTTTGTTGATCTCTTACAGTGAAGACATTGTTCATTATTGTTACCTTATGCTTTTAATGGAAGGCAGCTGTTGTCATGGCAAGACATAGGTACAAATCCTGGCTCTGTTTCGTGCTATCTGTTGGACTTTGGGTAAATTATTTTACCTCTCTAAGCCTCTGTTTTCCCATCTTAGAAATGGTATATCTCGGCTGGGCGCAGTGGCTCACGCTTGTAATCCCAGCACTTTGGGAGGCCGAGGCGGACGGATCACGAGGTCAGGAGATCGAGACCACGGTGAAACCCCGTCTCTACTAAAAATACAAAAAAATCAGCCGGGCGTGGTGGCGGGCGCCTGTAGTCCCAGCTACTCGGAGAGGCTGAGGCAGGAGAATGGCGTGAACCCGGGAGGCGGAGCTTGCAGTGAGCCGAGATTGCGCCACTGCACTCCAGCCTGGGCGACAGAGCAAGACTCCGTCTCGAAAAAAAAAAAAAAGAAATGGTATATCTCAGGATTTTGAGAGGGCCAAACTAAAGGTGTTAATAAGCAAGAATTTAATGAATATTAATATATATTAACATATTCACAGTATACATTTCTACTAGAATTCTATGATAGGAATAAATATTACTTGCCAGATAAACTGATGTGTTTCCTTTAATTTGGGCTAACATGTTTTATAACAGATCACAAGGAGATTGGATCAAGATGGCAAACTAAGAACATGCTAAAACCTCTCCGCCATCTCAAATTCCCATAAATAACAAGAAAAGAAATGTAATTGAAAACAGCACTTGGCTGGGCGCAGTGGCTCATGCCTGTAATCTCAGCACTTTGGGAGGCCAAGGTGGGCAGATCACTTAAGGTCAGGAGTTCAAGACCAGCCTGGCCAACATGGCAAAACCCTGTCTCTACTAAAAATACAAAAATTAGCGAGGTGTGGTGGCAGGTGCCTGCAATCCTAGCTACTCAGGAGGCTGAGGCAAGAGAATCGCTGAAACCTAGGAGGCAGAGGTTGCAGTGAGCCGAGATCATGCTACTGCACTCCAGCCTGGCTGACAGAATAAGACTCCATCAAAACAAGGGAGGAAGGGAGGAAGGGAGGAAGGGAGGAAGGAAGGAAGGAAGGAAGGAAGGGAGGGAGAGAGGGAGGGAAGAGTGAGAAAGAATGAAAGAGAGAGAAGAAAGAAAGAAAGAAAGAAAGAAAGAAAGAAAGAAGAAAGAAAGAAAGAAAGAAAGAAAGAAAGAAAGAAAGAAAGAAAGAAAAGAGAGAGGAAGGAAGGGAGGGAGGGAGGGATGGAGGGAGGGAAGAGTGAGAAAGAATGAAAGAGAGAGGAAAGAAGAAAGAGAAAGAAAGAAAGAAAGAAAGAAAGAAAGAAAGAAAGAGAGAGAGAAGAAGGAAGGAAGGAAGGAAGGAAGGAAGGAAGGAAGGAAGGAAGGAAGGAAGGAAGGAAACAGCACTTAAAAAAGACTTGATGCTTTCAGTGGATCAGAAATTATAGAAATTCCTAAAAAAATTACAGACACTATGTACCCCATGAATATATACAATTATTTTGTCTTCCTTCCTTCCTTCCTTCCTTCCTTCTTCCTTTCTCATCTCTTCTTTTTTCTTTTCTTTTCTTCCTTCTGTGGCCCAGGCTGGAGTCTAGTCGGCAGCGCCGCCGGTTCCCGTGATTCTCCTGCCCCGGCCCGCGGGCTGCCTGGGATTGCCGACGCGCGTCACCACCGCTGCCTGCTTTTTCTCCTTTGGCTGGAGGCGCGGTTTCCCCATGTTGGCCAGGCTGGTCTCCAGCTCCTGACCCCTAGTGCTCTGCCCGCCTCTGCCTCCCGAGGTGCTGGGACTGCAGACGGAGTCTCGCTCACTTGGTGCTGGGTGTTGCCCGGACTGGAGTGCGGTGGCGTGGTCTTGGCTCGCTGCAGCCTCCGCCTCCCAGCCACCTGCCTTGGCCTCCCAGGGTGCTGGGATTGCAGCCTCTGCCCGGCCGCCGCCCCGTCTGGGAGGTGGGGAGCGTCTCTGCCTGGCCGCCCATCCTCTGGGATGTGAGGAGCGCCTCTGCCCGGCCGCCACTCTGTCTGGGAAGTGAGGAGCGCCTCTGCCTGGCCGCCCCGTCTGGGAAGTGAGAAGCGCCTCTCCCCGGCCGCCCCGTCTGGGAAGAAGTGAGGAGCACCTCTGCCCGGCCGCCCCGTCTGGGAAGAAGTGAAGAGCGCCTCTGCTCGGCCACCCATGGTCTGCGAAGTGAGGAGAGCCTCTGCCCGGACGCCCCGTCTGGGAAGAAGTGAGGAGCGCCTCTGCCCGGCCACCCATCGTCTGGGAAGTGAGGAGCACCTCTGCCCGGCCACCCATCGTCTGGGAAGTGAGGAGCACCTCTGCCCGGCCACCCATCGTCTGGGAAGTGAGGAGCGCCTCTGCCCGGCCACCCATCGTCTGGGAAGTGAGGAGCGCCTCTGCCCGGACGGCCCGTCTGGGAAGTGAGGAGCGCCTCTGCCCGGCCTCCCCGTCTGGGAAGAAGTGAGGAGCGCCTCTGCCCGGCCACCCCATCTGGGAAGTGAGGAGTGCCTCTGCCTGGCCGCCCCGTCTGGGAAGTGAGGAGCGCCTCTGCCCGGCCACCCATCGTCTGGGAAATGAGGAGCGCCTCTGCCCGGCCGCCCCGTCTGGGAAGAAGTGAGGAGTGCCTCTGCCCGGCCGCCCCGTCTGGGAAGAAGTGAGGAGCGCCTCTGCCCGGCCGCCCCGTCTGGGAAGAAGTGAGGAGCGCCTCTGCCCGGCCGCCCCGTCTGGGAAGAAGTGAGGAGCGCCTCTGCCCGGCCTCCCCGTCTGGGAAGAAGTGAGGAGCGCCTCTGCCCGGCCACCCCGTCTGGGAAGTGAGGAGCGCCTCTGCCTGGCCGCCCCGTCTGGGAAGTGAGGAGCGCCTCTGCCCGGCCACCCATCGTCTGGGAAATGAGGAGCGCCTCTGCCCGGCCGCCCCGTCTGGGAAGAAGTGAGGAGCGCCTCTGCCCGGCCGCCCCGTCTGGGAAGAAGTGAGGAGTGCCTCTGCCCGGCTGCCCCGTCTGGGAAGAAGTGAGGAGCGCCTCTGCCCGACCGCCCCGTCTGGGAGGTCTACCACGGAGGCCAGAAGCAATGTGGGGGCTGGACGTGGTGGCTCATGCCTGTAGTCCCAGCACTCTGGGAGGCCGAGGTGGGTTGATCACTTCGGGCTAGGAGTTCGAGACCAGCCTGGCCAACATGGCGAAACATATGAAAAATACAACAGACCAACCAACCAACCCAGCGACAACAAAACAGGTCTACCCTGGAGTCATACTCTAATTTTTTCTATTTTCCGCCCTTTCTGTTCCTTTATCCCACTTTCTTTTTCTTCCTCTTCCTTCTTCTTCTTTGTCAAATAGAGGATTGAGTTATTATCATTGATCCATACAAAGTCCCTCTCTCATTTATTTTCTTTAAGTCCCACTCCCCATTTCTATTCCCCATCTTCCCATGTGCAACCTTCCTAATGTGTTTGATATGCATCTTTTTGTTTGTATGTATTTTTAGAAAATGTTTATTGTTTTGTGAGCAAAAAAAATTTAAAAAAAATTATTTTGTGTCAATTTTTAAAACAAGATTATTTTTAAGCATTGAAAAAATTAAAGGTAGATGAATTTATAGTGAAGGAGGAAATAATAGCCAAAACAGACATAAAAGAGAACTGATAAAAAGGATAAAAGTTTGTGTCTTTAGGCTCCAAGCTGAGAGGCAATAAATGAAAGGAACAAAAGAGGATCCAGGGTCAATCAGAAGGGTGGTTGGTGGAAGTAGAGGAATCCAGGAACTTTGAACCCTTTGTTCCTCTCCTTCTGGTGCCACATACGTTCAGCAGAGGCTTCTGCTCTGAGACAGGAGTAGTGCATATCCACGAACATGTCAGTCCTGGTCATCAGGACAGGGCTCATTGCCATCTGGAAGGAAGCAGAAGCCTCCATTGCCCAGGAAGCCACAGGCACACCCCTGTGTGGAATCCTGGAGCAAGGCCAGGTAATCAGATAGAGCCGAGGCCGGCTAACTTAGGAGCTCAGATTCCAGAGGGGCATGCAACCAAACCCACAAATATTTAAGGAAAAGTAATCCTCTGGAAGAAGGCACTGTGCTCATTATATAGATAAACTCACATCCACAGAACCAAAGTTCATGGAACAAACAGGATTTTGATTTTTTTTTTTTTTTTTGATGGCGAAACCCTGTCTCTACTAAAAACACAAAACTAGCAGGATGTGGTGGCAGGCACCTGTAATCCCAGCTACTCAGGAGGCTAAGGCAGGAGAATTGTTTGAAGCCGAAAGGCAGAGGTTGCAGTGAGCCGAGATTGCACCACTGCACTCCAGCCTAAGTGACAGAGTGAGACTCCATCTCAAAAAAAATAAAAAAATTTAAAAAGACATTCAGACATGCAAAAGTTTAGGAAGTTTCCACCCATGCTTTATTCTCTGGAAAAAATATAATAAAATCAGCCCTGACCTAAAACAAATAGATTTGAAAACTTAACTCAAGGGAAAAAAGTAACATATTCAAAATGGTGGTAAGGAGCTAAAAATTATTACTAAGTCTAAATAAGTGCTGATTATAAACAAACAAAAGTAGTGACAATTACAAATGATCTTGACATGGAAGATGGTGGCCGGGAGCACACAGGAGCATGGGGTTGTGGCAGGAAGGCTTAGAACAGCAGGAAGAAGTAAAAATGGGCTTTAGTTCTGGTTCTTCCCCTAGTATGGGCTAGAGGAAGAATGAAGGCATTAATTCTACATGTTGCTACAAAAATATGCTTATCTATAAGTGATAAAATTTAAAGCAAATTACTAGAAAACAGAAAATAGTTCACTTCTAAACCAATGGGTGTAGGAGAATAGAACCTTGAAAAAGCAATCTTCACCCAAAAGTCAGGAATGGGGTTCAAGGCGGAGGTCAGGGGAGAGGAGAGAAATAAAAGAGAAATAAAAACTGGCTGGGCACAGTGGCTCACGCCTGTAATCCCAGCACTTTGGGAGGCCAAGGCAGGGGGATCACCAGGTCAGGAGATCGAGACCATCCTGGCTAACAACGGTGAAGCCCCGTCCCTACTAAAATATACAAAAAATTAGCGGGGCGCGGTGGCGGGCGCCTGTAGTCCCAGCTACTAGAGGGGCTGAGGCAGGAGAATGGCGTGAACCTGGGAGGCGGAGCTTGCAGTGAGCCGAGATCACAGCCACTGCACTCCAGCCTGGGCGACAAAGCAAGATTCCATCTCAAAAAAAAAAAAAAATTAAGAGTGCCAGAATAAGTCCAATGTATAAGTAATCATGGTAAATGGGAAAGGGTAAAATGGTCTATTAAAAGACAGAGACTTTTTTTTAATCTAGTCAAATGCTGTTCATAATAAAGGGGCCTAAAATAACATGTCTCAGGACTGAAAATAAAGAGATAGAAAAAGACAGACATGGCAAATGTTAACATAAATAAAGCAAAAGTAACAATATTAATCTCCAACAAAAGAAAGTTCAAGAAATAAAACTCTTTTCAAGAGAGAAGAAACATGGAAGGAAGTTTCATTTTTCATTCAACAAGTATCAATTGCACATCTGAAATGTGCAGGCACCCTTCTAGGCTTGGGGGAGGTAGCAGTGAGCCAGACAGACAAGACCCAGCTCTCGTGGAATCCAGTGGGATATAGACATTCACATCTATCCCTTACATTTACAGAACTCAGGACAAAAATATAAATTCAAGCCAGCATTCTTTATGTCTAAATGGCTAAAAGTCATAATTCAAACCAATGATAACAATTGACAAATTGTTAGATGAAATATTTTCTAGCCTCCTACTTTGATAGACGCTCCTTCATAACAACTAAGCAGGCTTGGTTCAAATTCAGAATTCTTCGATTCCTCAATTGTAGAAATCTAGCCCTTAGTTGATACCCCCCTTTTTCTTTCACCCCCAGTTCTGGCCACATCACAAGTGGCCTTGAGCACACATGTGTGGATTCCCTAGATTGTGTGTCTAAGTCCTATTGACATTTCCTGCAAACACCTCTTGGCTGGCCATCCCTCAGGCCTTGGAATATACACGCTGACAGCACAGTCTACTCTTGGGAAGATGAACCTAGAAATGAGCTCCATACAGGTCCTAGAAGCTAGCTTGGGACAATATGCACAGGGAATTCTGGAGTATCAGTTTCCCTTACCATGGTCTATAACTTGGGAGAAGGTAGTGCAGGCTCCAGGAAGGCATGTCCTTTTGCTCTGGTGGATCCCTGGATGTGTGGAATGGGTTGGAGTGTAATCCTCAAAACAAAGGGCCCAGGGTAAGGCACCTCCTGCCAGGTTTAAGGCAGCACTGCTGACAATACACAGAAAAACCAATAAATAAATAAACATGAAAAGTACTACGCAAAGATTGAATACAGGATGACAGAAAAACAAGAGACTAGGTGGCATTTTTAATAAAATAGCCAAAAACAGTCTGAGGCAGGAGCAGATCACTTCAGCCAATATTAGAATTTTTAAAAAGAAAGCTGGACATTTGAATCAGAGGGAAGAATATTCTAAAAGAAGGCTAGTCATTTACACAAAGTCCCTGGGCAGAAATGAGCTTAATGTGTTTCAGGAACTGAAAAGAGGTCAGAGTACAGCAGGGAGGGAGAAGAGTGGCAGATGAGTTCAACAAGGTAGGCATGCACCAGATTATGTGGAATTTTGTACATGAAAGTAAGGAGTTTGGGTTTTGTTGTCAGTGGGTTAGGACATTATAAGAGGATTTTAAGCAGATGGCTGGGCACGGTGGCTTTCGCCTGTAATCTCAGCTGTTTGGGAGGCTGAGGCAGGTGGATCACCTGAGGTCAGGAGTTTGAGACCAGCCTGGCCAACATGGTGAAACCTCCTCTCTACTAAAAATACAAGAAATTAGCCAGGCATGGTGGCAGGCACTTGTAATCCCAGCTACTTGGGAGGCTGAGGCACAAGAATCGTTTGAACCCAGGAAGCGGAGGTTGCAGTGAGCCGAGATGGCACCACTACACTCCAGCCCAAGTGACAGAGTGAGACACTGTCTCAAAAAAAAAAAGAAACAGAAATTCAGAAATTGCCAGAAAGCTGAAGTGAGCTCAAAAACATTTCCTTTAATTCAAGCAACAAAGAAAGATTTACTTTCCTGGAGATTTGGGCTGTAACAGTGTGTATTCCAGTTTACATTGTCATTGTTGGATAGAAGTGCAATGAAGCAATCTTTAGCAAATCCTGCCACAAACAACACATCAGGAACATTCTAACTGTTTATCCCATGAACCCTTAGAGACACTGGAGTTGTTCAAGAAGTTAAAAAAAAAAACTTCAAAAAATGTTTATTTTCAGTATATGGAAGCTACAAATAACAATCACATTCCTTTTGCTCATTCTTGCCCAAAGGTCTCCCAGTTTTCACCCTGTAATTTAACCTTGCTTTCCATCCTGAAAGCTTGTAAGTTGACTTTTAAACGTCTTAATGTAAAACTAAGTTGTTTATTTAGTTATAGCTATATGCAGCTCTATAGAGCTCCAAGCATACCCTTGGAAAACAATTTAAAAGTTAAAAGTAGAGAGATCATTGATACAGTAACAGAAATTGCCATTCTATTTAGTAAAATAAAAATAAAAGCAGTGCAATGGCATAAATGACAGTGATGAATTCTGTTGTTGTCTTTGACAAGGGTATTAAGGATAGCCACCTTTGATTGGAGATTATTCTTCTTTTCCTTCCCTTCCTATCCTGTAACTAAGTATTTATGTCAAGGCTGGTGGTTTTGTAAGGCACTAGATAGATGGACTGACTCTGTGGCCATGTCTTCGCATAGCACCTATTAAGGCTATTTGTAATTTTAGGCTTACTAAATGTTTATAGATGATGACTGAAGAAAATGATGCATGTTTGACCACTGTTCCCCATAATGCACATTTGATCACTATCTGTTTTAGTTTTCAAAACAGAAATTCTGATTTAGGTCTGGCGCAGTGGCTCACATCTGTAATCCCAACACTTTGGGAGGCCGTGGCAGGTGGTTCTCCTGAGTCCAGGAGTTTGAGACCAGCCTAGGAATAATGGTGAAACCCCGTCTCTACAGAAAATATAGGTGCCCATGGCTCCAGCTACTGGGGATTGTGGCGGGCGCGGGGGGGCTGAGGCAGGAGGGTCACTTGAGTCTGGAAGGTGGAGGTTGCAGTGAGCCAAGACTGCACCAGTGCACTCCAGCCTGGGTGACAGAGGGAGACCCTGTCTCAAAAAAAAAAAAAAAAAAAAAAAAAGAAAAGAAAAAAGAAAGAAAGGAAAAAAGAAGAAAGAGAAGGAGAAGGAGGAGGGAAGGGGAGGGGAGGGGAGGGGGAAATTCTGATTTATGTTCATGGTGAAATTTTTTTACTTTTAAACTAACATCTTGTTTGGAACATAAAAGGGTGGTTATGGCCGGGCACGGTAGCTCACGCCTGTACTCCCAGCACTTTGGGAGGCTGAGGCAGTCAGATCACCTGAGGTCAGGAGTTTGAGACCAGCCTGGCCAACATAGTGAAACCCCGCCTCTACTAAAAATACAAAATTAGCCGGGCATGGGGGCATGTGCCTGTAGTCCCAGCTACTCAGGAGGCTGAGGCAGGAGAATCACTTGAACCCAGGAGGTGGAGGTTGCAGTGAGCCAAGATTGTGCCACTGGAGAGAGGGAGGGAGGGAGGGAAAACGGAAGGAAGGAAGGAAGGAAGGAAGGAAGGAAGGAAGGAAGGAAGGAGGGAGGGAGGGAGGGAGGGAGGGAGGGAAGGAAGGAAGGAAGGAAGGAAGGAAGGAAGGAAGGAAGGAAGGAAAGAAGGAAGGAAGGAAGGAAGGGCAGCAGAGTGAATCTTTGTTGCACACACCAAAAAAATGGTCATTATACTGATTTTTTTTCAGGAATAGTACTAAAGTTTGGACAAACTTAGCAGAGCTGAATATCTTTGCATTTTAGAACCATGTGATTCTCTAGAGGGTAAAGGGATACGATATGGTTGATTGGCAAAATAATTCAATCTCTGCTTCTCTCTTATTGACAGACAACTTTAACCAACTTTAACCTTCAAGGAACTCAATCCCAATCCCACAGAATTTGAAGCCCTGCTCAATGGTTAAACAGCATCTGCATTTTCTCAGAATGCTTGCTGAAAGAAGCTCAAATCCTGTTATACTGCTCAATGTCTCCTTCACACTTCCTTTGCAAACTTAGTCATCTTTACCTTCTTTGCTGGTAACCCAGTGTTCCTCTGTGTGCCCCTAGGGCCAGTTACTATTGTGTTCCCCAGTCCACAAAACTTATCCAGGCATGAAGTAGTCTTTGAAATCAAAGGCACACCATGCTCAGACCTGCTGTAAACACTGCATGAGTTTCTGATCCAAACTTTTGATCTGCCATTTGTTCTCCGGTCCCTTCTCTCCCGGGATCCTGGCCCAGGTGGCACATTTTGTTGGTGGTATGCCCTGCTCCTGTCACAGAACAAAAAACGTTTTAATTTCTAAATATGGGAGCAATGTTTCAGAACTGATGGTATTTCTCTAAGTAAGGTAATACATTTCTCAACATATTTCAAAGATATGGATATCTGATACTATCACTTTGACCATTCTTCAAGATTATGTATATTGATTAAACTATAAAAATTTTAGCAATTGGCCAGATGCGGTGGCTCACGCCTGTAATCCCAGCACTTTGGGAGGCCGAGATGGGTGGATCACGAGGTCAGGAGTTCAAGACCAACGTGGCCAACAAGGTGAAACCCAGTCTCTACTAAAAATACAAAAATTAGCTGGGCATGGTGGCGCATGCCTGTAATCCCAGCTACTCAGGAGGCTGAGGCAGGAGAATTGCTTGAACCAGGACCCAGGAGGCAGAGGTAGCAGAGAGTGAGATCATGCCACTGCACTCCAGCCTGGGCTACAGAGTAAGACTCTGTCTCAAAAAAAAAAAAAAAAAAAAAAATTTAGTAATGATTCATTCATGTTTTAAAGACTCTATGCGACGTGGTGGTTCATGCCTGTAATCACAGCACTTTGGGAGGCTAAGGTGGGCAGATCACGAGGTCAGGAGTTCGAGACCAGCCTGGACAACATGGTGAAACCAGCCTCTACTAAAAATACAAAAATTAGCCAGGTGTGGTGGTGCACGCCTGTAGTCCCAGCTACTCAGGAGGCTGAGAAAGAAGAATCGCTTGAACCCGGGAGGCAGAGGTTGCAGTGAGCCGAGATCGCGCCACTGCACTCCAGCCTGGGTGACGGAGCAAGACTCCGTCTCAAAGAAAAGAAAAAAGGTGCCATTCACTTACAAAAACACAATGCTCATTATCTGTAGAATATTTTGTATAGTTTAGGCAAGATACTTTTTGACGTACCACAAAAGGAATACAAAAAGGTTAACAAATGGGATATATTTGCATTAGTATCTTACTCATAGAAGTGAGGAGGTGAAACTTTTCTTCTTAGGAAGTTACTTGGCAAAGAACCCAAATAGGTTAGAAATTTGAATAATGAGAATCAAATAGCAGACTAGAAGCCAATTTTCATTTAGGTGCCCGCATGCAATCTCCTTACATGGATTCTATGCTGCACCAGAGAGATGGACAAAGAGAGAGGAGGATCTAAACAAGGCACATGTGAAATTTATTGAGGAGGATGCCTGATTTAAAAAAAAAAAAGTAATTTAGAAGCCTAGTAGAAAAATGCTGTAAACCTTTGTGATAAACAACACAATATATAACATTTCCAATTAAAATTCTAAAACAAAAAATGCATATAATCTGCTATTGTAAGAGGCTGTGAAATGCACCAGAAGGAATACAAACATGAGTCTCTTTATTTAAAGAGATAAGACAATTCCTCTGTCTTATCTTATTCCTCTGCCTAGGAATTCAGTAACTTCCTCTAGAAGATTCGAGGCCCCCCCCCCCCCGCCTCCCGATTAGGACCCCAGGGGTCCTTTTTTTTGAGGTAGAGTCTTGCTCTTGTCGCCTAGGCTGGAGTGCAGTGGTGCAATCTCGTTCCGCCTCCCCGGTTAAAGCCATTCTTCTGCCTTAGCCTCCAGAGTAGCTGGGACTACAGGCGTGAGCCATCATGCCCAGCTAGTTTTTGGATTTTTAGTAGTGGCGGGGTTTCACCATGTTGGCCAGGCTGGTCTCAAACTCCTGATCTCAGGTGATCTGCCTGCCTTGGCCTCCCAAAGTGCTGGGATTACAGGCATGAGCCACTGTGCCCAGCCGCTATTTTACTTTTTTTTTTTTTAGAGGGTGTCTCACTCTGTCACCAGGCTGGAATGCAGTGACACGATCTCAGCTCACTGCAACCTGCAACTCCCTGGTTCAAGCAATTCTCCTGCCTCAGCCTCCTGAGTAGCTGGGATTACAGGCATACACCACCACACCCAGCTAATTTTTGTATTTTTAGTAAAGACAGGGTTTCACCATGTTGTCCAGGATGGTCTCGATCTCCCGACCTCGTGATCCACCCACCTCGGCCTCCCAAAGTACTGGGATAACAGGAGTGAGCCACTGCGCCTGGCCGATTTTACTTTTTTTAAATTTTTGCACGTGCTGTTCCATGGCTTGTCCACCCAGTTATGTATTCCTCATCCTTCAAAACCTGACTCAATGATCTCTTCTTCTGTAAGAGAATTTTCAGGAGTTATCTTCCACTGGCACTGCAAATGAGACTTCAGCAAGCCATGCACTCTTATGCCAACAATGATTCTCCATTTGAAATGCAGTTTCTGGCTTGTTTCCAAGTCTTAGTAGGTAGGGACTGAATGCCAGACATGAGGCATCAAGTAACCTGAGCTGCTTATCATGAACTGGGTTTTGATCATAAAAGGTGGTCATTACATTGATATTTTCAGCAATAATACTAAAGTATTAAAAGATGCTAGCCTACAGGATGCAGTATAATGCATTAAAAGTATAAAGTATCTGATCCACCAAGTCACAAAATTGTGACTGTAAGTTATGAACAGCATAATAGAGAGGCGCCAGAGCATGCTGGGAAGGCACAAGCAGGAAGCTCGAATTTTCACAATGCCTGCTCCAGTGTTTTGCTATCGCTCCCTCAATCTACCTGTGCTGTCCTGGGGAGCTCCCTGTGGCCAGCTAAGGGAGGAGGAAAATGCCTGGGTCTGGTAACAGATGGATCTGCACGGTATGTCTTCCAGGCCACCCCTGAAAGATAGTGGTTAATGTAAATCCTCCCCCGGGCAGAACTTTGGGAGGTATATCTGGTTGTCCACCTCATGAGAAAGGCAAAATAGTTGATCTACACTAACTCATGGGCAGAGACTAACAGTGTTGGCTGGATGGTCATGGACTTGACAAGAACAAAATTGGAAAATTGATGACAAGAGTGAGTGGGGAAGAGATTTATGGATGAATTCTTCGAATGGACCAAGTATAAAAATATTCATTAGAAAGATGGCTTTTGGGGAGGCTCTCCACAGTCAGGTGGGTAAAATGACCGATTCGGTCTCCTTAGCCTCTTTCCTCAGCCTCCTCAGTGTTTGCTGAGGGGGCCGTGGTAGCGGGGATGAAGGGTGCACCTAGCTACCACACCTGCTGAGTGCCCAACCAGCCAACAGTAGAGGCCAACACTGAACCCCTGACACGACACAGTTTCTCAGGGGCCCAGGCACCTGGAGGCAGACAAGTTACAGTGGACTTCCTCCATGACAGAAAGTGTGTCAATTTGTCCTCACATATTTGACTTATTTTCTGGGGGACAGACTTGTCTTCTCTGCCTGAAGTGCTTTCCTTACTTGGAGTTGCAGAAAGCTTTACTTTTGCCATTGGTGTCCTACACAAGTTCTCCATCCAGGGGAAATTTTTTTTTTTTTTTTTTTTTGAGACAGTCGTGTTCTGTCACCAGGCTGGAATGCAATGGTGCGATCTCTGCTCACTGCAACCTCCACCTCCCAGATTCAAGCAATTCTCCTGCCTCAGCCTCCCGAGTACCTGGGACTACAGGCGTGCACCACCATGCCTGGCTAATTTTTGTATTTTTAGTAGACATGGGGTTTCACCATGTTGGCCAGGATGGTCTCAATCTCTTGACCTTGTGATCTGCCTGTCTTGGCCTCCCAAAGTGCTGGGATTACAGGCGTGAGCCACCATGCCTGGCCTCAGGGGAAATATTTTAAGGCAAAAGAACAATGGCAATGAGCTCATATCCATGTCATTCATTGATCTCCTGGCTTGATGTAAAGCTAGAATGGCCTCTTGAAATATCAGCTGCTATACCAGTTGGGGGACTGCACACTGGAGACTGGGATGCTATCCTACAGGATGCAGTACATGTCTTAGGCCAGTTTCCACTATGTGGTCCTGTCTCCTCCAGAGCTAGAATGCATGGGTCCAGAAACAAGAGCAAGAAGGTAGAAGTACTCCCTCTCACTATTATATCTAGTGAATTTTCTCATCTTATTCCCGCAACTCAAAGAAATGTTGTTTACTCACAACGTAACTTTGAGCTCAGTGAGTTTAGATGTCTTCATGCCCAAAGGAAGCATGCTTCTGCCAGGAAACACAGTCACTATTCTGATGAATCCTGAGGCTGCCCTCTTTCCTTTTTGAAGTTCTCATGGCTATGAATTAACAGACAGAGGAAAAAGGTCATTCTACTGGCCAGGGCGATTGATCTGAATTACCAGGAGGAAACTAGATTGCTGCTGCATAATGGAAGCATGAAGGACTATGTTTGAAACACAGGGATTCACTAGGGCACCTCTTAGTAGATGTGCACAGTAACTCATGGTCAATGGAAAACTACAGCAACTCAACATGGAATCCAAGGACTCAGATCCCATAGGCATGAAGGTTTGGGTCACCTCACCAGGTAAAACACCCTTAACTCAGCTGCTGTAACAGAATACTATAAACTGGGTGTCTTATAAACAATGGACATTTATTTCTCATAGTTTTGGAGGCTGGACGTCTGAGATCAGGTGAGGACCCTCTTTCAGATAGACTTCCAATTTCTCATTGTATTGTCAGGTGGCAGAAAGCAGGGAGCTGAAGTAAGCTCTCTAATTGCTCATAAAGGCACTAATCCCACTGAGGAAGGTCCACCCTCATGACAAATCTAATTTTAATAATTTCCCAATGATCCTACTTAATACCATAGCATTTGGGGTGGGTTTCAAAATATGAATTTGAGGGGGGACACAAACATTCAGTCCATAGCACCAGACAGGATGTGAGCACAGAACGTGGGAAACGGCTGCGGGACAAAGATAACTATCATTACCAGTTAAGCCCTGTGACGAGCTATCGCGGTAGACAAGGTAGCAGCTATATTTTATATTAGTAAGTTGTCCCTCACACCCACATTACTTTATATGATGAACACTGGTGATTGTTGACATTTTAGTTTTCAGCTGGGAGTATGACCAGATTGATGATATCAATGTCAGTGATGTGGAAACTGATGGGATTTTGTATGTTTCCTATATTGGAACACAATCTTTTAGCATGTAAAGGACAGGAGTGGATAGAGAGAGGCAAAAGGAATGGATCATGCTGGATATCTCATGTTTTCTCCTCCAGATCCACTCTCCACCCTCCTCCACCCTCCTTAACGTCTGTTCTCTGCACCACAAAGGCTGAACTCTAAAGAATATATCAATCAGCATCCTAGTCTCCTGACTTCAGCTCAGGTTCAGCCAATGAAGAACACCTTTAAACAATGAGGAGATGAGAGGACAGTAGAGTGAGAACCGGGTGTTTATTCCCTCCACCCACCTCTCTCATTTCAGAGTCCCCCCAGTCCCTGCCTGTAACCCTCCTCCTAAGTTTAGCTCTGGCCAGGGACCCTCTCCAGCCAGCACTCTCTCTCTCTGGGTTCCAGTAACTGCTTCCCCCAATCCACCATTTTAACCATGCCTTGCTAGCCCCTAGATCCTACACTATCCCTTATAACTTCCCTACACCCTATCCTGTGAATATTCCCTTTATTACATTCTCTTTAACTTATCCTATGGCTGTGCCATCTGTTTGCTGCTGGGATACTGACTGACAGTATCCTTCACCCTGACTAAAACATGAGTTCCTTGAGGGCAGGGTCCAGGTCTTATTTATAAATCATTGGATTCTCCAGAGCTTAATGAATGCCTGGTATGTAATGAGTGCTCATTAAACATTCAAGTGAATAAATTAGTAAATGATAAAATATAAATATCTGTCATACAGGACAAACTATAAGTAGCATGAGAACAGGTCACCACACACAAGGAAAGACAAGCGGGCCTGAAATCCAGTCTGCACAGAGCTACCTTAACCCAGACCCAGAACAAGGGATACCTTTTTGTAATTGGTCTAATCAGCAGGGTTCCTTTTTGGAATATGCACAAAGAAATGGTATATTCTAGCAGATGGCCTTGCATAACAAAAAGATATGATCTAAGTACTTTAGGCGGCAAGATTTAAAAGAGAAAGTTCATATTAGCTTGGAGATGTTAAAGAAAGACTTCAGCTAGTAGAGGTCTTCTGATTACATTTATCATGAGATAAATGCATTGCTATTCAGTTGTTTACTTACATCATCTTTACCGTTTTTTAATTTTCTATAAGGATGTAGCAGGGTATTTTTAGCCAAGCCTACATAACCTCAGACAGATCACAATAGGATTATTTTCAACCCTGGTCCAATTCATTGAGGGCTAACTTAGTCTACACAAGCAGTAACGGGAGATGCTTTCAAATTCTTAATACATGACTCAGCTGTGTAAATAAGTGGTGGCAAATGAAGCTGACCAAATTTTTCAGGTGTTCTGATTTGGTCACCTGAAGTGTACAAGGACTCATAGAAAGCTTGAGCCCCTTCTATTAAAAAAAAAAAAAAAAGTCCAAGACCAGTAAATAATTGGTTTAAGTTGCTAAACCAAGATCTAAATACTGAGATAAACAATTAAATACGTAAATAGCAATGCCATGTATGCTTTAATCCCATCTTATAACCTTAAAAAACAGTGCAGAAAAATAATGCCAAAAGCTTGAGTAAAAATTGCTGTCAATAAGACAAATCAAGGATTAACTCCACTAAAATACTTTTCTTTACTTGGGAAATCCAGTTTCATTTCAATTACTTATAGGAAATGCTGAATCTGATTTTTTTTTCAATGGTAATTTAAAACAAAATCTTTGTGATAGACTAAAATGCTCTGGTATTAGCATTTGTGAGACTCTCAGATACTTAGTAAAAATTACAGGGTTTGAGGTTTAGTGAAAGGAGAATTAGTGAGCCTTCACATTCATAAAGAAGAGTTTATTTTAAGATTTCCATGGCAAAAGTGGATTACTCAAGAGAGAACTCACACACTTTAATGATTATATCTGACCAGGCCTTTTAGCAACAAATAAGGCAGATTTTCTTACTGTGCTTGGCTGGGTTAACTTAAACCACACCTGTTAAGAAGAGTGCCTAGAGAATTTCTGCAAGTTTTGACCTGCATCTCCTTATTTAGAGCTAATTAGAGTGTTTCTATATCATATTTATGTCTGGGGTTTCAGAACCCTCTAATGGGGAGCAAAGCACATTTGCCATCTTGTGGGTCACTTCCTGGAGAAAATGTCTCCTATTACCTTCTCTCTGATACTCAACCTTTTTTTTCCCTTGCATAATGGAAAGAACATTGTTTTGGGTCAGGCTGTTTTGGATTCAGATTCCAGTATTTCCATTTTTTTAAGCTGTGCAAACTCTAAGATGCTGTTTCCTCATTTATAAAATGGGCTAGTAATAACTTTTACAGGACTGTTATCAGGTATATCAAAAATGCATATAAAGTGTCTATTTTAGTACCAGGCATTTAGTAAGTAGTAGTAACAAAAACAGTAGTAGTCATCAATATCCTTGCCATTATTATTATAATTACTCCTATCCGGACTTCTAAGATACCAATTTGATTTCAAGAACCTGCAGTGGTTAGGAAGTTAAATTATTCAAAGTTATTCAGGAAGGCAGGGTGAATCACTAGTGAGTCAGTAGTATTTTATTCAATGATATGTAGACTAGTGATGGTAAGAGAGGCTTTCTGAAGCCATTTTACTATATAAAACATATGTATAATTAAACAGCATTCTTTCCCAACTGCAGTCAGAGAACTGCTACAGATCAGAATTTAAATGAGGTCTGTGAAACCTAAATGACCCTCGGAGCACTGCAGATATGAGATTTTCATTTGTTAATGTTGATCCAAGTCTTAACATACTCTATAAGCAATGGACAGCTTTCAATATTGCCTAAAAAATAAAATTTCCAGAAAATGATTTTTGCCACTTTGGTTGCTTGTCATTGTTGCCATTATTCATTTAAATATCAATTATATCTTTTCTGTCACATGAAATGTCCAAATCACTTGAAACAGCTATATCCACGCACATCTTGGGTAAACATTGCGATAACAGAGATGGTTTAAGGGGCCTATCCTATAAAACCGTAAATCCCAACATTCCAGCCATATTATAATATCCGTGTTGGAATGAAGTCACATGAAGAATTAGAAAAGCTTTCACACAGTGATTAATACATTGCATTCTCTAACGTTTCCTACCTTTCTTCTTCCCATGACTTTCTGAAACTGTTACCTAACAGCAAATAATTTGCCCCGTTCTTTCAAGATGTCAGATGCCATGTTTCTTTATTTGAATGATTTGATCTAAGAAAAGTGGCTTGGAAAAGCATTAGTAATGTCAGGTTTTATAACAAACCATGTGGGTGGAAGGTTTCGTTGGGTTGGATTTTTTTTTTTTTTTTTTTTGGCTGACAGCAAACAAGTCTATCTGAAAACATACTAAGCTCCAGCAGGTGCCCAGAGCTAATTTGGTTTGGAACTATTTTTAAAAACCACCAGCTAAGTTTTATAACAAGTCATACCAAATGGCTATATTGTTTTTCTGTTTTCCTGCAATCCAGGGGCCAGTTTTTCAAACGTGACTCTAAACTTGAGGCCGCAAATTATCCCTGTACTAAACAGATCTAAAATGCCCAGATTTTAGATTCTTAAGCCTTCTCATCGATCCCTAGAAACAAAACACTTACAGCTTTGCACTTAAGTTTCCACTGAACACATTTCTTCATGAGTTCTATGCATTTCCTGTCAGTAGTTTTCATTTATATCTAGTGAGTTTGAGCTCTTGCCTGCAAAGATGATGCGAAATGCTTCCCAGCAGCCAGATGCAGCTGGATTTGTGTATTCAGCTGCCTGCTGATGGCATGTGTTTTGGCTTCAGGCTATCACAATGGATGTTTACTGTCCCTATGGAATCTCATGGCAGTCCTGTCAATTGGCATTCTTCTCCTAACGCTCCTGGATTAAACACCCACTTAGGTGTGATGTCTGCAAAACCTTCAGCTTTGAATCTCTCTGAGACATCCATTTAGCCTGGACTTTCCTTTCTCAAATACAGAAGTGTTGTTTGGATTAAGATATAAATATTGAATTCTGGGGTTTGCTTTTTTGTTTTATCTCTCTACGTACAAGTAGAGAAATCACTAATGTACTGCCTAGAGTCAAAGTATATATTTGTTTTAGGCCAGGTGCGGTGGCTCACACTTGTAATTCCAGCACTTCGGCAGGCTGAAGTAGATGGATCGTTTGAGCTCAGGAGTTCGAGATTGGCCTGGGCTACATAGCGAAACCCCATCACTATAAAAATTAAAAAAAAAAAAAAAAAGAATTAGCCGTGTGTTGGTGGCATGTAGTCCTAGCTACTTGGGAGGCAGAGGCTTCAGTGAGCTGAGATCACACAACTGCGCTCTAGCCTGGGAGACAGAGTAAGACCCCCATCTCAAAAAAAAGAATACATATATGTATATAAATTATACACACAAATATGTATGATTTGTTCTACTATTGAGGCAGCAGATGTCATACCAAGAACAAGAGTTTTGGAATCAGCCTGACCTGGATTTGAATTCCAGCCAGGTCAGTTGGCAGCATGTAATCTTGGGTAAGTTACTTAACCTCTCTGAGAAAAAGGAGGATGATGATACCCACTTCACAGGATTCTTGTGAAGAGTGAATGTGATTATATATGAAACATGAAGTCAGGTTCATAACAAACCTCAATAAATTCTAGTTTCTTTCTGATTGCCTTTAACAACGAATCACCCCAAATCTACTTTGTGTTCCTTGTACCATAGAGAGCTCATCAGTTGATGACACACCAAATATATCCTTCCATCTGACTCTCATAGCAGCCCTGTAACTTCATAGCGGCAGTGATTACTAACCCCCTTTTTCAAATGAGGAACGTGAGGTGCAAACAGGTGAAGTAACTTTTCCAAAGCCAAACAAAAAATAAGTAGAGAGCCCAGAGTAGAGCCTGGATGATTGAATCCTAAATCTAGTTCTTTCTCTCCAATTTTGTCATTTGCCATTTGACTTTGTTCAATGCCACGCTGAATTATTTAAGTGAAAACCTTCTCTAGGTAGTCTCTGTTCTTGGCAGCCTTAGTAAACAAGATTCTGAGCATACAATGGGGGGAATCATAAGACATCAGAGCCACGTCCACTCTGGCCCAGTGTCTGGTCCTCACAGTGCAGCCAAGAATCACACTGTGGGTGGACATGGTTGCCTTCCGTGCTATTAACTTCAAAAGGCCGGGGTATTAGGGCCAGAGAGTGCCATGAAGGGGAAGTGGTGGCCTAAAGCCAAGGTCAAGAAGTGATGAGTTCAATTTTGACATTTTGAGGTTGAAGAAACAATAGGATGGCTCACTTGTTCTCTTGCCCACTCCGCCCTCATTCAAAGGGTTTGCTCCAGAACATGCAGCCCTCTCAGCTGCCCTGGGAGGCACAGAGTGGATGTACTTTCAGGCTTGTACCCCAGACTCCTGAAACCTAATTCCCATCTATGTGGTCTCAAAAAGGCTGCTTTGTGCTGTTGTAAATGCTTGTGGGGTTTTTATCTTTAACTCATCCTTGGAGTTTTCTTGTTTCACTTGATTCTCACAATCATACTGAGCTGTAGACAAAACTGGGGTTTTTATGAGGAGTTTGAGGTTCAGACATGCTAACTGCTAGGAGGTAACAACAGAAATGGAGACCCAGGCCATCCACTTCCTCTCCCTGAATTCTTTGTCCCACCTGGCGGCCTCCTGTGGTAGCCATGGGAACTCAGTCACTCTCCTTGTGGCCTCCTGCTATGAGGCATAAAGGGAATTTGGTAAACATTCACTGCATGGATGGTACAACAAAGGGGTAATGAGGAGCTGCATGTTCCAGTTTTCTACTTGTTCTGCCTCTCCTTTATTGTGAATGAAACTCCCAGGAAATTCAGCTGAAATAATCAACTCATTTTTGTCCTGTTGTGCCAGTTTTCAGGTTGCCACAAGCCAAAGCAGTAACTGATCCAGGTCAAAGCACCCAGAATACTCCTGAGAAAGATTCTAGATGGGAGAAGGCCTCATGAAACAGTCTGAAAGAACAAAGAGAAAGCCACAAAATTAATGTAGCCCATCTGTGCATGGTAGGCACTCCCAGTTTCCAGTATCTCTGCTGCTGACCTATGAGAACTCGTAAATGTGATTTTAAAGCATGACTGTAATGAAATCATTTGCTCAGTTCAGTTAGAAGTCAGATTCATCATGCCTAAAAAGTTGGAACATGAAAGCATTAAAGAAAGCAAAATTATGGGAGGCCTGAGAAAGCAAAAGAGAGAGAAAAATGGAGAAACAGAGGGGAAACTGACTCCAGGAATACTCCAACGATGACAAACAAAAATACCACATGTTTTAGTTATTAATAATATGTCTGTCCAAACTCAGTCAACAGAAACCCCTCAGCTCAAATAAAATTCTCCTTCCTTAAGATTCCTTTGACTCGTTCACATTATTATTGTTTAAAACAGATTTAAATCAAGTAGGCCAGGGTCTTCTTGGTCAAAACATTCCTAATGACTTAGAAGATCAAGTAATAGGCTGATTCTCCACAATTGCATTGCTGGTCACTCAAGCACTTGTTTATAATGCTTCTGATTTCAATGTGGCGAGATAGCCTTTCAAAACCAGACTTTCCTGTTATCTGATCACATTTCTACTCCAGATTTTGATCTAAATTCAGGAACACCAAGGAGCAAAACCTTTGAGGGAACGTTAAAGACATGTACAAATGTTGGGGGAGAAGTATATGGAAGAATTAGAGCCTTGGTTTGAGTCCTTGAAAATGTCCCTTGTCTTCCTAGTCTTAACTGAAGGAGATATTAATCTTCATATTCATCCCCATGAAGGGGTAAATATGGTGGATCAGGCCATTTGACATTGTTCTCTTAAACCTCAAATCAACATATTATGCATCCGTGGAAATTGAAAAGTATCTCATGCCCAAGACCTACAAGATGCAATAGAGAGGGCTAAAGCAAACAGGTGAAGGACTAGAACATTACTCAGGAACACCAAGAAAAAACCAATATATGTGCTTTTTCTGGTTTTGTTGTTGTTGGCAAAGGGGAGGGGCACCAGTGGTCAGGAATCTGAGCTTATGAGACAGCTCAGAATATTGCTTCTCAACCAGTATTACCACCTCCAGAGGACATTTTGGACATTTGTGGGAGTTATTTTATTGTCTGGATGATTAGAGTATGCTAAAGACATCTAGTGGGTTCAAACCAGAGGTATCAGATTTCCTGAAATGAGCAGATTGGTGCCACACTCCAAAGAATTATTCACACTCCGTACAATTTGTCAAATGTCCCGCCCAGCATCCATGTAGATAAAAAAATCTATAGTTATCTAAATTTTATATACATCTTAGATTTAAACTCACATAATTTTTGCACCATTTTAATGTATACCAAATTCGGTGGGATTGTGAATATGGGGTAACTGAAGGAACATTTTGCACACTTTGTTTCAAATTTTACCAAAAGTTGTTCATTGGTTTCAAAAATCACATTACCAACACAGTATCACTGGCTGACTCTGAGACATCAGCAGGCCACCTCTGCACATGCAGCTGTCCCCACACCATGATTTCTCACATAGGGGCACACACTTGACTCCCAATGTATCCTCTTGTACAGAAGTGCCAAAGCATTTACATACTGAAATACACATTATTTTTATTATACATTATCAACCTTTTGTTTCTCCTTTATATTACAGTTGAAGTTATTTACAGATAGATTATACCAGCTATAAAATACATTCCAGAATAGTAAAGGAATGTAGCAGATTCTTTTTCTAACTTAATCATTCCTTCCACATTTATTTCTTGGCATGATGGCGTTGGGAAATTATCAGTGGATGCTAACAAGTGCAGGAAAATTTGATGACAAATAGGATGTTTACGTAATTGTAAAGCGTCTCCTCAGAAATTTTTTACTATTTGCAAAGGGAAAAATAGTAACTTTACAGTGGAGAAGCCTGGCAAACACCACCTCAATCAAATGATCAAGATTTAGAAGAGTATTGTATATATTACAGATGAGTATATTCGTGTTTGTGGAGAGAGTGAGAAAAGCAAAATAAAAATGGAATTAAAGATTGAAAGACCTGACATAGCGATTTTTAAATCATCATCTGACTATTATATGTGTAAGTCTTTTGGGAGTCCATGCTGTATAAATAACTTTTTTTCTTATTGTTATTCTCTAAACCATGCAGTGTGACAACTACTTACATAGCATTTACATTGTATTAGATATTATAAGCAATCTAGAGACAATTTAAAGTATACAGGAGAATGTGAATAGATTATATGCAAATACTACACCATTTTTAGATCAGGGACTTGAGCATTCACAGGTTTTGGTATCCTCGGGGGCCCTGGAACCAATCTCCCTTAGACATTCAGGGACGACTATACAGTAATATATGTTCACATCCACATTTGCTTTAAAAAAACTATGATTCTGATTCAATTTGTGCTGTTCTCTTTCTTCTTTCAATATATCACCACTTCGCATTGTTACTATCTTAGATATCTACATATATGAAATCGAAACTTCACGGTAATTATTTATACAGCATGAACTCCCGAAGACTTACACATATCGCAATTTTTTCTGAATATTTTCAATCTGCAATTGGTTCTATCCACAAACGCAGAACCCAAAGATATGGAGGGCCAACTGTGTATATCTTTTTTCTGGTTTGCAAAACTGTTCTTTTATAAATGCAGGGAGAAAGAAATATGAACATGAGAGAATCTGATAGAATTTTTATACCAAGCAAACAAAACCAAAATCAAATACCTCACTCTAGTTCTATTCCAATCCAACATTATGGATCCTCCCAACATTCACTGACGACAACTTCTGCCTGCATTTCTGCAGGGCAGCCCATAGTGTTTTCTTCCTAAGAAGCCATGCAGTACAGCATGCTCTGTCCCCATCATCATATTCTCCCAAGTACACAATGTTAAGTAAATGATTCACCTAATAAAGAATTTTTTAGAAAAACAGGCAGAGAATAGACTTCAAAAATTTCAAAATCTTTCATGAGGACCCCCAAACCTGCCCAGATTCTACAAAGATGAGCACAAGGTGGAGTGTCCCCTTTCCAAGACCACAGGACCCACTGCACAGCCCACAGCTTCCCATCTCCCAGCTAGGAGCGTTGGATCTGAAGGCAGCCGAGCATGCAGGAAAGGGTTTTCTCCTTCACCCGCAGTTGTCTTTTTCCTGGCAAACAAGTCAGGTGCCAGAAACTTGACCCAGACTGGCAGGGACAGAGATTAGAGGAAGCAGAAGAGGGAGAGGCACTAATGAAGAAAATAGAAGCAGTAGAAAAAGTGAAAAAGAGTGTCAAAAGGGTCCCGATTTGAAGCAATTTCAGAAAAGTTACCTATTTTCAAAGCATTTAAAGCCTCTCAAAGTTCAGAAAAGGCATAAGCCTGCCTGGAGGTGTATTGCCTCTGCAGGGTCGGTTCCTCACCCAAGTGTAGAAAAACAGAAAAATCTCTCTCTCAAGAGTTGCAGAAGTATGCACGCTTGTGTGAGCACCGTTGACTGTTGGGTTTAATTCCTTTGTGCTGAACAGAAACCATTACCACCAGACCTCAGGGATGCCTGGCCAGCGTGCTTCCCAGCACGTATGTCACTGTGTGCTTCCCTGACACTGGTTCTTTCTATTCATCTGTCACACAATCCTCTCCCCTTCACCTGAGCAATGGATGTGCCTTCCCCCAGACAGTTAATTAACCCTTATTTTATCTTGCAGCTATCAGGAAAACACAAAGTCATTTGGGGTCATCTCTTCAAGGTTGAGAAGCCTGAGCCACCCACCTGCTCCTGCTTGTCAAAATGAAATCTGCCAAGTGCTGAGTTGCTCGAAAATGTCCTGTTAAGTCATTTAAAGACATAGTTCTTCGTATATCTAGCACAGCATAACCTTAATTTGAGACATATTCCGCGTCACAATCACAGAACCTCTCCACAAAGTGTTTTTCTTTACTAGAAAATAAAATGAGCTCCCATCTGAGAATGTTAGCATCCAGGTTTCTCATTTGTATTTCTTATTTCCTTAACAAATAGAGCACTCTTTCATGCATCCAACTATGTGATCTTGCTCACAGTAAGGGACATTTTAAAGTTAACCGATCACTCATATCTACAGTGCCTTATAACAGGTTTTTAGCCTCTTCTTCTTTGGCAAGCGACTGGGAATACCAGAATCAGCATTTTAACAGTTTCAGGTCTAGGAACTAGGCTGTCAATCTCTGCATCACATTATGGACACTTACATCACATCATGGACGTTTACTCTTCCATTGAGAGCTACTGATTTGCCAGTATCTTCCCTGGGTATCTCCACCTCATCTATTTGACTTAAAAATTCACACTCCTGTCTGTCAAATATCTAGGGCATAATGTTATTCTACAACCTAAGCCTTGAATAAATGCCATTGTAAGTTATACCCTTATCATACTAGAATTGCTAAAATGTTTATGACATTCTTCAAAATGAACTGCAAAGAATCATGTGATGAAATGAGTTTGACATTATGTATAACGTTCTTGTGTTTCTGGGAATTGTCCTGCACTTGTTCTGTCTGTTCCATCAGATGAGCTCACCGTGAGTAGTTTCTGCAAAGAAAGAAACATTGCTAGTTGCCTGCTTGCTATGGCACCTCAGCTTAGTGAAGGGGGACACATGCTCCCACTGTGGGGCCACTGGATTCACAGTAGATAAGTGAGTCATAATTTCTTTTGGCCTCAGTTTCCTCATGTAATATTGGGGTCTTCATTATATGATCCCTAAACTCCCTTACAGGTCTAACTCCTACAGCTCTGTGACTATGACTGTGACCCCACAAGGCACTCTAGATAACTCTCAAACCAGCTCAGAAGCTTGGAGACTTTGTAGCTTCCAGAGCCCTCTCTTATAACCTACCTCATGCAAGTTTCCTAACATGCCCGTGGGGTAGGCAGCACTCACCATTTTATCCTCATTTTGCTCATATTGATACTGAGCCCGAGAGTGGCTTACCTAAGGTATCACAGCCAATAATCAGAAAGACCTGGACTCCAACCCAATTGCAGAGGTTTAAATGCCCAGTCTTGTGCCCTTTCTACTACACAATAATGTTTCTCTCATAAAGTTTCAATAAACAATCACTAACACAATTGTATAGGAAATTCTCATTCCCCACTACATGCTCCTATGCAAATTAACCCGGAAGTAGATGTGCACGTGTCATGGATGCAGAATTTTTGTCCTGGGAAAAAGCTATTATTTCCCTTAGGAAATCTGACAGTGCAGCACTTCTGTTCATTTATTTAAGACATTTTTGAGGACTACAAACATTGCAATACCCAAGGTTCTATGAAGAACACTTTGTTGGCTCAAAGATTCTCCCCTCCAGGAGTCACAGTCTTGGTGAACCAATGGGATGCAATTAAATAAGCTATAATAGAAGGTGGAAAGTCTCAGGAAGAGGCAAAATGTCCCCTGGGAACTTTCCCCTGGGAGGATCAGAGAAGGCCTATGAGATTTCTATGGCTGCCTTAACAAGTTACCACAAACTTGGCGGCATAAAACAACAGAAATTTATTCTCTCACAGTTTTGGAGGCCAAAAGTCCAAAATTAGTGTCAACAGAACCACACCCCTTCTGAAGGCTCTAGAAGATAACTCTTGCCTGTTCCAGCTTCCAGTATTCCTTGGTTTGTGGCAGCATCACTCCAATCTCTGCCTCTGTCTTCACATGGCCATCTTTTCTGTGTATCTGGCTCATCTCCTCTTCTTATAAATGTATGAGTTATTGGTCCTTAGGTCCTATTTCCAAATAATGTCACATTCTAAGGTTCCGGGTCACCATGAATTTGGGAGAGACCTTATGAAACCCACTTCAGAAGGCTTCCCAGAAGAGATGTCATTTGAACAGAGCCATGAAAACCAACTGATTCTTACAGCAGCAATGGAGAGGAAAGCCGTCCTAAGAGGACTCAGGAGAAAGATATGGAAGTGGGCACATCCTGGGCATATAGAAGGAGAGAAGCACCTTGTGGGAGCATAAGAAAAAAAATTGGAAGGAGGATGCATTCAACTGCTTGGGCACCCATAATAAAATACCACAGGCCAGGTGGCTTAAAATGCAGACAGTTATTTTCTCACAGTTCTAAACCTGGAGTCCAAGATCAAAGTGGCATTAAGGTTGGTTTCCAGTGAGGCCTCTCTTGCTAACTTACAGATGATGCCTTTTCTCTGTATCCTCATGTAGCCTCGTCTCTGTTTATGCAGAGAGAAAGAGAGTGAGTTCTAGTACCTCTTCTTCTTATAAGGATACCAGTTGTTATGGTTAGGCTGTGTCCCCACCCAAATCTCATCTTGAATTGTAACTCCCACATTTCCCACATGTCATGGGATGGGCCTCGTGGGAGGTGGTTGAATCATGGGGGTGGGTCTTTCCTATGCTGTTCTTGTGATAGTGAATAAGTCTTGTGAGATCTGATGGTTTTATAAAGGGGAGTTTCCCTGCACAAGTTCTGTTATTCTCTCTTGTCTGCCACCGTGTAAGACGTGCTGTTTGCCTTCTGCCATGATTGTGAGGCCTCCCCAGTCACATGAAATTGTGAGTCCGTTTTCTTTTTCTATAAACAGCCTTGGGTATGTCTTTATCAGCAGCATGAAAACAGACTAATACAACAGTCCTATCAGATTAGGGCCCCACTCTCATGACCTAATTTCACCTTAATTCCCTTCTTAAAGGCTCTATCTCCAAATATCATATGAATTTAAGAATGACAAGTTTCATAAATTTAGAAAGAAGAGCTTTATTTCTCATGAAGAGTTTCAGCCTGCAGGGTGGCCATTCCCAGAGGCTGGGAAGTGTAGCCTCTGGTCAGAAGCCAAAAACAGATACTTCAAGGGAGGGGAAAAGGGAACAGAAACGTATGGTAAGTTGGGTGGTTAAGTGTACATATTCAACAGATTATAGGAGGAGTCATTAATATTTACAAAAGGAAAAACATGTACATGTGCAACTGAGCTTCATGCCTCTTCATGGGTCCTGTGTACAAAAAATGGCAGAGTTAGCATAATCCCAGGGTGGAGTTTTAGGCCCTCTGACATCAAAAGATGAAGCAGATGACAGGAAAATCTTCACTGCACATTCTCCATACACTGGACAGAACCACTCCATGGTCAATTGTCTCTCATCAGGAAGAAATGCTGGTCCATTGTTGCACCAAAACTGCAAAAGGAAGGGGCAGCATCAGGTGGTTGGTTGATATTAGCAGCAGAGTCTTTTGAGAGGGCTAGTTTCTGTTTAGCCTGTAGGGAAGAAGGCCTAATGGCTGTTAGTGAGGGAGCAGATATAACAAGATGTGTCCAACCTCCCATATCATGATGGCTGAGAACCGTTTTCAAGGTTATTCTGGGATTGCCATGGCCAAGAGAAGGTCTGTTCACTCAGTTGAGGGGCTTAGAATTTTACTTTTATTTCCCAATAGCTATATCAGGAGGTAGGGCTTCAACACATGAATTTGTAGAAAGAACACAGACAAAATTCAGTCCATAAAAGATATATTTAGAGCCAAATAAAAATGGGTCAAGAATACCAACCAGGCCAAGGAATTGGACCTGTATTCTGCCAGTCATAGAAACATGTTGAAAATCTTGATAGTGGTTATAAAAATGTTTTCAAGAGAGGCATCCTCCTTTTCATTTTCCTTTTCTATAAAGTAAGGACTATTTTCTAGGAGCCCTTTCAGACAGTTAGGGTGTGATTACTGGCTACATTTTAGAAAAATAATCTCTTAGAATTGCTAACTCTGTCTGAATCATGGGCTATGAAGCAATTATGTCACCAAAAATTAGATAATTTGTAAGGGTCATTGTTTTTTATTCTAAAAGGGCTAATAATTAATAGACCAGCTGCTGTCAAGAGCAACAGAATTCTGCAAGTTCTTAGTATCATCAAATAAATACTAAGACAGAATAGGATGGTCTGGGTGTGGTGGCTCACACTTGTAATCCCAGTACTTTGGGAGGCCAAGGTGGGTGGATCACTTGAGGTCAGGAGTTTGAGATCAGCCTGGCCAACATGGCAGTCTCTACTAAAAATACAAAATATTAGCCAGGCGTGGGGGTGGGTGCCTGTAATCCCAACTTCTTAGGAGGCTGAAGCATGAGAATCACTTGAGCCCAGGAGGCAGAGGTTGCAGTGAGCCAAGATCACGCCACTGTACCCTAGCTTGGGTGACAGAGTAAGACTCTGTCTCCAGAAAGAATATAAAAAGACAGAATAAGATAAACCTGTGAGTTTTTTTTTAATTCGGACAATTCTGGCATGATTAGCTTGCACCATAAGGGACATTTGTAAACATTTTTCCAAGGCCTTACTTTTTTATACAGTTTCCAAAAGAAATCCTGGGTCTTCTTTAACTCCCTGCTCAGTAAAGTGTGAATCGAGAGGCAGTATTGAATACTGAAGGGCCGGAGCTGGCAGGATACTTCCGAAATTACTCATTTCCGACTCTCACATCGCAGACAAGTAAGCTGAAGCCCAGAGGTACACAGTGATTGGCCTGAGACAGCCCCCCAGCTATTTATTGGAAAAGCTTGCCTGACACAAACAAGAAATAAGCCTTAGAGGTCTGACTGGTGAAAAACCAGAACTGCTCTAATATTTAACCAACATTATGTAGTACTTGCTGTGTTCCAGGCACTGCTTAAGTCAGTTTCTCTGCTGGCCATGGAAAGTACCTAGGGATATTGTTAAAAGGCAGCTTCTGATTCAGCAGTGCTGGGGCCAGGTCTAAGAGTCTGCATTTCTATTATAACAAGCCCCTAGGTATTGCTGATGATGCTGGTCTGAAGATCACACTTTGAGTAACTGGGGTCCAGGTACTTTGTTTATTTATTTATCTATTTACTTATTTATTTGAGACAGAGTCTTGTTCTGTGGCCTAGGCTGGAGTTCAGTGGCACGATAGCTCACCGCAACCTCTGCCTGCCAGGTTCAAGTGATTCTCCTGCCTCACCCTCTCGAGTAGCTGGGACTACAGGCACACATCATTACATCCAGCTAATTTTTGCATTTTTTAGTAAAGACAGGGTTTCACCATGTTGGCCAGGCTGGTAACTCCTGACCTCAAGTGATCCACCCACCTCGACCTCCCAAAGTGCTGGGATTACAGGCATGAGCCAACATGCCTGGCCCCAAGTACTTTATAAATATCAACTCTTCTATTCTCCAAAATAACCCTGCTACTGTTACAGACACAGGTACTGTTGCTATTCCAATTTTACAGAGGAGGAAAGTAAGGCACAGGAAAGTGAGTTGGTCTAAGGGCACACAGGTGGAAAGGGCCAGAGTCAGGATTTGTACCCCAACAGACTAACTGTAACCTGTGCTCTTAACTACATTACCCTCAGATTCTCAAAAGCAACCCATGATCATCTCCATGCAACCACACATCTACTTTCAAGGCTGGGTCATTAACACTGTATTTTAAGTATGCTGTCATTAAAATAATCACCATGAAAATTATTTTTTAAATTAGGAAATGCTCATGATATAATGTTAAGCAAAAATATCAGAATACAAAATACATCAAGCCAGTTCAGGCTCCCTGACCACCCACCTCCGTCACTCAAGTAGGAACCACCCAAGTCATCCCTGCAACAGCAGGAAAGTTCTGCTCTCTTTTTCTCTCTCCCAGAAACTACCCCTAGGGAAACTTCATTCTTGCTCCTGCTCCCCAACAAACACTTTAGGAAGTGAGGTCTCCCCCGATCAAAGGCTTCACAGAAAAGTATTCACATCACCCTGGGAGCAAGCCAGCCACCCTAGCATCTATGGCTTTCTTTCATTCATTCAACAAACATCCACTGAGGACCTACTATGTACCATATACCATCATAGGTGCTGGGGTACAAAACAGACAGAGTCCCCGCCCCCATGAAGATTACATTCTAGGGGGAAGTGGCTGACAATTATTAAAAGCATAAAAATGAGCATATTATATAGTATCTTACTAGATGATAATTGTTATAGAAAAATAATAGAGCAGGGGAGTCAGCAGGGCTGGAGGGAGGGGGTTGCAATGGTACTTAGGGTTGTCAAGGTGACCTCAGCAAGAAAATGGCATCAGAGAGAAGATTTGAAGTGAGGGAGTTCATGATGCACATGTCTGGGAAAGAACATTCCAGGCAGAGAGAACCACAGGTGCAAAGGCCCTAAAATAGAAACACATCTAGAAAGTTAAAGGTACAGCAAAGAGGCCATGGTGTCTGAAATGGATGAGTGACAGGAAGAGGAGTCAGAGAGGGAATGTTTGGGGGGAGGGACAGATCATGCACAGCCTCATTGGCCTTAATGAGGGCCTTGGCCTACTTTGAGAGTAATGGGGAGAATCAACCTCAGAGGACAAGGATAGAAGCTTGAAGACCAGCTAAAAGGCAACTGCAAGAATCCATGCAAGGGATGTTTGTGGATCAGACCAAAGTGGTTGCAGTGGAGATAGTAAGAAGTGGTAACGAGATTCCAGATGTTAGAGTTTTTTGAAAGGTTAGATGTGGAATGTGAGCAAAAGAGAGGAGTCAGGGAGGCTTCCAAGGCAATTGGCTCGGGCACTTAAACACATGAAGCTGTCCTTAACTGAGATGTGAAAGATGGCAAGGAAAGCCAACTTGGAAGAAAGATCTAGAGTTCAGTTTCAGACACGTGAAGGTGGAAATGCAGAGATATGGAATAGATGCTTGGCTCTGTGAGTCTGAAATTCAGGGATAGGTGTGGGCTGGAGGTGCTCGTGTGGGAGTTTGTGGCACAGACAGCCATGAGACCAAATGAGATTTCCAAGAGCGTGTGGAAGGCAGAGAAAAAGGAGCGATCTAAGGTCTGAGCCCTGGATGTGTCAATGTAAAGAGAAGGAAGCAGCAAGCATCTGGGAAGATGTATCCAGCAGCAGAAGAGGTAGGAGGGAAAGTGCAGAGTCTTGGAAGTCAAGAGAAGAAAATGTTTGCTGGAAGAGAGAGTGAGCGACTGTGTGGACTGCTGCTGCAAGGTGAGGTGGGATGAAGACTGAGAACCAAGCTTTGGATGTAGGAAGGCGGAGGCCACGGTGACCTTCACGAGCAGTTTCATGGAAGTAAGAAGAGAAATGTTTTTCCCCACAGGAAGGATAGAAAACTTCAACAATAAAAATGGGAAAGGGGCACCGTGGCTGGCATTAAACCTATAGGGAGGGATGGAGGAAGAAGCAACAATGCCTATGGCCCTTAAAGGACAGATCTGTGTCATCCAAGCTGAAATGCTTCTGTGCGTGTAGGAAAAGGCTTCATGTTCTCATGACTCAACAGATTATGCTGCTAATTTACTGACTCTTTGTTCTCTCTTCAGCTGTGCCCTGAATAAAGCTTAATCTCTTAAGCAGAAGAAAACAATAAAAGGTCATTGACCAGCAATTAAGCTATCACTCAAATGAAACCTGGATCCAGTTCATTACATGAAAGGGATACTTGCAACATTCTTCTTTAATTTGAGATTCGTGGCTCCAACAATGGATTTTTGGCTTTGATATTGCTGCCACACCTTTGGAACAACAATATTGGGAAATTCACACTGTCCTTTCTCTGTATTCGGCCCACAGAGGCCAGATTTCTGCATTCAAGGCGAAATCTGCTCTTTCTATCAACTCTGTAAAATCATCTCCTATCACCAGCATTCCTGCCAAGTTACCCATTTAGAACTGTCTCTTTCTTTTTCACACAAAGCCATATGTGAATGCAGAAGAGATGATATACTTAAACCCATCAGAATCATTCCTTTTTTACCCCAAAAATGGAAGATCTGCCTTAAAATTCCTGAACAGTACCTTCTAACGCATTAGCAATTACCAATTGCTTGTTTCCCTAGTTAAACCAGACTATAAAATATATTTCTAGGAAAGCACCTAAGACATTATACTCACACAGATGATCATATGCTTTGTTTCAACCTGATGGAAAGAACTGTCATTATTACGCCTATGGCTAGGAAAAAAGACATTTGCAGTCAAACCTCATCATTTCAGATGCTGCTACTCTGAAAATAACAGTAATTCAACCTTGATTGAAGGTTACCTTTGTAGCGCATTTGAAAACAAGGCATTGCAAAGAAAATTAATAACATGAATAATGTCCAGGGAAGATATTTAAACTACTTAGAACATAAAGGGTTTCAAATATCATCAATTTGTTAAAGGAGAGCTATCTTCAACAATACTAGCACAGAAAGACAGGATGCATGTGTAATTATAATAGATATCTACTCAGGAGTTCATTACGTCCCACCTTTTTTCAAAACTTCTGAGGTTTTGTTGTAATTGCTGAGCTACACACACACACACACATACACACACCCACTACCTCACCCACAGTCATGCAAGTATATTCAAACAACTTGCCAACCCACACATTTCATTTGCCAACACCCACACCCCACCCACAATTAGGTTTCCCAGATTCAAAAAGTAAATTGCTGGTCCTTTCTTTTGGTGCACAATAAGAAAGGACCAGAGATATACTTGAGTCATAAATGGACTACTCCCCAAACTGCTTTTTCATAATTATATAATTATAATTTTAGCAGTATAAAATTAAAAGAAAAAATATTATTTCTTGCTTGACTAAGAAATAACCTATGAAAGAGATTTGCCTCTTCTCCATGCCTATAGATTTCAACATAGAGCAGAAATAATTAGAATCTGTGCTTAACAACAACAAAAAATACACCAAGATTCATTTATGAAATTCAAAATAAATAATATGCTATCTTAAATTATTATTTTTAGATGTTGAGTTGTATAAGCAACCTGCAGAGGATGAAATTTGAAGGCAGCTCCTCACAAGATGTAAGCACAAGATGTAAGAGAGGCATATATAAAGAATCTTACCAGCCCAGGACCAGCAGATGATGAAATCTGACAGATTGGCTGGCATTATCTCCCCCATTCTGGGTGCTTGTCTCATGCAATCTGCTCCCACAGGGCTGAGCCATTGCCTCACTCTAAAAACATCAACCACACACACACCACCTCCGATCCTGGAAACTGAAGAACTCTACACTGTGGTAAACATTTGTTCTCTGAAGTTTTCTTCACTAAACTTTTAGGACTCATATTTACCACATGTTAAGAATGTACCAAATGCACAACATTCAGAAAATTTCCCCCATTGCAATCCACAATAGTTCAAAAATATTTGTTCAACAAACCTCTGTTGAACACCTGCTATGTGCCAGGCACTGCAGTAGCTATTAAAGATGTAAAGCTGAATGAGAGACTGGTCCCCTCCTAAAGGAGATCATCATGCATGTAGAAAACGATGTCACAAATATGACATGAACAGTGCAACAGTAGAAAGGAAGGCAGTGTGATTCATTCTGCCTAAGAGATTGAGGAAAGCAACGTTGCAGAGGTTGTATTTGAGCTCGGCTTGCAGAAGGAGTTCACTGAATGAGAAGGAAAGAAAGAGCGTCCAGACACAGCAAAGCCCTGAGACCTGTTTGGGAAACTGAAAATCCAGAATGACAAGGTAAAGAGCACGGAGGAGGGTAGGCTACAGTGATGGGCTGGGCAGGAAAGGTTTTGAATGCCATGCTTTTATTTTATACTAAAACAATAAGAAACCATGAATGACTTTTAACCAAGGAAGAACAATCAAATCAAATTACATGGCATAATTACATAATTGTGGCAGTTCAGAGGATGGATTGAAACAGCGAGAGAAAATCAGGACTTAAAGTGGAGCTGTGGCAATACAGAGAGAGGAGGAGGCAAGAGCTATTCCAGAGATAAGATGAACAGGATTCAGGGACCTTCAGTTACCAGATGTGAAGAAGACAGAGTGGCACGGGATGAATTCAATGATCTCAGTGACAATGACAAGTGAGATGAACTGTTATGAGCCAGTCATGGGAAAGCAGGAGGAGATGAAAGTTTGGGTGAAGCAGTGAGTTCAATGTTAGCTATTTAATAGGTTGCCTAGGAGGAGTGGAAGAGAGGGATGGAGGAGGTAAGGAAACTCTGCGTCCAAGTGTTGTCAGTGCTGAAGTTAAAGTCAGCCAGATGATAACAGGAGATGAAGTCAGGAGAGAAATGGCAGCCCAGGAGTCAATGGATGTGACGGAGTGACCCAGATGTTGATAGATTATGGCAACTTGTATAGAAGAGCATAATCTGGCTGGATTGAGCGTCCCTCTGGGGCCAATGTTCTTGGATGACTGACTTAAGGAGCCATTCCCAAACCCTTTCTCCCTAAAGCCATGTACGCATTTTCCCTGTTTTCCTTTTAGCTGAAGGGGGCAATGTGGGGATACCGGAACTCTGCTGGGAGCCTGCAGAAAAACTTATGCTTCTCTGATGAAATGAACAGACTTAGTTGGTGCTTCCCCCACCATCTTCCTTGAATGCAAAAATAATGCCCAAAAGTTCTTTGAGCCAGCTTGTCACCCATGAGGTGACAAAAAGCCAACATATGAATGATAGCCAGGTAAGCAGAAAGCCCCACTTTTTAGCCCCAGACTATAGGGAGCTTTTAGGCAAGGCCCACAGCAAAGCAGTATCATAGAAGGAAAATCAGGCTTTAAATGAGTCAAAAGGAAGGGGGCTTATTCTAAGGAAAGGTTGAGGACAGAAAGTGTGTCCTGCTGTTTCCCCAGCACCCAGCACGATGCCTGAGATCCAGGAGCTACGCACCATGTATTTGCCGAATCAACAAATAATAAGTGGATGGAAGGACTTCAAGGAAGGCTTGAAGGAGGAAGGGCAAGTCGAAGGGTTTGAAGGAAGGACCATGTCAAAGAAATGGGGACATACTGGCTGATCAGTTAGAGCATTTGCCCCTTGGACAGAGGTCTCAGATCACAGCAAGGAGGGAAGCCAGTGCTGGTTGAAGGACAGTTTCAGGCATCAAGTCCCAGAAAAGAAAAGGCAGAAATATCGCTTAGAGAGAAACCATCTGGAACAACAATATATTGGCCTGTGTCCCTTTTACAGGTCCGCTAGCAGAAGCAGTTCTCAAGGCCTTCCATTTCAGGAGAGCCATATCATTAACACCATGAAAGAATACGATTTCATCCTCAGACGCCTACAGCTCTCAAGTCCACCCAGGGCCTCCTGAGGGGGGACACAAGTCATCTTGTAGGGTGAGGTTTACTCTGCCTGACTCATAGGAAAGCCCGCCCAGAATCTTTGATCTTCCACTTCTTCAGGCCTGACAATGGCAGGATTTAATCCATAAGAACGAATTCTAACAGCAGAAAGTTGGGCATTGGACAAGAAAGAACCAGCCAGCTGCAGGGTTCCAAGAGATGCAATCTTGCAAGAGGTGGTACCACTTCGAGAACTTTCTGGGTGGAGAAAGATGGCCCAGCTGGTGGAGACAGTCCACAGCTGGAGGAAATTTGCTATCCAAAAAGTGTTCATAGAATGTCCCACACAAACTCACGGTCTCCTAAATATTACTGTAGCCTCACTTTCTCCTTGTATACCCCTCTGTCCTTGCCGCTCCTTTCTGTACATCCACCCACCTACACATTCAATAAAGGAAATAAATCTAATGATGCCTTATGTGGTCTTTTTACAAATAGCAGCCAAAATAGACATATATTGACGATACACACATATACTAGAATCACATGGAGAAAGAAATAAAGTAAAATGTCATCAGGCATTGAGGGCATCTGCAGCATGCGGGCACAGCTTTGTTTCTAATATTGAGATACATTTTCTATCATTTAAATAATATCTAAATGTTCCATGTAAGGGAGAATTGACATTTTCAAATGTTAGTTTCATACATATAATTTCAAAAGAGTCCTACCAAATTGCTGGATAAACTAATCTTATTTTCAGTAGACCCAGAATATACTCCAGCTAAGACTGCATTTAACATTTTGATCTACATCAGTAAGCCTCCTCTCACATTGCCTAGTTGGGGACGGAGCCCTAACAAGATACAGCACCACCTATTGACCACATACTAAAAATACAGACTGTCCATTTCAGCATACTCAGGCTCACAGGCTATGTAGGGTTGAGACATGCAATTTATTTCATATCAACTGATCTTTAACATTTCAACAGATCTAATAGAAGCAAAATGAGAATAAAAACTATAAAACATTGTCAAGGTATTGTGCTTCCATTCTTTTAATGTTATTTCTTATAGCTCTATTACAAGAACTTAATCTTACCTATTTGTCTTAATTATCTTATTATCCCAATCTTATCTATTTATATTTGCTCCCTGGTTCATTAAATATATATTCACTAAGCACTTATATATGCCAGATCTTGTGTGTGGCAATAGAATCACAATGGTAAACAAGACCGACATGACCCCTTACCACCTGGGAGCTTATGGTTTTCCTAGAATCTGACCACTTTTCATCACCTCAACTATGAATGCCTTAGTCCAAAGCCACCTAGATGATTGCAGGAGTCTCCTCACTGGTCAACCTGCTTTCACTCTATGCCTCCACAATCTCTTCTTGATGGAGCATAGAGGGAGTTCTTTAAAACCTAAGTCAGATCACATACCTCCCCTGCTCTAAAACTTCCAAAGCTTCCACCTCATCCAAAATGCAAAATCATTACTTTATAAGACCCGGCCTCCCCTTTCCACCTCTCTCCATCCTCCTAGGCCCCAATCTTCCACACCAACCATCCCGTCCTCCCCACTCTTTCTCAAACTCAGGAAGCCACAGGGCCTTTGCACTTGCTAACCCCTCTGCTTGGATGCTTATCCTCAGATGCCTGCATGACATAATCTCTCAAGGTCTTTGCTCAAATAGCACATGATTCGTGAGGCCCTTCTTGACCACCTTTCCTGAAATCATAACAGCACTCCTTACGATGGCATTCTTATTCCCCCACCCCCCGTTTACCCATCATGCTTATCACTATCCGACCTACTATCTGCAGGCACTAGCCTGTTTGTCTGTCGTTGTCTTCTACAACTAGAGTGCAAGCTCCATGAGGGCAGGGACTTTGTTTTGTTAACTTTGGAATCTCCAGAGTCTCAAACAGTATCCATTACACATCTGTCAAATAAAATCTCATCCACTTTCCCTGTGTATCTTTCTCCTTCTCTAGACCCTGGTTCCCGAGGGCAGTGAAGGAGTCAGATATGGGAAAGTTTCATACCAAGTCTAGGACACAGAAGAGCTCATCCTATGCATGTTTGGAGGCAGGGCCAGATTCATGGATGTGTTCCATGCTCAGAGGGGCCCTGTGCCAGGTTTAATGCTCTCAGTGACTGAATTGAAATCCTTCATAATTTTTGGATAAAAGGACCTGCATTTTCCTCTTGCCCTGGCCTCTCACAAATTATGTAGCCAGTCTTGTTTTGAGGATTTGGAATAAAACATGTGTGAGTAAATAGCCCACTGAAAAAATCCATCGAAAGATAAACAGTTCTCACAGTGCATGGCCCTTTTGATAAGTCACAACCACCAACTATTTCATCACTGGTCATTCCAGGAAGGGAGCTTGGCCCCTGAGAGATATGGGAGGTTTGCTCTCTTCAGCCTAGGACTAACCCTATCTGGCTAGGAAGTGAGGGGATTGTTCCCAGCAGTTCTTTCCTCTGCACCCTTCTCACCCCATCTCCCCCTCTCACCAGGCCACAGGCTGGAATTCCCCACCAGAAAGATCAATCCATGCCAAGAGAGAAGGAGTAACTTACATGGATAGAATTGTTAAATTAACTCCTGCAAAGCTTACATTTAAAATAGGCAGGAGGGGTCAGGCGCAGTGGTTCACACCTGTAATCCCAGCACTTAGGGAGACCGAGGCAGGCGGATCACTTGAGGCCAGGAGTTGGAGACTAGCCTGGCCAACACGGTGAAACCCCATGTCTACTAAAAATACAAAAATTAGCCAGGTGTAGTGGTAGGTGCCTGTAATCCCAGCTACTAGGGAGGCTGAGGCACAAGAATCGGTTTAACCCCGGAGGCAGAGGCTGCAGTAAGCCGAGATCGTGCCACTGCACTCCAGCCTGAACGACAGAGCGAGACTCTCTCAATAAATAAATAAATACTCAGGAGGGTTCCCAGTGGGAAAGGGTCACAGTCTGCGGTTTTAGCTTAGAGATTGAGGGGAGGGAAGAGATGAGACTGAGCCCCGGAAGGGTGGATGCTTGGGGGTATGTGGTGCAAAGGAGGGAGCAGAGCGGAAAGGTAAGAAAGGGCCATAAAACATCTCAGAAGACTTAGCAACTGCTTTGTCTTGGCTCAGGGCACCAACAAATGGTTCCTTGTGTTTTTCTGGACATAGAGGTGGAAAAAGGAGTAAGAACCATGGGTGCTCCACTGCCCTCTGCTGGCCCCTGCAAGAAGTGTCCTGCGTGCTGGCAAAGTGTCATGGGGTTTTCTCTTGAATGATGGGTGCACACAAAACATTCATGAGTCCTGAGAGCAGGGGAATAGTAAGACGTGGTTAAGCAACACTTTTCTATTCTATTCAATTCTACTATTCTATTCTATTCTATTCTATTCTATTCTATTCTATTCTATTCTATTCTATTCTATTCTACTCTACTCTATTCTATTCTAATTATTCTATTCTATTCTATTTCTCTCAGTGAAGTACTAAACAGTTGGGTACAACTGCTTTAGGAATTCAAGCCAGGAAAAAAGCCTCAGGTAGATGGGTGGTTAGTGGATAAAGACAAACTTGAATTTGTCCTTGAAGGATAGGAAGGATTCAGACAAGAAAAAATAGAAAAAAGAGAAATTAAAGGTGAAAGGAAAAGCTTTCAGAGAAAGACCCATAAAGACAAGAACAGACACAGAAGAGAGATGGTTGAACCCAACTAATACTTTGAATATTAAACAATGTTTACAGCAAGGTGAGGACAAACCATACCTTTCCTCAGACAAAAAATAAGGACAACCTCTAAAAGAACAAAGGAAGTTCTTGCCACTAGAAAGCTTGGCGATGTCTTTCATTAGACTTGTTAGGAAGTCTCACTTTTCACACCCCTGTGAAATAGAAAATAGGCAGGCCAGAAACAAAAACTCCCCAAGCAAAGTGGTGACATGTTTGAGGCCCTTTAAGGCAAAATAGTGAACCTTGGCCACCCAGAGGTTTGTAACATTCTCCAAGTGTAGACCACACCTAGACTGATGCCATCTCTCTGGTGGGACCCTGGGATTCCAAAGCTGATTGGAGCCTGAGTGCTGACAGCTTTGTTTTGGTGGCTTTTCTAAGGGTCCTCAGGATAAGTAGGTTGTAACAAAATACAATTTCCTTTCTTAATGACACTGGTTCTTAAACTTTGAGAAACGTACAATAAAATACAACTGGGCACTTGTCAAAATGTAGAACGGCAGGCTCCATCTCCCAAGATGTCGACACAGGCAGTCTGACTGCAGTTTATTAAGCTGCATTTTAAATAAGTCTCATGCACTCCCCAGATGATTCCGATACAGGTAATTTTAGGACCATGTTTTGCACTGCCCTATAAACTCTTTCTCAAGTCACTGGTTAACTCTAATGCAAACCCCTAAGCTTCAGATCCAGTTTTGTAGGCTTTCAGGAGCTATTGCCACCCAACTTCAGAAGAGTATCCGCAAGGCTTTCCATTCTGTCATATCTTCTTTCACCCAGAGGTATTCAATATTCACACAAGAAGGGAGAATTTGAAAGATGCCCTGACTTAGTCCATATGGGCTGTTGCAACAAAAAGCCACAATGTGGGTGGCTTGTAAACAACAGAAATGTATTTCTCATAGGCCTAAAGACTGGAAAGTCCAAGTTCAAGGTGCCTGCAGATTCAACGTCTAGTGAGGGCTGCACTTCTTTGTTGATAGATGGCCCCTTCTTGCTGTGTTCTCACATGGGGAAGGAGCAAGGAAGCTCACTGGCACCTCTTTTATAAGGGCACTAATCCCATTCAGCAGGGCTGTGCCTCCCAATGGCCCCACGTCTTAAAAGCATCACATTGGTGATTAGGTTTCAACATAAATTTGGGAACATAAGGTAGGAGAGGATTAACATTCAGACCAAGCTCAAGCAAACAGTATCAGTTAGAACACGAATTATCTTGGACCTCAGCCTAATACCTAACCAGAATTATATATGACCATTTTTGTCAAGCTTTGGTTTATAAATGCAAAAGGCAGGAACCCCTGATTTTCACAGAAGGAAAAGCCTGTTATAACAGCCATGGAAGTTCTCGTGATTAACTGGAACCAGCAGTGATGGATTTGGGATAGTGAGACAGGCCTCCATGTAGTCTTCAATGAGAAAAGGATACCTGAGCTAATTCATTCATTCAGCAAAGGCTTCCTGAGTGCCCACCTCATGCCAGGCACCAGAATCCTCACAGTGAGCAAAACTGGTACATGTTCTCCCTATAGTTTGTAGAGAAAGACAGAAGATACTTTCAGATGCTAATAAGAGCTGGAAAAGAAATCAAGGGTTGGGTAAGGAGTGGCTACTTTAGGTAGAAAGATCAGGGGAATGACTCCAATTGAGTGATATTTATGTTAAGACCTGAATGTCAAGAAGCTGGTCATGGCAAGATCCAGGAAAAATCTCACTTATATGTGGGATCCAAAAAAGTTGAACCCATAGAAAACAGAGGATCGAATATTGGTTGCCGGAGGCTGGGAGGGGGATGGTTGGGGAGATGTCGGTCAAAGGGTACAAACTTTCAGTTATAAGATGAATATGTCCTAGGGATCTAATGTACCGCAGGGTGACTCTAGTTAACAATACTGTATTATGTATTTGAAATTTGCTGAGAGTAGACCCTAAATGTTCTTGCTACACACACACACACACACACACACACACACACATAAATGGTAACTAGGGTGAGGTGACAGATATGCTAACTAACTTGATTGTGGTAACGATTTCACAATATATATGTATATCAAATCAACACATTGTACCTCTCAAACTTACACAATTTTATTTGTCAATTATACCTCAATGAAGTTGGAAAAAATTAAATTTAAAAAAAGATCCAGGAGAAGAACAGTAGACGCAAATCCCTGAAATAGAAAGGAGCTTGGCGTGCTTGAGGAACAGGAAAAAGGCCAGTGTGACTGGAACAAGTGAACAAGAGGAAGGCGGAGTTGGAAAAGCAGAAAGGAGCTGGCTGCGGCAAAGGCATCGCTATTGCTGCAGTGGCAGAGAACTATTTTCAACAATGACACTCCGGTTTACTAATCTTTGGTTTCGTGGGTGATTGCCAGGCTCTTCCGTACACACTGACACAATGAGTAACTTGGGTCTGTCTAGTGGAAGATTTCAACCTTGGGAAGCCATCCTCTCCCCCAAAGCCTTTTCTCCTTATTCAAGATGTCTGAAATTATACCAAGAAGGCAGAACAGGATGTGATTCCTCTGTGATCCAGAATAAGATGTCTGGCTTTGAAACCAGACAATGATAGGTTTTGGTTTCATCTCTGTCACCTTTTAGTTGGCAAGTTATTGAAACAATCTGAGCTTTGTTTCCACATCTGTAAAATGGGAATAACATAGAATATCTTACTCACAGGGTTGTTGTAGGCATCATGTGAGACAACACACACAAATCATTTACTGCCACAGCTGGCATATAATAGTAGGTGCATACAGACGTTATTCTTATCCAAGAAGCTTCATTTCTCTCATTTAAGATGTTGACGAAAGTTAAACAGAAAGTCTACCTGGAGTAATCACACTGTAACCTGTTATTTGTCATTTGTACTTTAGTATGAATGAGTCTGCAATTCTTTCTCCAAAGCTCTACAAAGTTGAATTTAAGAGAAAGAGAGGGCTGGGCGCGGTGACTCATGCCTGTAATCCCAGGACTTTGGGAGGCCAAGGCAGGCAGATCACTTGAGGTCAGGAGTTTGAGACCAGCCTGGCCAACATGGTGAAACCCCATTTCTACTAAAAATACAAAAAATTGGCCAGGCGTGGTGGCAGGCGCCTGTAATCCCACCTACTCAGGAGGCTGAGGCAGGAGAATCGCTTGAACCTGGGAGGCGGAAGTTGCAGTGAGCCAAGATTGTGCCACTGTACTCCAGCCTGGGCAATAGAGTGAGACTCCATCTCAATAAAAGAAAAAAGAGAGAGAGAAAGATTGAAAGAGAGACCGAGATTCTAGATTACAGATGGGACCAGAGGAAAGAGGAGAAAACTAGTTGGGGAAGAAGGGGTACAATCTCCGAAGTCTTCAGTGTTTAAATTCCTTAAAAACTATTAATAAAGGGAAAGAAGCCAGCATTAATTCTGACTTTCCTGTACAAACTGCACTTCAGAGTAACAAATGCTTATGAGAGAAGTTTCTCTTCCAGACCAGTATTCTGGCTAAGGCATAGGAAGCAAAGATAGAACTGGAGTATTACCACTGAGCAACCTCTAATGAGCTAAGGGCTGAGTGAATCCACACATCAGGACTGCTAACATCACAGAAGGAGAGAGAACTCAGCATTTTGTGTCTCCAGACAGAAGTAAACACACCACCACCTATGAGATATTTCTGCCCTAAACTCAAGCCTAAATGTTTAGATCTAACTATCATTTTGATGGCAATACAGAGAACAGAGGAACAGGTTAAACATCACAAGGAAGCAATCAGCAAAATCCAGACTATGGGAAACTCTACTGGAGAAAACACCCAGTTTCTTCAATAAACAAATTGCAACGAAAAAAAAAAAAGAGCATGAGGGGGAACCTGTAGATTAGAAAAGTTTTGGCTGGGCACAGTGGCTCACGCCCGTAATCTCAGCACTTTGGGAGGCCAAGGTGGAAGGATCATTTGAGCCCAGAAATTCTAGACCAGCCTCAACAACACAGTGAGACCCTATCTCTAAAAAAAAAAAAAAAATTAGCCAGGCATGGGGGCACATGCCTGTGGTCCTAGCTACCCAGGAGGCTGAGGCAGGAGGATCACTCCAGCCCGAGAGGTCAAGGCTGCCATGAGCAGTGATTTTGCCACTGCACTTCACCCTGGGTGACAGAGCAAGACCTTGTCTCAAAAAAAAGAAAGAAAGAAAGATTTAAGAGGTATCCCAACCAATCACAACATAGGCACCTATCAAAAATCCTGATTCAGACAAACCAACTATAAAAGTAAAAGCTTATAATAAAATCAATGAAATGTGACTGGATATCTGATAATATTAAGGAATTGCTAATAATTTTTTAGGTGTGGTCATGATATTATGGTTCCTTTTTAAAGAGTCGTGGCTTATGCCTGTAATCTCAGCACTTTGGGAGGCCAAGGCAGGTGGATCATGAGGTCAGGAGTTCAAGACCAGCCTGGCCAACATGGTGAAACCCCATCTCTACTAAAAATACAAAAAATTAGCCAGGTGTGGTGATGGGCGCCAGTAATCTCAGCTACTCAGGAGGCTGAGGCATGAGAATTGCTTGAACCAGAGAGGTGGAGGTTGCAGTGAGCCGAGACCATGTCACTGCACTCCAGCCTGGGCAACAGAACAAGACTACGTCTCAAAAAAATAAAAATTAAAAAATAAAGAGTCCTTAACTTTCAGAGATATATGCTGGAATATTTACACATATTTGCATTTATGATATGTATAGATATTTATAGATATATATTTACATATATAGATACATATAAATATCTGTATAATACCTGGAACTTACTTCAAATTAATCCAGTAGGGTGACAGGGAAGATGGGGTTCAGGACACACTACCCCAAAATATGACACCTTGGCATTTGAGAAAACAACAGAAGCAGGAAGGCCTCTCTCACCTTTCCCTCAGCCTTCTCCCTTGAAGCAGGTCATAAATCCCTCATTTGAAAGGTATCCTTCCTATACCTGGGGTGAAAGGAACATCCTTACCTTGAAGATACAGGGACACAGAGAGGAACCTGAACAACAGGCCTTGCTAAGTTTCCCCCTAGCTTATTCCCGTTCAGTCACATCCTTCTGCCCTCCAGTCATATTTCTCCATGATGGTCCATGCTTCATCAAACCTAAGCATAGCAATACACAAGTGCACCTGTTTACTTGAATCTTCATTTCCTTAAGAAGTCTCCCCTTCATATAAAACTTATGTTAAATAAATGTGTATGCCTTTTGCTTATTGATCGTCTTTTGTTATAGGAGCCTCAGCTATGAACCTAGGATGGGTGAGAAAAAGAAATCTTTCCTCCCCTGCAGGGGTTTCGGTTTTTTTTTAAATAAAAATACAATAATAAAAACTAAAATAAAATCAGAAAAATGTTTAAATAACTTCAAAATTTTTCTTAAGTTTCTGTTACCTGCACACATTGCACTGGTAAGCAAGGGCTCCATGAGTTGAAGGCATTTGAAAGCCTTTACATGGACATGGTCACAATCACGAGGATGGCCAGTATTTACTGATAACCTATACAACCTAAGTCCAATCTAGGAACATGCTCAACCAGAAGAAAAATGGCGCAATTGCATGAAAACCAAAATCCAGAAAGAAGATAAAGACAGAGTCACTCACTGCGAGTTCCTTGCAACTCTGTTTTTCCCAGTTCTTTATGAGCTGCTGAAGACTGAGGGACCATGTTTTATTCATCTCTCTGTTCCCAGACCTTAGCACAAGCCTGGCACATAGCAGCATTGTGGACAACTGGATAAGGAGGAGCACAAAAAATAGGACTGTAGATTAAGGGAAATATTCTATAATTGAAAGCAGGGAGCAGGAAGCTGAAGCCAATCTGCTAGAATGGCCAGGGAAGAGTAAAGCTCTAAGATTGTGCTCAATCTCCCTGAAGCCAAAATGATAACCAACACAAGAAACACCAGCCGAGGGCTGGGCGCGGTGGCTCCTGCCTGTAATCCCAGCACTTTAGGATCACAAGGTCAGGAGTTCGAAACCAGCCTGGCCAGCATGGTGAAACCCCACCTCTACTAAAAATACAAAAATTAGCTGGGGATAGTGGTGCATACCTGTAGCCCCAGCTACTCAGGAGGCTGAGGCAAGAGAATCTCTTGTGAACCCAGGAGGCGGAGGTTGTAGTGAGCCGAGATCATGCCACTGCACTCCAGCCTGGGTGACAGAGCGAGACTCCGTCTAAAAAAAAAAAGAAAAGAAAAAAAAAGACACACCAGCTAAGGTGGGAAAATTGAGCCCAGGAGCTCGAGACCAGACTGGACAACATAGCAAGACCTCATCCCTACTAAAAATTTTAAAATTAGCTAGGCATGATGGCTCACACCTGTAGTCTCAGCATTTTGGGAGGCCAAGGCAGACGGATAGCTTGAGCCCAGGAGCTCAAGACCAGTTGGGCAACATAGGAAGACCTTCTCTCCAAAAAAAATTCTTTTTAATTAGCCAGGCACATTGGCATGCATCTGTAGTCCTAGCAACTTGAGAAGCTGAGTAGGAGGATCACTTGAGCAAGGGAGGTCAAGGCTGCAGCAAGCTATGATCACACCACTGCACTTAAGCCTGGGCAACATATCAAGACCCTGTCTCAAAAAAAAAAAAAAGGAAAGAAAGGGAGAGAGTGAAAGAAAGGGAGAAAGAGAGAAAGGAGGGAAGGAAGGAAGGTAGGTAGGAAGGATTGAAGGAAGGAAGGAAGGAGAGAGAAAGAGAAGAAAGAAAGAAAGAACGAACGAACGAAAGAAAGAAAAGAAAGGAAAGAAAGAAAGAAGAAAGAAGAAAGAAAGAAAAGAAGAAAGAAAGAAATGAAAGAAAGAAAGAAAGAAAGAAAGAAAGAAAGAAAGAAAGAAAGAAAGAAAGAAAGAAAGAGAAAGAAAGAAAGGACAAGACAGACCAAAAGACAAGAAAGGGCCTAGGAAATCATCAGTACTCAGGGATTGTGGTTTGTGGCTTTAAAGTGATTCAGTCTCTCTTCTGCACAAGAGTCAGCCATCGCCAGGCAGGTCTGGGAACTAAAGAGCCTTAAAGGAAATCAAGCTTTTATTCCCAGGAGTCAACAAAGAGCTGATGGTCCCTGGAGAAGGTGAAACCACATCAGCAAGGTGTGGCCTCTGCACCGCCTGCTGGGAAATTCCATCCTTTGCAATTCTACCCTGTTTACCTCTCTCATCAGGCCAGAAAAAGCACATAGGGAGCTTTTTGGAGAAAGGTTGGGAAGCAGGGACTCAGTAACAGTGTGGGAGGAATAAACATTCCTGTGACAAAGTGACAGTGGAGAAGGTAGAGTGTGTCATATGGACAGTGTTTCATATACACAGCTTGAAAACCTACACTTAACTTCAATTCCAAATTCTTCTACAATTTTTTGCCTCTCAGGGCATGCACTTGGCCATGTAATCGCTGTGCAGCTCAAAGCCTGATTCCTGGCACCTCCACACTCAGCCATAAAGCAAAACCATCTGAAAGCACTTTCAGTGTCAATTTACTACTGAGGCTTTTTTCCCAGGATTCCTCAACCATGGCCATGAGCAGCAGAAAGAACTTCCGATCAGGTACTCAGGCTTGGGAATATACCAAAGTCACTCAAGCTCAACCCAAAGGTCATTATGCTAGGATTTTCTTGCATTTTGATTCCAAGCCCCATTTACCACCCCAGGCAGACCCACGGTGGGCTCTGCTGCTTGGGAAGCCTCAGCTGCCTTCCAGGGGTCTTGTTTTCACATAAAGGGGTCCTGAACAACACTTCCAACGTCGTCTGCAATGGTACGCTTTCCCTTCAGCTCAGGTTCAATGCCACCACTCCTTCGCTCTTTTCATTGCAAATGACATTAGATGTGAACTCGAGGAAGAAACTTGCCCTCCCTTATTTTTCCCTTTTCTCTATCCTCATTGGAGTATCCCACAGCCTGGATGTAGAAAAGGATCAGTTCTTCCCCCTTCCCTGCACACATGTGCATGCACATACACACACACACACACACACAGACACACACACGTTTTTTAAGTCTCTGTCTTTAAGAATCCACAGCTAAGGCTGAGTGCAGTGGTTCACACCTGTAATCCCAGCACTTTTAGAAGCCGAGGCGGGTGGATCACTTGAGCCCAGGAGGTCAAAGCTGCAGTGAGCCAAGATTCCAGTCTGGGTGACATAGCAACACCCTGTTTCAAAAAAAAAAAAAGTCCACTCTCTTTCATAAAATCCACTATCTACCGTAAAAACTATCTCTTTTTTGTTTTTATTTTTTAAATTAAACACTTCACAAATTTGTGTGTCATCCTTGCACTGGGGCCATCCTAATCTTTTCTGTATTGGTCCAATTTTAATACACATGCTGCCAAAGTGAACACTACAGCTATCTATTGATAAAACTCCCCTGCAATCCTCTTCCAATGTTGTTAGACAGCTTTTAATGGAGACCAGTATACTCCCAACATACTGGCAGACGATAAATTACAAAGGGCGTTACCTGAAGATGGAGTATTAGTCAGGTTCTCCAGAGAAATAGACGTAGTAAGATACTTAGAGAGATATATAAAAAGAGATTTATTATGAAAGTTTGGTCCACGAGATTATGGAGGCTGAGAAGTCTCACAATCTGCATCTGCAAGCTGAAGGCCCAGGAAAGCTGATGGAGTAATTCCAGCCTGAGTGTGAGGGCATCAGAACCAGGAGTGCTGTTTTCCGGGGGCAGAAGATAGATGTCCCAGCTCAAGCAGAGAGCAAATTCAGCTTTCCTCCGCCTTTCTGTTCTAGCTGGGCCTTCAACAGATTGGATGATGCCCAGCCACTTTGGTGAGGGCTGATCTTTACTCAGTCTACTGATTCAAATGCTAATGTTTTTGAGAAACATCCTCACAGACACACCCAGAAATAATGCTTTACCAGCTATCTGAGCATCCCTTATCACAGTCAAGTTGACACATCAAATTAGCCACTACAAATGGGCAGATAAGTGAACAAAAAAAAGAGAGAGAGAGAGAAAGCCCTTAGGAAGAGGAAATTCTCAGAGCTTCTAATTAAAATGCAGAATAGCATTGTTCTCTAATTTTTAAAATTTTTTTCTTTTCTAATTTTTCTAGTTCCAAGAATTAGGCAGTAGTGTCATCAGCAGAAAGGGCCATCCCAGGCCTGTGAAGCTCTGTGGGTCTGCCCAGCAGCCATGGGAGGACCAGTGCAGCTTGCTTTTCCAGGAGAGACAGAATATGCTGCCCCAGGGGTGCTGCCAGATTCCCTGGCAGCCTGAGAAGTGGCCAGCTTTGAACGCCAGTGACCCAGTGCAAAAGCCTCAGACCCCAACACAACCTAACTTGGAATCCTAACCAACATTTGGATGAGTTCCCAAATATGAGTCTTAATATCCCAATCTGCATACTGTGAATCCTAGAAAATCTAAATAATAGCATGGGGTGGTGACTGTGAGAATTTAGACAATGTATGTAAAGCACCTGACACTGTGTCTGGATGCTCTCAAAAATGCTCTCAGTAGTTTGCTTTCTGTCCTGCCTTACAATCTTCCTGATCTTCCTGTATCTCCTTTCCCAGATATTCATTTGGCCACACTCCACAGGAAAATCCTCACACTCCACTGAAAGCTATCAGCTGACACTGAAGGATGCTTTATCTCCAGGGCAGATCTTCATAATACTCAAAATTAAGCTTACTCTGGATTTACTTGTTGAATTCTAACATATGAAAGACACCCAATAATAGATACCCACTATTTATTATGATAATTCTTTTTTTTTTTTTTAATTGAGACAGGGTCTTGCTGTCACTCGAGTTGGAGTGCAGTCGCACAATCCCTGCTCACCGCAGCCTCAAATTCCTCGGCTCAAGCAATCCCTCCATCTCAGCCTCCTAAGTAGCTGAGACTACAGGCATGCACCACCACACTCAGCTAATTTTTTTAATTTTTGTAGAGACAAGGTCTCGCTTTGTTTCCCAGGCTGGTCTTGAACTCCCGGCTTCAGGCAGTCCTCCTACCTCAGCCTCCCAAAGTGCTGTGATTACAGGCATAAGCCACCACACCTGGCCCATGTTACCTCTTTTACCAATGAGGTATTATCTTAAATGACCTTTGGTATTTTTTTAATGTTTTATTATGTTTTAATATCTTTTATATATTTAATTTTTACATATTTATATATCGAAATATTCATTATAATTTATATTTATTTCATGTATTTTTCTATATTTATCTTTTCATTATGTTTTGAATTTCCAAATGCACACATAAATAGAATACTAAAGAGAATCTCTTTGAGCCCATCTCTAGTTTTCACAGCTATCAACAATTTAGCATTCTTGTTTTATCTATCAGTCCTCCATTTTCATTGCTGTCGCGTTACTGGAGCAAATCCCTAGGCACCTTATTCTACCACCATATTCTTCAGGATACATCACTCACAAAGGATGGTTTCATGCGTGTCCGTGTGAAGAGACCACCAAACAGGCTTTGTGTGAGCAATAAAGCTTTTAATCACCTGGGTGCAGGGGGGCTGAGTCCGAAAAGAGTCAGCAAAGGGTGGTGGATTATCATTAGTTCTTATAGGTTTTGGGATAGGCGGTGGAGTTAGGAGCAATGTTTTGGGGAGCAGGGGGTGGATCTCTCAAAGTACATTCTCAAGGGTAGGGAGAATTACAAAGAACCTTCTTAAGGGTGGGGGAAATTACAAAGTACCTTCTTCAGGGTGGGGGAGATTACAAAGTACATTGATCAGTTAGGGTGGGGCAGAAACAAATCACAATGGTGGAATGTCATCAGTTAAGGCTATTTTTACTTCTTCTGTGGATCTTCAGTTACTTCAGGCCATCTGGATGTATATATGCAAGTCATAGGGGATGCGATGGCTTGGCTTGGGCTCAGGGGCCTGACACACGGTATCTTACATAACCATGATTCCATCATCACACCTGTAGTATAAATAAGGCTATCTGGTCTTCATTCCTGGTTCCTGGCACAAAACTCCTAAAACCCTTGGAATTTCCTGAGTGACAGGAGTGTCTTTTATTATTCATAAAGTGCCTCTTTAGATCACACCTGAGTTTATGCTAATGAAGTATCTGGAAAGGGGCGGACTCAGAGTAAGTGCTATAAAAACTCTTGAACAATGAGATTTGATGAGCTTCCAGGTTGGTGAATAAATCAAGGTGCTGGGAGGGTGGCGTGCCCAGAGAGAGAAGAGAAGAGCCACAAACCACTCTCTGGCCCCATATGTTTCCCTATGCATCTCTTCTCTCTAGATTTTCTAGAGGTGTGTCCTTTATAATAAACCACTAAACGTAAGTAAAGTGTTTCCCTCAATTCTATGAGTCATTGTAGCAAATTATCAAACTCATTATGGGAACCCCCAATTTAAAGCTGGTCATTCAGAACTGCAAGAGCCCCAGACATGCGATTAACATCTGAAGTAGGGGCAGTCTTGAGGAACCGAGCCCTTTAACTTACGGGATCTGATGCAAACTTCAGGTAGATAGTCTCAGAATTAGATTAAGTTGTAGCACACCCAGCTGGGATCCAGAGATTTGGAGAATTGCTTGGTGTGGGGGGAAAAAACCCACACATCTAGTGTCAGAAGTGTTATGTGAATAAAAACAGCATGTTTTCTCAACCCCCAAGAAAAAATTAACACTAATCCCCTACTATCATTGGATACCCAGTCTATACCTATATTCCCACAATTATCTCAAAAGTATCTTGGGGCAGGCGCGGTGACTCATGCCTGTAACCCCAGCACTTTGAGAGGCCAAGGCAGGTGGATCACCTGAGATCAAGGGTTCGAGACCAGCCTGGCCAACGTGGTGAAACCCAGTCTCTACTAAAAATACAAAATATTAGGTGAGTGTGATGGTGCAAGCCTATAATCCCAGCTACTCGGGAGGCTGAGGCAGGAAAATCACTTGAACCCGGGAGGTGGAGGTTGCAGTGAGCCAAGATTGCACCATTGCACTTCAGCCTGGGTAACAGGAGTGAAACTTCATCTCAAAAAAAAAAAATAATAATGTATCTTGGTTGTTTGTTGGAATCAGGAATCCTTGGCATTTGATGGATGTCCCTTAAGCCTTTCTTAATCTATAATGGTTCCTGGGGTAGACATGGAAGGGCATCACCGAGATACCCTTCAAGAAGAACCTGAATCCCAACAGCGAGGTGTGGGGTCAGCAGACAGCCTCCAGCTCTCAGCTCCTTCAAGGTCAGCATCAGCTGCTGAGAGCTGAGGTCACACCCTTCTCCAAGCGACCCACATTCAGCGACTGAGAAAAGAGGGGTAAAAAGGTCCAGCTATTGGCCTGACACAGAACAACTCTGATAAACAATATTTGCTCACAGAGCCACTCTGGGTTTGCCAAGGTTTTGCCAGGCCTGCGTTGCAACAGGTCTTTTCCGTCTAGCACCTTCCCTTTATAGACACTGCTCCTTACCACCATCCTGCACCCAAACTGTGTGTCAGCATCTGCTTCCAGAGAATCCAATTTGCAACAGTTCTCATCTCTTTCTTTTCATACCCTTTACTTGTTGAAGAAACTAGGACTGACTTTATATTTAAAACATGATTTTCAGCATTCCCACAATCATTTCTCAAGAATGAAAATTATAAGCCAAACATTCTCATTTTCACTAATAGGAATTTCTAATTATTTAATCAAAAGAAATTAAAGATAAATACAATATATTTTTAAAGTCTCACTTTATCTTCTAAAATAGATAAACTATATCGATACATTTCCATTAAGTTGCTGGTGTCACCAAAACAAACCACAATAAGCCAGGCACAGTGGTTCATGCCTATAATTCCAACACTTTGGGAGGCCAAGGCGGGAGGATCGCTTGAAGCCAGGAGTTTGAGAATAGCCTGGACAATATAGCAAGACCTTGTCTCTACAAAAAAAAATTTAAAAAACTAGCTGTAGTAGGGCATGCCTGTAGTCCTAACTACTCAGGAAGCTGAGGCAGGAAGATCGCTTCAGCCCAGAAGTTCGAGGCTGCAGTGAGCTGTGATTGTGCCACTGCACTCCAGCCTGGGCATTAGAGCAAGACTCTGTCTCAGAAAATAAAAAATACAAATAATTTTTTAAAGCCAGAGTAGAAGTCTAGATTCTCTATATAATAATAAAGGAGTCAATTCAGCCAGAGGATATAAGAATTGTAAGTATATATGCACTCAACACTGAAGCATCTACATGTATAAGCTATTATTAGAGCTAAAGGGAGAGATAGACCCCAATATAATAATAGCTGTAGACTTCAACACCCCTCTTTCAGCATCAGACAGATCTTCCAGACAGAAAATCAACACAGAAACATTAGACTTAATCTATGCTATAGAATAAATGGAACTAGTAGGTATTTACAGAACATTTCATCCAACAGCTCCAAAATACACTTTTTTTTTCCTCAGCATATGGATCATTCTCAAGGATAGATCATGTGTTAGGTCACAAAACAAGTCTTAAAACATTCAGAAAAATTGAAATAATATCAAGTGTCTTCTCTGGCTACAATTAAATAAAACTAGAAATCAATAACAAGAGCAATTTGGGAAACTATACAAACACGTGGAAATTAGAAAATACGCTCCTGAATGGCTAGTGGGTCAATGAAGAAATTAAGGAAACTGAAAATTTTCTTGAAACAAATGATAATAGAAATACAACATACCAAAACCTATGGGATACAGAGAAGGCAGTACTGAGGGAAGTTTATAGTTATAAGCATCCACATCAAAAAAGAAGAAAAACATCATGTAATTAACTTAACAATACATCTTAAGCAAGTAGAAAAGCAAGAGCAAACCAGACTCAAAATTAGTAGAAGAAAAGAAATAATAAACATCAGAGCATAAATAAATAAAATTGAAATGAATATATAAAACATCAACAAAATTAAAAGCTGGTTTTTTGAAAAGATAAACAAAATTTTTAAAAAGAAAGAAAAAGAATCAAAAGAAAAATAATACTCATGACACATAAAATAATTGAAAATTCAAATTTCAGTGTTAAAAAAGTCTAGATTTCTCTTTTTAAAACTATGGTCATGCTGCACACAGTGGCTCACGCCTGCAATCCCAACACTTTGGGAGGCGGAGGCAGGTGGATTACTTGAGGTCAGGAGTTTGAGACCAGCCTGGCCAACATGATGAAACCCTGTCTCTACTAAAACTACAAAAACATTAGCTGAACATGGTGGCGGGAGACTGTAATCCCAGCTATTCAGGAAGCTGAGGCAGGAGAATCACTTGAACCTGGGAAGCAGAGGTTGCAGTGAGCAGAGATTGTGCCATTGCACTGCAGCCTGGGCAACAGAGCAAGACTCTGTCTCAAAAAAAAAAAAAAAACAAAAACAAAAAAATAAAACTATGGTCATATTTAAGTTAACAACAAATTCATCAGGTCAGGCGCAGTGACTCACACCTGTAATCCCAGCACTTTGAGAGGCTGAGGCGGGCGGACCACTTGAGCTCAGAGGTTCAAGACCAGCCTGGCCAACATGGCAAAACCCCATCTCTACTAAAAATACAAATATTAGCCAGGCATGGTGGCATCCTGCCTCAGCCAGGGAGGAGGCTGAGGCAGGAGAATTGCTTGAACACAGGAGGCAGAGGTTGCAGTGAGCCAAGATTGCGCCACTGCACTCCAGCCTGGGCGACAGAGCAAGACTCCGTCTCAAAATAAATAAATTCATCAATCTCTTTTTTTACCCTAATCAATCAAGGGCCAACTTGAGCAGCCACAGGTTGTGGGAAACTGCGTGGATTAGAACTGTAAACCTACCCTTGAGTATCTGATTATAGAAATGAAAAAATTTGCAGTCCCATCTCCATCCCTGCCTGCTACATGACTGAGCTCTGGCATTTCAGTTTACTCACCTGTGCGTTAGAAATGCTTACACTTCTAACTTCACAGGCTATTGTGTGGACTGAATGAGATCATCTGTGAGAAAGCACCTTTCACGCTGTTGGATGCCTATGGCTGTAAATTCTTTCCTTCCCTCACATACACCTGTTGATCTACTGACTCACCTGGTGGCAGGAAGCCACAGCAGAACCTGCAACTGCTCTGCCTTCCCCTTCCCTCCTTCAGCTTCTTCTCCTGAGCCAGGTGTATGTGTTTAGGTTCTCGATAAAGGACCCAGGCTTCTACAGACAGAATGGCCGCACTATCAAGGTCAGAGGCAACAAGACATGACACGGATTTCAGTCTGTTTGTGTGGGCTTAGCTCATGCTTGCAGAGTCCTACCTGCCCTCAGTCTCCTCTAATTTCCATCTGTCTTTTATGCCTGACTACCTGCATCATGGACTTCAAGCTCCAGTCTCACACAGACACAGGGATAACAGCCTTACAGAGACCACTTAACCCACTTCTTGAGTTGCAAAAACCCAAATCCTTATATGTGTATATATATATATCTGCCAGCAGTTCTGCTCCCCTGGTTGGACCCTGACTGAGGCACCCACATGCTCACCTCTGAACTCGTGCAGGCTCCCGGCCTTTCTCAGAACAGTTGTGCCGAGTGTGGCTCCTCCCCTCCCAGCTTTTTCCAGGACCTCCCTATATTTTCAGGCTTTTCCTCTTTTATTCCAACTTTGTCAAAGGCCATAAAACTGCTTATATGTTTCATAGGTTAAGAGAAAAACCTCATCAGGTAGATTGGCACTATTTCAGGAAGTAATTTTTCAGTGTATTATCAAAATATTTTCCAAAATGAGCATATCTGCCTCCTTAGCCTACTCCACTTCTAAGATTTATTTGAAAGAAAGAAATCCTGAAGGTACACAAAACATTATCAGGTCAGCTTTACTTATAATAGCAAAATACTGGGAAAAAATTAAATGTCCAACAATAGAGGACTAATAATTATATTTTAACCATATGTTAGATTATAATGCATCAGTTAGAAGTGGCAAAAGAACAAATAAATTGCAAAGAGCAAGCTTTTCACAGAACAGAAAACAGATATGGCCCATAAAATATGGAAAATTTTTAATTTCATTAGGACTTACAGAAATGCAAACAGGCTTGCAAGATAAACAATTTTATACCCATTAGTTTGGTAAAATTTAAAATTTGTGGACATTTAGCCACAAAATGTCCACTTCACAGCTTTAATTCAAAATAAATTTTAATAAATTTAAAGTTTATATTCATTTCTATATCTATTAAAAATGATATAGATCAATGGATGGTAGAGTAAAAACTGGTACAACCACTTTGGAAAATTATTTAGTGTTATCTTGCAAAGTTGAACATCCACATATACTCCAGCTCAGTAATCCCATTCCTAACTATTTATCTCCAAAAATGTTTGTGCTTAGCATTGTACCTGGCATACAGGAGACATATACAAGACCATTAGCAATGTTTGCAATAGCAAAAAACTAGAAACAACTCAAATAAACATCAACAGGTAAATGCATAAATAAATAAATTGTGGTATATCCACACAATGCAGCATGATATTGCAGAGAAAATGAACCACCACTACACACAATGTGAATCAATATTAGTAACATAATGTTGAAGAAGGAAAGGCAAGAAACAGATAACTACATATCGTTTACATAATTCTCAAAACAAGCAAAGGTGAGCAATATAGTTCTTAGACAAATATTAGTGCCAAAACCATATTTTTGCTTAAAAAGCAATAGGATGGCAAGCCTCTAGGTAGGCCTCGAGGTGAGAGGCAGGGGACTGGGATAGGGAAAATATACACTGGTAGATAGAAAATTTTGGAAATATTCTAGTCTTGGGTGGAGAAGTGGTTCACAGTATTTGTGATATTACTATATTTAATAACTAATATTGATGTTACATGTAATCTCATGTATATTATCAATTTTTTTATTACAAAAGGCATTCTGGAGTCAGATGGGTTCAACTTTGAGGGTGGCCAGAGGAGAACTGGTTGCAGTACCCTACATTAAAGAGCTAACTCTGCTGGCAATATAAAAGACTGAAAGAAGAAGAACTATTTGGAACTATTTTCTGATTCTACAAAAAAACATTTTTCTGTTTCTTCTAACCCTGTTTCTTCATATTTCAAAAGTTTTGCTTCTAAAAAAAAAAAAAAGTCCTTGTAAGACAATTGATCCTGCTTAAGATACTTCCTGCCACGTCTCCTATGAGGAATGCTTCTGAGCAACTGAATAGCATCATAGTATGGTGCTAATAAGCCCATGTTCTGGAGTCCAACTGCCTGGCTCTGACACCTGCTCTATGCTTGCCAGCTGTGTGACCAAGGAAAGTTACTAGTCTCTCAGTCTCATTTTTCTCATCTTTAAAATGCGGATGAGAATAAGAGCCCTAGCAAATTTCATTAGTGTGAGAATTAAACGCTTTAATTGTGTAGTAAAATGCTTGACACTGGATACTCAGTAAGGACATTTTCATTTCTAGCAATATAGTGCACAAGGTACCCAGAACATTTCTGCTTAAAAAAACAAAATCATGCCATATAAAACGTTTTTAATTTTTTAAAAAATGTATCCATAAAACGTCAAGAAAATAAAAACCCCTTGTATCCTGATTTTGATCTCTAGTGCCATTCCCTATGGAAATAAAAATAATAATTTTTTTTAAAAAAAAAAAAAAAGCAAGGCTCCTTGGAGAACTGATTACAGAGGTAGGACGATAAGGACACGAGGTGAACCTGGGGTATTTCTGTAACACTCAAAAACAAGGAAATTTCCAAAGATGAATGGACTCATAACAAAGGGATACAGGAGTCAGTTGAAGGGGAACTTACTGACATAATTGTAATAACATAAGCATCAAAAAGAATAATGATCATAGTTAAATGGCATACACTAGATATATAAAAACCCAAAAGTCTACAATACTGAAAAAAGATAAAGCTGGAGTGGGGGAGACTCATTTGTCACCATCTAAAGAAGCCATTAAACCACATTCTTGTTTTGAAAATTGGCAAAGGGAAAGATTTAAGCATTCATCTTATCTTTCTAATATGAAATATATTCAGGAGAGCCAGCCAGCCCTACTTTCCAGAAGAATGCCAACTAAGAAGTGTAGAAGAATAACTGAATTAATTAAAACTCATTATTTCACAGCTCCTAATTGAAATTACTGATTCATTTTCTAACAAATAAATGGGCCGGGCACAGTGGCTTATGCCTATAATCCCAGCACTTTGGGAGGCCAAGGCAGGAGGATCACCTGAGGTCAGGAGTTCAAGACCAGCCTGGCCAACATGGTGAAACCCAGTCTCTACAAAAATACAAACATTACCTGAGCATGATGTTGGGTTCCTGTAATCCCAACTACTCAGGAGGCTGAGAGGGGAGAATCGCTTGAACCCGGGAGGCAGAGTTTGCAGTGAGCCAAGATGGCACCATTGCACTCCAGCCTGGAGAACTGAGCAAGACTCTGTCTCAAAAAACAAACAAATAAAAATAAATAAATAAATAAATTGATTGGTTGCTGATTAATGAAGTTTAAAAGTGTTAGGTGGATGGTAGATGGGGAACTGAACATGCAAATGTTGCTATGGAAACACCACAGATTTCTTCCTGGTCACGTGTGTGAATATCACTGCCCATCACAGGAACGAGACTTCCTTTCCCTGGTCTCCTGAGGATATGTGCATGAAGGGCACACTTTCGACCTATGCTAGCCACAAAATGTCCACTTCACAACTTTGATTCAAAACAAATCCCAGACCCAAACCTAAACGGATAAAACTGCTAGAAGAAAACACTGGAGAACATCTTCATGACCTTGGGAAAGGCAAAAGACACAAACTATTTTTTAAAAATAGATTAAACTTCAGGAAAATCTAAAACTTATGGTTTTCAGGGGACATTGTTTAAAAAAGAGATAAATCACAGAGAGAAAACATTCACAATATATTTATCTGACAAAGACTTGTATCCATAATATCTAAAGAATTATTAAAACTCTGGCCAGGCACAGTGGCTCACACCTGTAATCCCGGCACTTTGGGAGGCCAAGGCAGGCAGATCACTTGAGGTCAGGAGTTTGAGACCAACGTACTGAAACCCTGTCTCTACTAAAAATGCAAAAATTAGCCAGGCATGGTGGCGTGTGCCTGTAATCCCAGCTACTTGGGAGGCTGAGGCACGAGAATTGCTGGAACCCGGGAGGCGGAGGATGCATGAGCTGAGATTGTGCCACTGCACTCCAGCCTGGGTGACAGAGTGAGACTGTCTCAAAAAGAATTATTAAAACTCAGTAATAAGAAAAAAAAAAACAATTTTTTAAAGGCAAAAGATTCTAACAGATCCTTCATAAGAGAAGATATTGCATATGAATGACCAATAAGGATATGAATAAATTCTCAACATCATTGCAAATTAAAACAACAATGCCATCCACTGCATACCTCCTAATGACCAAAATCAAACCCTGACAATATCAAGTATTAGAGAGAATGTACAGTAACCATACACTGCTGGTGAGAATGTAAAGTACAACTAATTTGGAAATCATTTTGAAAATTTACCAGAGTTAAATATATGTTAACCATATGACCCAGTAGCTCTACTTCTAGGTATTTACTCAGAAATTATCTGTTCACACAAAGATATGTACATGAGTATTCATAGCAGCTTTATTCATAAGAGCTAAAACCAAAGACTACCCAAATGTCTGTCAAAAGGTAAATGAATTGTGTATCTTTATAACAGATAACAATACTCAACAATAAAAAGAAACAAACTCCCAATACGTGCAACATGAATGAATCTCAAAGGATTATGCTGAGTGAAAGAGTGCATTCTATATGACTCCATTTATATGAAATCTAGCAAAGGAAAATAAATCTAATATACAGAAACAGAAGACAGACTGCTGGATTCTTGGACCCAGATTGGCAGATGCTCACTGGAAAGAGAACAAGAAAACCTTTGGGAGATGAAGGAAATGTTCTATGTATATATATATATATACATATATATATATATATCTATACATATATATATACATACATATATATGTATAGATATATATATATATATATATATTTTTTTTTTTTTTTGAGACAGAGTTTCACTCTTCTCACGCAGGCTGGAGTGCAATGGCACGATCTTGGCTCACTGCAACCTCTACCTCCTGGGTTCAAGCAATTCTCCTGCCTCAGCCTCCCTAGTAGCTGAGATAACAGGCATGTGCCACCATGCCTGGCTAATTTTTGTATTTTTAGTAGAGTCGTGGTTTTACCACATTGACCAGGCTGTTCTCAAACTCCTGACCTCAGGTGATCAGCCTGCCTCAGCTTCCCAAAGTGCTGGATTATAGGGGTAAGTCACTGCGCCCAGTCTGGAAATGTTTTATATCTTGATTGTGATGTTGGTTGCAAAGATTTTTTTTTTTTCAAAATTCAGCATTAACCTCAGAATACACCTCAATGCCTCCATCTCCTTCACCATTGCCATATCCAAATGGTTGTCAACTTCTGACAATTCTGCTACTGAGTATCAGTTAAATTTGGGTGGTCCTCTCTAGTCCCACTTCTGCTTTTGTGAAAGTTGTCAGGATCAAAATGGAGTCACTGTGTCAAACTCTAACAACAACAACAAAAAACACATGGAAGGCGGAGTGGCTCACGTCTGTAATCCCAGCAATTTCCAATGCAAGAGGATCACTTGAAGCCTCGAGACCAGCATGGGCAACATAGTGAGACCCCATCTTTACAAAAAATTAAAAATTACACATGGTGGTGCACACCTGCAGTCCCAGTAACTTGGGAGGCTGAGATGGAAGGATCACTTGAGCCCAGGAGGTTGAGGTTACAGTGAGGTGTAATTGCACCACTGCACTCCAGCCTGAGTGACAGAGCAAGATTCTGTCTCAAAAAATAAATAAATACATACATACATACATATACACATACAGTAAATAAAGCCGGGAGGTTAAGAAGGGAGGGCTGTCATGCACATATACCTATGATAAGACCTATTACAAAGACTCTCTGAAGGGCTTTATGCACACATGCCTATAACCAAATTTTGCCAAGGACTTTCCAAACTGCAGCTTGCTACATGAGTCACAAGGATGGCTAGCCGGATGCACAAGAACACTTGCCTGACACACTGTCTCCACTAATGAACTAGTGTCAACTCCTATGATGAGCCCCTGTAGCCATTGTTCTTTTTGGTTCAAAACAAATTACCTGTACTTCTCTCTTTTGCCTTAAAAGCTTACCCCTGCCTGAACCTCTTTAGATAGATATGTGGTCCCCAAAGCCCACACATTCTGCATTTGCAAATCCCCTGCGCACAACCAAATAAATCTTTGGATAAATATTTGGATATAACTTTGGAGAATCTCCCTCTGTTTAGATTGACACCTTCATCCTCACTTAACTAGATTGTAGCTGCTGGTCCACCTGCCTCCAGTCTCTTGCCTTGGGTCCATCCTGCCTCCAGGGAAATCTTTAAAAACACAAATCTGCTCCTATTTCTTCCCTGCTACAGTCTGTCAATGTCTTATCAAAGCTGACAGGTTAAAGCACAAATCCTCAATATAAGTCTTTAAAAGCCTGGACTCTACCTATTTTTTCAGCTTTATTTTATACTTCTTTTCTCCACACCCATCCCCCACAAAATACGTATGCATACCTGCTTCCCTCACACCCACGTTATCCTACCACCGTACTGAATTCCTTGATAATCCCCAAAGACACCTTTCTCCGTCATGTCTCCACATCTTTGCACATGTGAGTCCTCTGCTTGGGGTGCCAGCTATGATTTGAGTATTTGTGTCCCTCCAAAATTCATGTTGAAACTTAAACTTCAGTGCAAAACTATTAAGATGTGGGGCCTTCAGGAGGTGAGTAGGTCATGAGGACTCCATCCTTATGAATGTGATTAGTGTACTTATAAAAAGACTAGAGGGATTCTGCTGGTCTCTTCTACCACTACCCCTTCTGTCATATGAGGACACAGCAAGAGGTGCCATCTATGAAGCCGAAAGTGAGCCCTCACCAGAAACTGAATCTGCTGGTGCACTGGTCTTGGACTTCCCAGCCTCCAGAACTATGAGAAATAAATGTCTATTATTTATAAATTATCCGGTCTAAGGTATTTTGTTATAGCAACCCAGACTAAGATGGTACCCTTCCCTCACATACAAGGTTGCCAGATTTAGCAAATAAAGACATAGAATGTCCAGATAGGTTTGAATTGTCCTGCATGTCCAAAGTATGCCATGTATAACATGTCAACAATTTCACCTTTGTACTCACCAATATAATTCAGGGGCTTGCATTCAACTCCAAGAGCATTCCTCCATTCCCAGAGTATGGCAGAATGTTCCCTCTTAATTTAAATGCCTCAGAAATGTGTTTCTGTCTCAGTTGTGAAGATTGTCTTAATAGCTACTGTAATTCAATGCTAACTGGGTTAAGTGATTTATATACACTCTGTCTTTATCATCTCAGTTGTCCTAATGGATAAGTAACATTAGTAATTTTCATTTACAGATGAGGAAACCAAGGCGTGGAGAAGTTACAGAGCCGGGTCAAGTTTATATAATAAGTGGGGGAGCACGAGAATTTGAACTCAAATAACCTCACTACAAAGCCCACAGGATAAGTCTTTGTACTTCAGCAACTACTCATGTTTGCATAATACTTTACAACTTGTGAAACTCTTGTTTCTTTTCCTCATGTGATGTCTTAGAATAAGGTATAAGAATAATACAACCAAAATTCATGTACACACCTACAAGAAATACAATGCTGTATGAAGCCTGTTGATGAAAAAAACTAAACTCTATAAAATATTTAAAGAGGTTTATTCTGAGTCAATATGAGTGACTGCGACCTGGGAAACAGTCTCAAAAGGTCCTGAGAATGTGTGCCTGCAGTAATCAGGTTATAGCTTGGTTTTATACATTTTCAGGAGACAGAATTTACAGGCAAAGATATAAATCATTACATGTAAGGTATACATTGGTTTGGCCCAGAAAGGTGAGACATCTAGAAGTGGGATCTTACAGGTCATGGGTGGATTTGGAGATTTTCTGATGAGCAACTGATTAAGAGTTAAGCTTTGTCTAAAGAGTTGAAGTCATGGCTGGGCATCACGGTTGGAAATTCAGTTTTTCAGGTTTCGCTTGGACCACAAGAGGTCCATTCAGTCAGTTGGGGGCTTAGAATTTTGCTTTTGGTTTACACCCCCAGTAACATTTTCTTCACCAAACCTCTATCCCTAATGAGTTCTTATCCTTCACACTAATGTACAGCTTATGTAGAGTGTACAATGTACAATATTACTTCATATTTTAAACATATTAGTGTTATTACACTATGTGTATTCTTCTGTGATTTACATTTTTCTCACTTTTTGCATTTTTGGGACTTAGCCATGTTGATACATTATATCAGTCCATTTTGTATTGCTATAAAGGAATATCAGAGGCTGGGTAATTTATAGAGAAAAGAGGTTTATTGGGCTCCCAGTTCTGCAGACTGTATAGGAAGCCTGGCACCACCACCTGCTTCTGGTGAAGGCTTCAGGGAGCTTCCAATACTGGTAGAAGGAGAAGGGGAGCTCACGTGTGACATGGCCAGAGAGGGAGCAAAAGTGGGGAGGGGGTGCCATGCATTTTTAAAATACCAGCTCTCTGAATCTTAAAGTCACCTGGTGAAAAAATAAACAATTTTTTAAAATAAACAATCAGCTCTCTTGTGATCTAATGGAGTGAGTACTTTCTTAAGGATGAGGATGACACCAAGCCATTTATGAGGAATCTGCCTCCCATGACTCAAACACCTCCCACTAGGCCCTACCTCCAACACTGGGGATTACATTTTAACATGAGATTTGGAGGTGACAAATATCCAATCTATATTACATATATAGGTTTATTTATGCATTTTCACTGCTGTATAATTTTTCATTGAATGACTGTATCATAATGTAGTCATTCATTCTCTTGTTAATGGACATTGTCATCATTATCAGCTTTTTGTTTCTTGTTTTGATTTTTGTTTTATATTGGTTTTTTGGTTGTTTGGTTTTTGTTTGTTTCTTTGCCTTTTTTTGACTAGAAACAAAGGCTACTATAAATTATTTTAATGGCTTCTTATGCAGCTGTGCAAGAATCTCTCTTAGTAAATACTTATTTTCCCTAAGCTGCAATATATGGATTATTATGTTAGCAGTACCAACCAACAGAATATGGCAGGGGAAAAAAAGTCACAAGGATATTGGCTGGGCGCAGTGGCTCACGCTTGCAATCCCAGCACTTTGGGAGGCCGAGGCAGGCGGATCATGAGGTCAGGAGATCGAGACCACGGTGAAACCCCGTCTCTACTAAAAATACAAAAAAATTAGCTGGGCGTAGTGGCAGGCGCCTGTGGTCCCAGCTACTCGGAGAGGCTGAGGCAGGAGAATGGCGTGAACCCGGGAGGCGGAGCTTGCAGTGAGCCGAGATCGCGCCACTGCACTCCAGCCTGGGCGATAGAGCAAGACTCCGTCTAAAAAAAAAAAAAAAGTCACAAGGATTGGAGAGGATGAAATTAAACTGCCAATATTAACAGTCAATCTAGTTGACTGTATAAACAATCCAAAATTTGACAAGACAAAAATTTAATAAGAGCACAGCAAAAGTGGCTGGTCATAAACTTAATGTTCAAGTATTTGTTACATTCTTACACTATAGCAAAACAGGTGGGAAAATATAAATTTTAAGAATAATTAGGAACAAATTTTACAAAAGATATACAAGATCTTTATGAAGAAAATCATAAAAATTTATAAAGTGCATCATAGATCTAAATAGATATATTGTAATCATGTATAGAAAAACTTAATATTGTAAAGGTATTAGTTTCCTTCTAGGTGAACAGATGTAAATTTATTGCAATTCCAATCACAATCTCAGCAGGACTGCCAAAGGCTTGGAGAAAATATTTGTTATTCAAATATCCAACAAAAATGATTGTCCAGAATATATAAAAAATACCACAGGACAAATTTTTTTAAAACATAAGGGGATCATCAATATATAGGTGGTGGTTTTTAAAATGTCAACAAATTCTGTCTATATTCTCTTCAAAAAGCAGAGCTAATTCTCCTCTCCTTGAGTATGATCTGGATTTAGTAACAATTTGAACAAGTAGAATAAGATGGAAATAAGATAATATGTGTGACTTCTAATAAGTCATATAAGGAATCATGGCTTCCTCCTTGCACACTCTTGAATTACTTACACTGGAGTAAGCTAACCACTATGTCATGAGGACACTCAAGCAGCCCTATGGGTTGGTCCATGTGACTTCAGCCAATAGCCATATGAGTCAGCCATCTTGGAAGCAGATTCAATGCCCCAGTCAAGGCTTCAGATGACCCAGCTGACATCTTGACTTTAATTTTATGAGAGATCTTGATACAGAATGACATAGCTGAGACACTCCAAGATTTCTGATACTCAGAAGTTATGAGTTAAATTTTTGCTGCATTGAGCTGCTAAGCTTAGTGGTAATGTGTTATGCTGTTATAGATAACTAATGCAGGAAGTTGTACATTAATAGCATAGTGACTAAGGGCACAAGATCCGAGCCAGACTGTCCAAATTCAAATTCTGGCTTCAACACTGACTAACCATATGACTATGGCCAGTGACTAGTCATGTGACTAACTCATTTTACTCATCTGTAAACCAAGGATATTAGCAACATACCACATAGGACCACTGTGAGGATTGAATTGATACAGATTGAGTTGATACAGCTAAAGATACTAAAAGACATGGAATCAACCCAAATGCCCATCAACAACAGACTGGATAAAGAAAATGTGGTACATATACACCATGGAATACTATGCAGCCATAAAAAGGAAAGAGATCATGTCCTTTGCAGGGACATGGATGAAGCTAGAAGCCATTATCCTCAGCAAACTAATGCAGGAACAAAAAACCAAAGACCGCACGTTCTCACTTATAAGTGGGAGCTGAACATTGAGAACACGTGGACACAGGGAGGAGAACAACACACAGTGGGGCCTGTCCGGGGTTGGGGTGGGGGTAGGGAGAGCATTACGAAAAATAGTTAATGCATGCTGGGCTTAATACATAGGTGAATGGGTTCATAGATGCAGCAAACCACTATAGCACACATTTACCTATGTAATAAACCTGCACATCCTGCACATGTACCCCAGAACTAAAAATAAAAATTAGCAGGAAAAAAAAGATACTGAAAGAGTACCTGGCCACCAGTACATCCGAGAGATGTTACCTGCTGTTACTAATTTACAAAAGAGTAAATCTGAATGTCAAATAGGATGTTCAGCCTTGCTATAAATCAGGGAAACAAATTAAAAGCAAAATGAGATACCATTTGTTACCCATAAAATTGGCAAAAAGTATCAGTTCTTAGCTTGAGTAGTGGTTACATGGGCATGCTAGTTTTGCAATAATTTACCAAAAAGTACATGTCTGACTGGAGGGCTTTTTTCTGTCTGCACTGTACTTCAATCCAAAAGTTTAAAGAATAAATAACAAAATACATACAGAAAAATCCTCTCCCTCCCTCTACCCTTCCCATAGGAATTGCTCTGTCAATATTAAATGTTAGCAAAGATGTAGAACATGAGAGCTTTTGTGGTTTGCTGGTGTTAGTATAAATTGGGGCAACCATTTTGGAGAGCAATTTGACAATACAAGAAAAGTTGAAAATGCACAACTAAGGTTTTACCTGGGCGGCCGGGCGCGGTGGCTCACGCTTGTAATCCCAGCACTTTGGGAGGCCGAGGCGGGTGGATCACGAGGTCAGGAGATGGAGACCATGGTGAAACCCCGTCTCTACTAAAAATACAAAAAAATTAGCCGGGCGTGGTGTTGGGCGCCTGTAGTCCCAGCTACTCGGAGAGGCTGAGGCAGGAGAATGGCGTGAACCCGGGAGGCGGAGCTTGCACTGAGCCGAGATTGCGCCACTGCACTCCAGCCTGGGTGACAGAGCGAGACTCCATCTCAAAAAAAAAAAAAAAAAAAAGGTTTTAGCTGAATAACAAAACATAGACTTGCGCTGCCCATTATTCTATAACCTTTTAAAAAAAAAAAAAAAAAAATTCCACTTAGCACTTTTTGTGGTGAGACATTAAAAATCTACTCTCTTAGCAACTTTGAAATATACATTGTAATTAACCATAGTCACCCTGCTGTGCAACAGATCTCACACACTTATTCCTGCTGTCTAACTGAAACTTTGTACCCTTTAACCATCTCCTTGTTTCTTCCTCCATCCCCCGAACATTCATTTCTGTTAAGAAACATATTTCTCTCAGTTCTAGAGACTGAGAAGTCAAAGATCAAAGTGAACATCTGGTGTCTGGTGACAGCCGTCTTTCTGCAAAGCAGACAGTCATCTTGTTTTGTTCCAGTGTGCTGGGGAGCAGAAAGAGAGGAAACAGGCTCTACAAGTCTCTTCTTATAATGGCATTAATCCCATTCATATGAGGGCTCCGCCTTCAAGACCTAATTACCTCCCAAAGGCCCCACCTCCTAAAACCATCACATTGGAGGTTATAGTTTCAACATTTTAAAATGGGAAAGGACACAAACATTCAGTCTATAACAGCGATCAAGTGGCACAGGAGCCTAGAGAAGGGAGCAGACCAGATCCTTGAAGGGCTTGATTTGGCATGCCAAGGAATTTGGCCTTCATCCTATAAGCAGTAGAAAAAATACATAGCATTATATCTCTGAACACAAACAGAGGTTCCATTCTCCAGGACACAAAGATATAGAAATGCTCAACATTTTGTCATTGTTGAGTAGGGATGGTATTTTTGATAGCAAATAACAAAGCTCGGAACCTGCCACAGCAACTGGAAAACTGGATTAGGATTACCAGAAAGAGGTTTGGAAGGACCACGTGGGCCTGGAACTACCCCCAAGTGTTAAATAAATAGATCAGTTTACTTCTCCTGAGGAAACATAATCTCCTAAGCTACAGGAGAAAACCTGAGGGCAAGGAGTGACCAGACTACCCCTCAGCTTACTACCTGAAATGAATTTGGTTGTGAATTCCAACACCCACCCCCTAGATTTGCACAGCAAAGATGAGGCTATGCCTGTGCAGTACACAAGGGTCAAGGAGGGACTCAGGTTTATTCATTTACTCCATCAGTCTTACGACATATATTTATCGAACACTTATTATGTGCGAGAAACTGAGACTCAAAAGTGGAGAGAAAAAAACACCTCAGATTTGTTTCCTCCTTTCTAGGAGCTTACAGCAAATTACTGTCTAGGTGTTCAACAAGGAAAAATGATTTAAGAGTGAAAAGTGTTGTGATATAATTACCCTGACTGAAAGTCAGGGCTCCGATAGGTAGTGAATTTTAAGCCAAGACCTGAAGGCTAAGAATGGCCTATTGCCTATCCCATTAGATTTTTTTAACTTTGCTAATTGATTTATAAAATTTTAAGAAAATATTTTCTGGATATCAATTGTTTGTTATAACTGAAAACACCTCTCAGACAGACACTTAACTTTTTTTTTTTTTTTTTGAGACGGAGTCTTGCTCTGTCCCCCAGGCCAGAGTGCAGTGGCGCGATCTCGGCTCACTGCAAGCTCCGCCTCCCGGGTTCACGCCATTCTCCTGCCTCAGCCTCCGGAGTAGCTGGGACTACAGGCGCCCGCCACCACCGCCGGCTAATTTTTTGTATTTTTAGTAGAGACGGGGTTTCACCATGTTAGCCAGGATGGTCTCAATCTCCTGACCTCGTGATCCGCCCGTCTTGGCCTCCCAAAGTGCTGGGATTACAGGCGTGAGCCACCGCGCCCGGCCAGACACTTAACTTTTACCTTTGTTAATGGTATTTTTTTCTTTTGACAATAAAAGTTGGAAGTTTTTCGTTGTTGCTGTTGTTGTTGTTGTTGTTGTTGTTGTTTGAGACAAGGTCTGGCTCTCTCCCCCAGGGTGGAGTGCAGTGGCATGATCCTGGCTCACTGCAACCTCTGCTTCCTGGGCTCACCTCAGCCCCCTGAGTAGCTGGGACCACTCGTGCACATCACCATGCACAGCTAATTTTTGTATTTTTAGTAGAGACAAGGTTTCACCACGTTGCCCAGGCTGGTCTCAAACTCCTGAGCTCAAGTAATCCACCTGCCTCAGCCTCCCAAAGTGCTGGGATTACAGGCCTGAGCCACTGCGCCCAGGCAAAGTTTGAAGTTTTTGATGTAACAAAATGTATCTCTTTTTTTATTTCATACTTTTGTTGTTTGTGTCTTGTTTGCCTAATATTTTGCCCTGAGATCATAAAGCTGTTCTCCTAATAGTTTTAAGTAGATTTTCTTATAATAGTTTTGAGGTTTTGCTTTTCACAGTTAGACCTTTAATCCGTTTGAAGTTTAACTTTTTTGGAAATTTAACTACTAAAAAAATGTGAATTAGACATTTCATTTTATTTTTTTCCATAAGGAAGGTGAATTTTGGCAATGCCATTTATTGAATTTACCCTTTTCCAACTGGTATATGGAAAGTTCCTATAAATATAATCTGTTCCCAGATCTAATTATCTATTCTGTGTCAATAGTACATTTTTATTTATATAACTTTTTAAAAATGTCTTTATATCTGATAGAGAAATCCCCACCTCCTGCTTCTGTTTTAGAATGTCTTGGCTAGAAGTTCTTAGAATCTGTTTGTTAAGTTCCACACAATAATGTTGGGATTTTGATTAGAACTGCATTAAATTCATAATTTAATTTATGGAGAATTCACATCTTTCTATCAAGCATTTGCTTCCATAAATATGCTAGATTTCTTCATTTCTTCAGCTGTTCTTTCATATCCTTGGTGATAGTTAATTTTATGTACCAATTTGTCTGGGCCACAGGATGCCCAGATATCTGATTAAACACTATTGCTGGGTGTGTCTATGAGGGTGTTTCCAGAAGAGGTTAGTACTCAAATTGGTGGACTGAGTAAAGATTATGGCCTTCCCCAATGTGGGTGAACATCATTCAATCCGTGGAAGGCCTAAATAGAACAAGAAGGTGGAGGAAGTTTGGATTATCCTCTCTCTGCTTGACTGCTTGAGCTGAAACATCAATTCCTGCCCTTGGCACTCCTGATTCTCAGGCCTTGAACTATGTCACTGGCTTTTCCTAGGTCTCCAGCTTGCAGACAGCAAACTGTGGGACTTCTCATTCCGTATAATTGCATGAGCCAATATCTTATAACAAGTCTCTTTCAGCCGGACACGGTAGCTCACGCCTGTAATCCCAGCACTTTGGAAAGCTGAGGTGGGTGGATCTCCTGAGGTCAGGAGTTCAAGACCAGCCTGGCCAAAATGATGAAACCCCATCTCTACTTAAAATACAAGAATTAGCCGAGCATCATGTCACATGCCTTTAATCCCAGCTTCTCTGGAGGCTGAGTCAGGAGAATCGCTAGAAACCACGAGGTGGAGGTTGCAGTGAGCCGAGATCATGCCACTGCCTTCCAGCTTGGGTGACAAAGCAAGACTCCATCCAAAAAAAAAAAAAAATCTTTCTAGATAGATAGATAGGTGTAGATATATAAGTATCCTTTTGCTTCTGTTTCTCTAGAGAACCCTGACTAATATATTCTCTAGTAAACTTAAATTTTCCTCCATAAAGGTTTTGCAATGGATGATATTTTCAAAAGCTAAAGTTCGAGAGTAGCAGAAAGTTTAGGTTTAAGGTAGAAATTAAAGTTATAACCCAGAAGTTTCCTCTGGATCAGCTTAATATAATTAAAACTATCATGAAGAAAATAAAATGGAAATTCATTTTAATGGACCACTCTGGAAGATAATGGGAATGTGTTCAGCATAATCTGTGTTGTAATATTTTAGTTTTTTTTTCACCCTTACAAGAAATCAAAAGAAAAGCTGTCCTAGTGTTTCTTGGAACATCTATCTAATATGCTAGAGTCATAGGAGTCTCCCAGGCATATTTGTTCAGGCCTAGACCTGGAGAAATATCCTCTTCAAACAGGACTACTAGCTGCCCTTAGGCTCACGAAGTATTGACGGCCTAAGAAGGTAATCACATTCGGCTGGATCCCAGAAAGTGAATGCATGCTTTCACCTCTAGCTGGAGTCCGTTGCTACTCCACAGATGTTCACTGCCCTTTTCTATCCCTTCCATTCCACATTTTTATACTGAAGCATAACTTATGCTAACACCTCATGCCCTGGATTACTTTAACAGAGAATAAAACGTAAGGTAAGGGAATTAAGCTATTAGAGTAAAATTGCAGGTGTGAGCCTGGCCACCGAGTCACCATTTTAGTGAGTTCAGACCACTCAAATTAAAACTGATCCATATCAATGACCTAAAGGAAGCCTTAGCAGGATAAGAGAAACCTAGGTGGGAGTGTGAAGATATGCCCCAACAATCACGATTTCTGTGTGGCAGGGGACAGTGAAATTGGGCCTATTCCAGAGTTCCTCAGAAATGTGAGTCACCTACATGAGACATGGCTCTCTGTTTGAAGAGCCTCTGAGAGCTGTCTTAGAATAAGGGAGTCAGCATATTCTTTTTCTAAAAGTGATCAAAGAATCAAATTTAAATGACCTTCCAGTTACCTTCTGAGGATGATCCAATACAAGTTAACATTTATAAGAACATTATGATATTTTCTAAACTTTGTAATCTCTATATGTTTGCCATTTGTGTTAAGGTATCATAATCCCCAGAGTACTCAACAGTAAAATCCCAAAAGTTTTAAAAGCCTGCAGGCTTCTTTTGAGGCCATCAAACGTAGGAGCGTTTCCCAACATAGCCTTAGAAAATGGGAACTGATGAGGAGATATGCATGTTCAATTCTTTAGTGTTGCAAGGGGAAAGGTGCGCTACGTGAAATCACTCTCTGTATGGAAAGTGTGATTTAATCTTCAAGAAGCCGAAACTACATCATATGTTTTCCAAGATAGCTTTTCTGCGTACAAACTCTCTCCTTTCGATCCCTGCCATTTTTGTTAGCTAGGAGTCTGTGCTTGGGCCAAATGGAAGTGATGATGATGCTACTATATAATGCTAATGCTTACATGATAACTTAGTTGTCTGTCGCTGCCATAACAAGTTACCACAAAACTAGCAGCTTAAAACAACATAGACTTATTACCTTGCAGTTCTGTGGGGTCAGAAATCCAGTGAGCTCAACTAGTTCCACACTCAGAGTCTTACAAGGACAAAATCAAGTTGTCCACCTGCCTGGAGCTTCCCTGGAAGGCTTAGGGGGAAAATCCACTTCCAAACTTATTCAGGCCCCTGTTTCCTCACTGCCTGCCAGCCAGTGTTGCCTTTAGCTCCTAGGGGACTCTCTCCAGTTCTCCTCCTCACACACAACAAGCAAGACTTTTGTCACCATTAAAAGTCTGAATATTAAACAGGTTCTTGAACTGGTGGCTCATATCTATCTGCTCGTTCAACTTTCCCACCTGTCTCATCCCCAGTAGCTTTTCCATAACTGCTCCCTTCACCATGAAGCTCCCTGAGTTTTCTCAGTTCAAACTTGGGCTTTTTTAGCATGTTTACTTTTCTAATGAAGACCTCATGGACAGGGTAACTAGACTGGCAAGGCTTTCCATGTCTTGCTAGTGCTGTCTAAAATCAATTTATTGATTGTCTCTTTTAAGACATCTGTCTGCACCTCTGGGATCATGATTTCCATCATCTTCTTCTGGATTTGTCAGACCTGTTGGTGCTGAGCATAATCATAATGCAAACCGATTGCTGGCTCAACACAGAACAAATGAAGCAAATAACCACAGGTAGCCTGAACATCAACATGAGCTTCAGTCATGAACTACCATGGAAAATATTTTGTCATGGATAAGATTCATGCCATGAAAGCTGGGCAGGTGGTTTTTGCCCTGAACATTCTCAGTAATTAGTTTGAATTTTCTAAATGCAGCTTCATCATTCTCCAACTCAGCAAGGCTTACCTCAATATCACAACCCTTGAGGCCAACAGATGCAGTTTTGGTTCCTCATATCCCTGGGACTAGTTCTACCAATATTTCTTACATTGAACATAGCTGGTGCTTTCACATTGTACCAATCTTCTTAGAAAATGTTATCAACCACTTTCTTCTTGGCTTCATTTTTGCTGCTTTTTGTAAAGCACTTATTCTTGCCAACCACCATCATGCTGCTCAGAGAGCCAAAAGGGGCCAGTCCTTGCAGATGGCCACATGGCCTCCTACATCTTAGGGCCGGCAGTGCTGACGCAAATGCTTCTCATGCTTGGAATCTGACTTCTCTTTCTGCTCTATCACTTTTGCTGCCAGCCAGCAAAAGTCTTCTGCTCTTAAGGGATCATGTAATTAGATTGTGCCACCTGGATGATCTAGGGTGATCTTCCCTGTCTTAAAACCTATGACTTTGATTATAACTGCAAAGTCCCTTTTGCTGTGTAACATAACACATTCACAGACTCTAGGCTTAGGATGTGGGTATCTTTGAGGGACCATTCTGTCTACTATGCATAGTGTGTCTCGCATTTGTGCCACATAATGTCCTGAGTGCTCTACATACAGCAATTGATTTAAACTTCACAAAAACCTTATGACTGGCACTTTGAATATCATAACCATCTTACAGATAGGGACCAAGGAAAAAAGCTTAAATAACTTGCCCAAGGTCATGCAATTTTTAACTAGCACTAGTGAGCTTCAAATGCAGAGGGACAGAGGGAGACCCTGTCTCAAAAAATAAATAAATAAATAATTAGCATACAGGCTTTTCCATCTATGTATAAACAGGACATAAAAATTCAGCCAGACATAGTATCTGTGCCCTTAAGAATGATGCATGATGGCCAGGTATGGTGGCTCACACTTGTAATCCCAGCACTTTGGGAGGCTAAGGCAAGCAGACTGCTTGAGCCCGGGATTTTGAGACCAACCTGGGCAACATGGCAAAACTCTATCTCTAGACAAAGTAGAAAAATTAGCCAGGCATGGTGGTGCTGGCCTGTAGTGCCAGCTACTCAGGAGGCTGAGGTGGGAGGATCACCTGAGCCTGGGGAGGTCAAGGCTGCAGTAGGTCATGATCAGGCCACTGCACTCCAGCCTAGGCAACAGAATGAGACCCTGCATCAAAAATTTTTTATAAATAGAGTGGTGCATGATTTTTTTATAGTCCCAACTTCAGAGACCAGCCTGGGAAACATAGAAAACAATTTTTTAAAAAATTAGCTGGGCATGGTGGCACATGCCTGTGGTCCTAGCTACTCAGGAGGCTGAGGTGGGAGGATTACTTGACCCCAGGAGGTTGAGTCTGTGGTGAGCCATGATCACATCATTGCACTCAGCCTAGTTGACACAGTGAAACCCCATCTCAAATAAAAAGAAAGAAAGAAAGAAGGAAAAGGAAAGAGAAAGAAAGAAAGAAAGAAAGAGAGAAAGAGAGAGAGAAAGAAAGAAAGAAAAGGAAGAAAGAAAGAAAGAAGAAAGAGAAAGAAAAAGAAAGAAAGAAGAAAGAAAGAAAGAAAGAAAGAAAGAAAGAAAGAAAGAAAGAAAGAAAGAAAGAAAGAAAAGAAAGGAAGGAAGGAAGGAAGGAAGGAAGGAAGGAAGGAAGGAAGGAAGGAAGGAAGGAAGGAGAGACGGAGGGAGGGAGGGAAGGAGGGCGGGAGGGACGGAAGGAAGGAAGGAAGGAAGGGAAGGCAAAAAAAAAGAAAATGAGGAATCTCGGTTCCAGGTGACATCACTGAGTCACTGAATCAGACCAACCCTGAAGCCTGCCCTACCACTTACATAAGATAATAAGTCTCCTTAGTCTGTTTTCTGCTACTATAACTGAGTACTACTGACTGGGTAATTTATTTAAAAAGAAGTTGGCCAAGCACAGTTGCTCATGCCTGTAATCTCAGTACTTTGGAAGGCTTGAGGTGGGAGGACTGCTTGAGCCCAGGAGTTTGAGACTAGCCTGACCAATGTGGTGAGACCCCATTTCTACAAAAAATCTTGTAAATAGTTGGGCACGGTGGCACACACCTGTGGTCCCAGCTACTCAAGAGCCTGAGATGGGAGAATCACTTGAGCCCAGAATGTTGAGGCTGCAGAGAGCCCCGTTCACAGCACTGCACTCTAGCCTGGATGACAGAACAAGACCCGGTCTAAATAAATAAATAAATAAGAAGTTTATTTAGCTCACAATTCTGGACAGTCCAAAGTCACAATTCTGGACAGTCCAAAAGCACAGCACCAGCATCTGGTGAGGGCCTTCTTGCTGCATCATAAAATGGCGGAAGACATCACATGGCAAGAGGGAAAGTCCATGCATGTCAAATCAGATCTCTCTTCCTCTTACAAAGCCACCAGTCTCATCATGGGGGTCTTAACCTGACATCCTTATTTAATTCTACACTCCTCCCAAAAGGCTTACCTCCAATCAACCTATGAATTCTGAGATTAAGTTTCCAACACATGAAATTTGGCAGACACATTCAAATCGTAGCATTAGTTAAGTCCATTTGAGTTGGGGTTTGTGTTACTTACAACTGAACACATCCTAATACAGAAAGGAAAGGGTATTCGTTCTAGGTAAGAAGAGCAATGAGAGTAAAGATAGAGAGTAATGAAACAGCATGACCCCTAGAGGAGCTGTGGATGATTCAGTATCTGAAGCACAGACAAGGAGGAAGGCACTGCAAGGAATGAGGCTGAAGTTGCAGGCAGAAGTCAGTATATGGAGCTAAACATGCTAAATCACACTGATTTTATTCTATAGGGAGTGGGGGAAGATGGGAATTTAGAAGGTAGGGCTTCAATGCAATGACTTGCTTCAATTTTTATTTATTTATTTATTTATTTATTTATTTATTTTTTTTTTTTTGAGATGGAGTCTCGCTCTGTCGCCCAGGCTGGAGTGCAGTGGCGCAATCTCGGCTCACTGCAAGCTCCGCCTCCCGGGTTCACGCCATTCTCCTGCCTCAGCCTCTCCAAGTAGCTGGGACTACAGGCGCCCGCCACCACGCCCGGCTAATTTTTTTGTATTTTTAGTAGAGACGGGGTTTCACTGTGGTCTCGATCTCCTGACCTCGTGATCCGCCCGCCTCGGCCTCCCAACGTGCTGGGATTACAAGCGTGAGCCACCGTGCCCGGCCTCAATTTTTATTTTAGACAGGTCACTAAAGGATTAGAAATGAGTGAGAAGTGACTGAGATATGGGTTAGATCAGCAAAGAAATTGTGAAAATCTAAAAGACATTGAGAGTAGGAATAAAAAACGGGACAAATATAAGAGACAGAGATTTCAGGAGGCTAAATCCACATGGCGAAGTCATGTATCGAAAATAAGGAGTAGAGTAGAGGAGGAGTCAGGGCTCATGCCCACCTTCCTAGCTTGGGTTCCTGGCAGTCTGTGGCACCACTTGCTGAAATAGGGACTACAGATGGAGTTCCATTTTTGACATGTGGAGTTTCAGGGGCCGTGGGATGTGCAAGGGTTGCTTGGCAGGTACAATAATGTCTCACATGGTGCTGTTAAACTTTTAAAATCAATTGCCAACATTTTATGATTAAATTTTCACATAAAAATCTAATTTACCCCATCTTTTGAAAAATCAGAAGATCTGATAGCATTGGTTCAATATTCCCACATGGTAAATGTAAACTCTGTGTGTGTTCTTCTATTCACCACATTCATACCCCTCCTTACTATCCAGCTATTATCCATCCTACTCTATCTGGTCTCCTTAGATCTGAATTTGCAGTCCCTCTAATGTATGCAATTGATGTGCTGGAATTAAGCATCATCCCCTGAATCAAGTTCCCATCACTCACATATACCTTACTTCCTAGGTGCATTTCTAGAAGCATGTGGAGCTCCTGCCACTAGCCTACCAACACCAAAATCTCTGGTCACCATGCCACCAACAGGCCACAGTTCCCTTCTTCTATAGTTGGGCTTGCTGCTACAACTCTGTCCCAAAAGGAGTCTCCAGTTTCCTATAATATCTGATGCCTATAATATCTGAGCCTTAATCTAGTATTTTTCTCTTCCTTTGTCTATTTTTCCTCTTCCTACTTCCAATAAAAGAAGAGTAGGTTTATATTAGATGAGGAAAGGAAGAGTCAGAAACAGACCAGCCTAGACAAAGCCAACGGGCTAAACTGGGGGAAGCTAAAGGTTACAGCCCTTCTTCCAAGTATCTGCGTGCACACAGGGTTGCCTGGCACCCTAAATGAAACTGTGACGGAGGCAGTTATGTCACACTTCTACTTTCTTTTCTTAGCCCCTGTTGTCTAGCACTCCCACCAGCCCCTGTGGGCCTCCCACATGCACACTCATGGCACGTGCTGACATACACAGTCCCCTTCTACTGGCAAAAACCTTCCATCCACCAAAACCTCCTTCCCTTCTCCAAAATAACCTCTTCTCTCATGAACAATATTGCCAAGTATTTTTCTTTTTCTTTTATTTTTCCTTTCTTTCTTCTTGTTTTACACCTTCAGCTGCACTAAACATCTGTAGGAATAAATTTTACTTACACAGCTGCACTAAACATGTATAGGAATAAATTTTACTCATACAGGAGTTGAACTTGAAACTTCAATAATTTGAATTAAGGAGTAAAATTGAACCCCACTGTCTTAGTATGTATGAACTGCTATAATAGGATACCATAGACTGGGCAGCTCAAGCAACAAATATTTATTTCTCCCAATTCTGGAGCTAGGAAATCCAAGATCAAGGCACCAGCAAATTCGGTGTCTGTTGAAGGCCGACTACCTCGTTCATACACAGCCAACTTTTCACTATGTCCTCACATGTTGGAAAGGGAAGGGCACTCTCTGAGGTCTCTTTTATAAGGCACTAATCCCATTCATAAAGGCTCCACCCTCACGACTTCATTACCTCCCCCAAGACCCCGCCACCTAATACCATCACAGTGGGGATTAGGATTGCAACGCAGGAATTTTGGGGAAGCCACAAAAATGAATTTGAGGGTACATTCAGTCCATGGTACCTGCTAAAAATTTCAGCATCATGAGAGAGAAGCATGAATTACTAAGATAATTACTAAGAAGTACATGTGGATTGGAGAACCTACCTACAGTCAAATGCATTTCTGAGCAGTCACTGGACAATTTAAGAAGCTACTCTCAGTCTTTTATCTTATGCCCAAGTTACACCAAGAGCAAAACAACTGAATTCTCGAGCACTAATCCTTGGTTATGTGCACACCAAAGCCTGGTGTGTACTTTTTGCCTGAAAGCATGTTGTTCTCATTAGCAGTTATATCCAGATCAGGCTGGCTCATGAACACTAAGGAAACAGAAGCTCTTCACTTCCCTTGCTTTGAATTACTGCTTCCTCTCTTGGCTCTGAGAATTATAAATGAATCTTATACAGGAGAATGTGTCTTCTGCCCATTGGCCACATTCGTGCTTATGTTTAGAACAACCCCATCTTCTTTCCTCTATTACTAATAGTATCTCATGGGTCTTAGATAATTTTTTTTTTTTTTTTTTTGAGACAGAGTCTCACTCTGTCGCTCAGGCTGGAGTGCAGTGGCACGATCTCAGCTCACTGAAACCTCCACCTCCTGGGTTCAAGCGATTCTCCTGCGTCAGCCTCCTGAGTAGCTGGGATTACAGGTGCGTGCCACCACGCCTGGCTAATTTTTGTATTTTTAGTACAGACAGGGCTTCACCATGTTGGTCAGGCTGGTCTCAAACTCCTGACCTCGTGATCCACCCGCCTCGGCCTCCCAAAGTACTGGGATTACAGGCATGAGCCCTCGTGCCCAGCCGAGTCTTAGATAACGTTTAAAAGAGCATTGCTAACAGGATTGGTGGTGGTAATTATGTTTTGGTGATGGTAATAGTGCTATAATTTCACTTAATTAGCAACAATATGAAAACAACGTTAAAGAAGAAAGTTAAAATAACAATAATAAAATTGAAAGCCCACCACTTTCACATACTATTTCCATTTTTCATATGGCTTCATTAACAGTGTCCATATTAAATATATTATTTTATATTCTTATTATTACAATATGATAATGATAAGCAAAACATCTGTACCTGGTGACGGATGGTGGAGTGGGCGGGTGGGTATGTGTTATGGGTGAAGTGGCCATCATTCACACCAAGTCTTTTTTTTAAATATTTTAATTCATACTTGATTTATTTTAACTTTTTTTTTTAATTGAGATAGAGTCTCGCTCTGTTACCTAGGCTGAAGTACAGTGGTGCTATCTCAGCTCACTGCAACCTCTGCCTCACCTGTTCAAGCAATTCTTGTGCCTCAGCTTCCTGAGTAGCCGGGATTACAGGTGCCCATCACCATGCCCACCTAATTTTTGTATTTTTAGTAGAGATGGGGTTTCACCATGTTGGCCAGGCTGGTCTCCAGCTCCTGACCTCAGGTGATCCATCTGCCTCAGCCTCCCAAAGTGCTGGCATTACAGGCGTGAACCACTATGCCCGGTCATACTTAATTATTTAATTGCACTTATTTATTTATTTATTTAAAAGATAGAGTCTTGCTCAGTTGCCCAGGCTGGAGTTCAGTGGTGCAATCATAACTCACTGCAGTCTCAAATTCCTGGGCTCAAGCCATCCTCCTGCCTCAGCCAACAGAGTAGCTGGGACTACAGATGCACACCACGATGCCGGGCTCCACCAAGTCTAAATTAAACTTATTAATTGATCAATACAATATTAATCTCTATTGACAGCTGCAACTCATGGATATTCCATTAATTAGCAACCTAAAATACCATCCTTCTAGATTCTAAACAGAGATTATAACATTTAACTCTTTGCTTCCCAACTCTCATGGAAGGCTAAGGTTTGAGAAACAGCACTCTTGTAGAATCGCATGAATGCCCTAATTCAAGTATCTATTTCACTCCTCAGCAAGCAAGTCCCTGGGTGTGCTGTCTAACTTGGCCCTTTTTGTTTGTTTGCTTTTTTCTTTTCGCACTTTTTTTCCTTTTGCCCTTATTTTTTGACGAAATCAGCCACATCAACCTCTTCATGTACCTCAGGTGATGTTACCAGAATTGACATGCTATCATGTCTAATCTCAAAATGAGAAGTATAAATAAAGACGTGAAAATGTGTATCACCTGAAAACTCAGCAAAGAAATGTAAGCAACAGTGAGATGACGATGTTTGTTTACTGGATTAGCAGTGATTTCTTTTTAATTGATAATGAATACATTGCTAGGCAATCACAAGTGGTGTGGTCTGGCTGGAGTGTCAAGCATGACAGGGATAGCAAGAGGGAGGGACCTGATCCATTCACTCATGTATTCAACAAATATTTATTAAGATCCTACTGTGTACCAGGCACCGGAATAGATGGTAAGGATACAATGGTGAGCAAAAACACATACGGTTCCTGCTCCTGTGGAGATACAGTCTAGTGGGGGTAGATAGCTATTAATCAATAATCACACTAATTAATCTAAGCTGGGCGTTCTGCTCCAGGGACCACTAGGTGTCCTCATATCCACTCACTCTATCTACAGTAACAGAGCTCCAGGTACACAGCTATGCACAAGGCAGCTAAAATAGTCTACTTTTCTGAGCCTCCCTTACGGCTGAGTGTAGCCAAATGACCAAGTTCATTCATTCGTTCATTCTTTTTCTTTCCTTCTTTCTCCTTTTCTTTCTTTCTCCTTTTCTTTCTCCTTTTCTTCTTTCTTTCTCTCTCTCTTTCTTTCTTTCTTTTTCTCCCTCCCTCCTTCCTTCCTTCATATGGACCACTTCACAAATTTGCATGTCATCCTTGCGCTGGGGCTGTTTCTCTGTATGGTTCCAATTTTAGTGTATGTGCTACAGAAGTGAGCACATGACTAAGTTCTGATCAGTAAAAGCTGAGTAAAAGTAATGAGTGCAATTCTTGGGTCATGCTCTTATAAGGAGCAGCTGTTTCCTCCATTTTCTCTTTCTTCCTTCCACTGTCTGGAATGTGGATGTGGCAGAGCATTCTCCCAAAGCACGCTAGGGAGCCCAACAAGGCAGAAGGGTCCTGGATTCCCAACATCGGAGCCTCCAGACAAGTCCTGGGCTGCTTAGGCCCACCTGGATTTAAAAAAATTACCTGGGCACAAAAATTACCTGGGCATGGTGGCAGATGCCTGTAATCCCAGCTACTCAGAAGGCTGAGGCAGGAAAATTGCTTGAACCTGGGAGGTGGAGGTTGCAGTGAGCCAAGATTGCACCACTGTACTCCAGCCTAGGCGACAAGAGCAAAACTCTGTCTCAACAACAACAACAACAACAAAATAGAACTAAACGAAGGCCACTGTGGCTTAGAGCCTAGAGTAAGAATGTATTAAAATAATGATGGGAGGTGATGCCAGGCTTCAAGGACTTGAAGGCCGTATCAGAGATGTGAGTCTTCATTCTAAGACCAGGGGGTCTTGAGCCCGAGGATCTCAAGACCAGCCTGAGCAACATAGGCAGACCCTCACCCAAAAGAAAAGTTAGCTGTGTGGTGGTGTGTACCTGTGGTCCCAAACACTCAGGAGGCTGAGGTGGGAGGATTTTTTGAGCCAAGGAAGTCAAAGCTGCAGTGAGCTGTAAGCTGTGATTATGCCACTGCCCTCCAGCCTGGGGAGACAGAATGAGACCCTGTCTCATTAAAAAAATAAAATAAAATAAAACAGTGGGAAATGGTTAAAATATTTTAAGCAGGGTAATGATATTATCATATTTGTGTTTCAGATACATTGCTCTAGTTGGGATTAGGGTTAGGATTGTGGTTTGGATAATACTGCGGCAGTCTAGAAAGAAATTCACAACCACCTGAGGTGGTAAGTATTATTATTATTTTTTTTTTTTTTTTTTTTTGAGACGGAGTCTCGCTCTCGCCCAGGCTGGAGTGCAGTGGCGCGATCTCGGCTCACTGCAAGCTCCACCTCCTGGGTTCACGCCATTCTCCTGCCTCATTTCCGGAGGCAGCTGGGACTACAGGCACCCGCTACCAGGCCCGGCTAATTTTTTTGTATTTTTAGTAGAGACGGGGTTTCACCATGTTAGCCAGGATGGTCTCGATCTCCTGACCTCGTGATCTGCCCGCCTCGGCCTCCCAAAGTGCTGGGATTACAGGTGTGAGCCAACGTGCCCGGCCGGTAAGTATTATTATTAACTGTATTTTAGAGATGTGAAAACTCTGGCTCTAGGCACACAATTAGTGGCTGAGCCAGGACGCAAAGCCAGGTCAGAGAGTGTTCTACCAGCATTGCCCTAATTTATTTACCAGTCCCCTGGCATTGCACTGGGGTAGCAGAATAGCTTTTCTCTTGTATCTTGTACACAAGGATTATATTACTGGGCACGATGCTTTACCCAGCTTTCAAAGTAGACAGCCAACTTGATCTGCTAAGATATTCTTCCTCTTGTACACTGACTCTGGTGGAGAAATGCTCCTGAACCTTCTGCCTCCACGTCTACCCATAAGTTGTGGGGACAGAAGCAAAGTGTGAGAAACAGACTCCACCACACCTTCTTGGCTGTGCAAAGAAGTCAGATGATGTTCGAGTCTGTGCTATTGTGCCAGAAAGCATATTAAGGAAGAAATAGTCCCTCTAGTGCAGAAAACGGGCTCTTCCACGAATTCAGGACCAAATCTTTTTATATAGAAAATCCATGTAGAATGAGTGCGTCAGGGCCGGGCGCTGTGGCTAACGCCTGTAATCCCAGCACTTTGGGAGGCCGAGGCGGGCAGATCACTTGAGACCAGCCTGGCCAACATGGTGAAACCCCGTCTCAACTAAAAATACAAAAAATTACCTCGGTGTGGTGGCGTGTGCCTGTAATCCCAGCTACTCAGGAGGCTGAGGCAGGATAATGGCTTGAACCCAGGAAATGGAGGTTGCAATGAGCCAAGATCGTGCATCTGCACTCCAGCCTAGGTGACAGAGCGAGACTCAGTCTCAAAAAAAAAAAGAATGAGAATGGATGGGTCAGGAAAAATGTTCACCTCCCCCAAAAAGCCATAAGAGATAAGTTCTAATTTAGAAAAACATTCATGTAGGAAAGAGAAGGGGGATTGCTGGAAGAGAAGGTGAAGGATTATGAAGATAAATTCATAGTTTACCCTTCACAATTAGCAGAGGGTGCGTTATTTAAGAATAGCCTTTGTTTCTTAGTATAGCCTTCTTGGTCTTTGTGATTGATCATATGCCACCAAAAAACAAGTTCAGGATGGCTTTCTGTTTATTGTTAATATCAGAAAATGTTCATGTATCCTGTCTGGGGTTTTTTTGTATGGGGGGAGTGCATATTTATATTCTGTTTTGAAAAAACACAGAAGAGTACTTTTTGGCATGCAGAATTTTCTTCTTCAACTTACACTGCCTTACTAACTTGAAAAATGTGTTCCTAATAAATGGCAAGATTTTTGGTGGGTGTGCTGTTAAGGTTTTGTTATCCACATTCAGTAACCGCTAAATTACCAGTTCTAAGAGTTGTCAAATATTGACCGGGAAGATGTTGCAAAGGTCTTTGTGAACACTTGACTGTCAGATTCTTGGTCACTTAGTTGTTCTGGGCATCTTTTTTTCAGAAGGAGTCTCACCCTGTCACGCAGGCCTGAGTGCAGTGGCACAATCTCAGTTCACTGCAACCTCTGCCTCCCAGGTTTAAGTGATTCTTGTGCCTCAGCCTCCCAAGTAGCTGGGACTACAGGTGCACACCACCATACCCAGCTAGTTTTTGTATTTTTAGTAGAGACGGGGTTTCACTGTGTTGTACAGCCTTGTCTCGAACTCCTGACCTCAGGTGATCCACCCGCCTTGACCTCTGAAAGTGCTGGGATTTCAGGTACAAGCCACCGTGCCCAGACTAGTTCTGGACATCTTCCATTCACCCCTCCAGATGCTCTCTACCCTTCTCCACTGTCCTCTGTGCTCTGGGAAGCTGACCACTACTATAGACTAGGTGAGCTGGCTCCCTTGTCTTCTGGTTACAGTGGGTCCAGCAATGGGGAGCCCAGCAGGAGATCTGAGGGTGTAGCAGTGCGATCCCTCCCTGTAGGGTTACTTCCAGCTGGTCTAGTTACATAAAGGAGGTGAGGGGGGGCAGTCTTCGCTTTTCATTTCTGTCAGACAGGCCCCTCTGTTTCCTGGTTCCCCCACCCTTGACCCTTTAGACTTAGAGCAATAATGGGGCCCCACTGCTACTAGCCCTGGGGGACTGCACTATTCATGGTTTCCTACCCCTCGTCCACACCTCTGTAAACATTCCCTTTATTAAACTCTCCTTAAGTAATCCCAGTTTAAATGTGTCTTCTGTTTTCTTCAAGGACTCTGACTGACACAGTAATAATACCTTACAGCTAAAAGCTTTTACAGTGTCTCGTTAATGTATTCAGACTTGGATAACATTTTTTGGATTTTTTAAACAGTAGACCTAGAACCTTAAAATGTGTCAGGGTTTGATTCCTAAATCTGTCTGCCGTTAAGTAGAACTGAACAGTGCCTTTGTTTTTGTCACTGGCATTTATTGTAGCCTTTGTGTTTTTTTTTTCATCTGTTGTTCCCTGAATGGTTTTTATATCTATGTCATGTTAAGGCATGAAACAGCTTTTTCCCATTGATTATTGCTTGGTTCATTTTTTATCCTCTCTAATGCCCGGACTGACAAGCTTGTGAATGCCCTGAAGACAGGGACCAAGTGTTCTTCTGTTTGTATCCTCTGCATGAAGCACAGGACAGACATTTTGAATGAATGGAGAATATCATCTATTCTGGATTTCAGTTATTAGGGAGCAAAGATTATCAGACAGTGCTCTGCCCACCTGGGCACTACCCAGTCATGCTCTGAAGCCCCAGCAATGGCTGACAGGAATTTTATACATTCCCACAGCTTAACCACAGAGGTTGTATAATGTGAGTCAAAAGTCAGAGATGAATCCAAACCTACTTTCCATTTCGAAGTAAAGTTTCTTTCATAGATAATAAGGGATTCATAGGAATGTAAAAGAAATCCTTCAACTTGACAACCCACTGACAAGACAGCTGAAATGTATGAGACAGAAACCATTTTTCTTCTTTGAATTGAAAGTAGGTTAATGTGGTTAATTCATGAATGTTTAAATGGGATAATTTGCTCAGAGAAAAAAAATTGTTCATCTTTGAATTTTTGAAGGAGAAAAGAATGAAAAGGTAATGCGAGTCTTCTGTGAGCCCCTCAGCTTCCGAAGGTCCCTCACCACCATCTCCATTTGCTTTGCCCTCTTCCCATGCTCTGATCAGCTCTAATTTTTTTTTTACTCTGCCAACATCTTGATTTTATCTAATTTTTGACTCACATTATACAGCCTCTCTGGCTAAGCTGTAAGAACATATTACATACATTGGGATGGGAACAGTGGCTCACAGCTATAATCCCAGCTTTAAGAGGCCAAGGCAGAAGGATTGCCTGAGCTCAGGAATTCGAGACCAGCCTGGGCAACTTATCAAGACCCCATTTCTACAAAATAAAATGTTTTTTAATTAGCTGTGCATGGTGGTGCATGCCTGTAGTCTCAGCTACTGAGGAGGCTGAGGCAGAAGAATCACTTGAGCTTAGGAGTTGGAGGTTACAGTGAGATATGATTATGCCACTGCACTCCAGCCTGGGCGACAGTGAGACCCTAAAAAAAAAGAAAAAGAAATAAAATTTTTTTTTAATGTACAAAAGAAAATAACATACATGTTTCCACCTTGCTTACTAAGTGTTGTTTACCTTTCTCGTGTTTGCTCTGGCACTGGCCATTGTTTTAAACTTTACAATGCTGATCTGGTTTGGTGGCTTATGCTTGTAATCCCAGCACTTTAGGAGGCTGAGGCAGGAGGATCCCTTTAGCCCATGAGTTTGAGACCAGCCTGGGCAACCTCCCAACTACTTGGAGGGCTGAGACGGGAAGATCACTTGAGTCTGTGAGGTCGAGGCTGCAGTGAGCCATGATGGCACCATCTCATTTCAGCCTGGGTAACAGCCAGACCATGTCTCAAAGATAAAAATAAAACAATATTAGAATGCTAAAACTTTCATTTTTAATTTTACATGCCTAAGTATCCTCCTTTAATTAATTAGGCATTCATCAATTTTTATCATCTCAATTAAATGATGAAAGAGCTAATTTATACCATTAATTTTTTAAGTTAATTTATATTAAGATCTTCATAGTGTTGTTTATATTTTCTTTTTTTTTTTTTTTTTTTTTTTTTGAGACGGAGTCTCGCTCTGTCACCCAGGCTGGAGTGCAGTGGTGCAATCTCAGCTCACTGCAAGCTCCGCCTCCCGGGTTCACGCCATTCTCCTGCCTCAGCCTCTCCGAGTAGCTGGGACTACAGGCGCCCGCCACCATGCCCGGCTAATTTTTTTGTATTTTTAGCAGAGACGGGGTTTCACCGTGGTCTCGATCTCCTGACCTCGTGATCTGCCTGCCTCGGCCTCCCAAAGTGCTGGGATTACAAGCGTGAGCCACCGCGCCCGGCCAGTGTTATTTATATTTTCAACCAGTGTATGTAATCCAAGTATCCAACAATAAGCAGATATGCCAACTGAAGCAGATAAGGCCAATTAAAAAATGACAAATATACATGTGTCAACCTCCTTGGCAACTAATATGAGCAAATTCCAGTCAACCTCAACCTGGAAAAAGATCACTGGCAATGGCAGTGCCCCCACCACTGCTGCATGGTCTATCCCAGCTGCAGTCCCTGGCTGAGTATTCTAGTTCATTGCTTTTGGGTCTAAGCTTGCATCTTACCTCTCAAAATCCCTGAATAAAGCCCTACAGAATTGTGACAGCCAGAACACAATCTTCACACATCTGTGGCACACAGGACTTCAGAATTAGTCCCAACTGACAACCTCTTCATTCACTGAGAATCGCTTCAGCTAGCATATCTCACTGGCCCACACCTCCCTACCCCTGTTCCTGTATTGCCCTGTAGACTTATTTTGGGTTACTGATCCTAATCATTCAATATTCACTGGCACCTGCTATGTGCCAGACATTAAGCATTGGTGAATGACAGGGATGTGGTTGCTGTATCAACCCTCCTGTGGGCCTTTACTTCTTTAAAAGGTAACAAACCCACCAGGTGTGGTGGCTCACGCCTGTAATCCCAGCACTTTGGGAGGCCAAAGCAGGTGGATCATGAGTTCAAGAGATTGAGACCATCCTGGCCAACATGGTGAACCCCATCTCTACTAAAAATACAAAAAAATAGCAGGGCATGGTGGCACGGGCCTGTAGTCCCAGCTACTCGGGAGGCTGAGGCAGGAGAATCTCTTGAATCTGGGAGGTGGAGGTTGCAGTGAGCTGAAATCATGCCACTGCACTCCAGCCTGGCAGGAGAGTGAGACTCCGTCTCGAAAAAAAAAAAAGGTAACAAACCAAAAGTTCCCCAGATCCTAAAGGCTAAATCTTAACAAACTCTTAAGGACTACTAAAGACTAGAACCTAGACCTCTTTACAAACAGATTTTGTTTGGTTTGTCTAAAATTAAGAAACTGCCTCTACAAGATTCCAGCACTCATTCATTCCTAACATAACCTCTTACCTCAGTGCTTATGCTCGTGTTGGAAGATGTTGGTGCTCTTGTGTGAAAAAGCAGAATTTTGAGTGAGTCCAATCCTAAATTATTTTTTTTTTAGATGGAGTTTCGCTCTTGTCATCCAGGCTGGAGTGCACGATCTCGGCTCACTGCAACCTCCACCTCCCAGGTTCAAGCAATTCTCCTGCCTCAACCTCCCAAGTAGCTGAGACTACAGGCACCTGCCACAACGTCTGACTAATTTTTTGTATTTTTAGTAGAGACAGGGTTTCACCATGTTGGCCAGGTCAGTTTCGAACTCCTGACCTCAGGTGATCCACCCACCTCAGCCTCCCAAAGTGCTGGGATTGCAGGCGTGAGCCTCTGTGCCCAGCCCCAGTCTCGAATTCTGTTAGTTTGACTAGAAAGGTACACAGTAATGCAGACATGCCTTTGTTATTTTTAATTAACATAAAAATGTTTATTTTTAGCTAACTTACTGGGGGAGACTGCCCCCAATATTTCAATGTAGGTTCTTTCTATTTTCCATAAGTGTCAGCCGGCTGAGAAATAAAGAGAAAGAGTATAAAGAGAGGAATTTTACAGCTGGGCCTCCAGGGGTGACATCACATATCAGTAGGACTGTGATGCCCACCTGAGCTGCAAAACCAGCAAGTTTTATTAAGGATTTCAAAAGGGGAGGGGGTGCAAGAACAGGGAGTAGGTTACAAGATCACATGGTTCAAAGGGCAAAAAGAAGAACAAAGATAACATGCCTCTGAGGAAACAGGACAAAAGGCAAAACAGAGCTACTGATAAGGGTCTATGTTCAGCTGTGTGCACATATTGTCTTGATAAACATCTTAAACAACAGAAAACAGGGTTCGAGAGCAGAGAACCAGTCTGACCTCAAATTTACTAGTAGGGGGTTTTCTCCCCACCCTAATAAGCCTGAGGATACTGCAGGAGACCAGGGCGTATTTCAGTCCTTATCTCAACTACATAAGACAGACATTCCCAGAGCGGCCGTTTATAGACCTCCCCCCAGGAATGCATTCCTTTCCCATGGTCTTAGTTGTTAATATTCCTTGCTAGGAAAAGAATTTAGCGATATCTTCCCTACTTGCACGTCCATTTATAGGCTCTCTGCAAGAAGAAAAATGTGGCTCTATTCTGCCCGACCCCGCAGGCAGTCAGACCTTATGGTTCTCTTCCCTTGTTCTCTGAAAATTGCTGTTATTCTGTTATTTTTCAAGATGCACTGATTTCATATTGTTCAAACACACGTTTTACAATCAATTTGTACACTTAACACAGTAGTGGTCCTGAGGTGATGTACATTCACAGCTTATGATAATAACAGGATTAGGAGATTAAAGACAGGCATAAGAAATTATAAAAGTATTAATTTTGGGAACTGATAAATGTCCATATTAATAAAATGAAATCTTCACAATTTATGTTCAGAGATTGAAGTAAAGACAGGCATAAGAAATTATAAAAGTATTATTTGGGAACTGATATATGTCCATATTAAAATGAAATCTTCACAATTTATGTTCCCCTACCACGGCTCCAGCTGGTCCCTCCATTTGGGGTCCCTGACTTCCCACAACACTAATTTTAAATAAATATTTAAATAATTTCAGATTCATAATAGTTTCAAATTTATAGAAAAGTTGCAAGAAGGTGGGTGGATCACGAGGTCAGGAGATCGAGACCATCCTGGCTAACTTGGTGAAACCCCATCTCTACTAAAAATACAAAAAATTAGCCAGGTGTGGTGGCAAGTGCCTGTAGTCCCAGCTAGCACTGGGAGGACAGGGAGGCTGAGGCAGGACAATCGCTTGAACCCAAGAGGTAGAGGTTGCAGTGAGCTGAGATTGTGCCACTGCACTCCAGCCTGGTGACAGAGTGAGATTCCGTCTCAAAAATAAATAAAAACAAACAAACAAACAAAACAGACACATAGAGCAATGGAACAGAATAGAGAACCCAGAAATAAATTCATACATCTACAGTGAACTGATTTTTGACAAGGCTACCAAGAGCATACATGGGGATAGAACAGTCTCTTCAATAAATGGTGCTGGGAAAACTGGATATCCATAAGCAGAAAAATGAAGCTAGACCTCTATCTCTCATTATGTACACAAATCAAATCAAAATAGATTAACGACAAATTTAAGACCTCAAACTATGAAACCACTACAAGAAAACATTGAAGAAACTCTCCAGGACACTGGTCTAGGCAAAGATTTCTTGAGTAATACCCCACAAGCACAGGCAACCAAACCAAAAATGGACAAATAAGGTTGTGGGTGAAAGATTACCTAGGTGCCAAGGCAAGAGACTGAAGGCACAAACTGTTTCAGTATAATAAAGAAACTAGTTAGAATAAGAATAGTTATAATACAAATTAGATATAGAGATGATCATGGACATTATCAATCATTAGTATAATAATTATTAATCATTAGCTTTTAATATTACTCTTTGTTGCATTACTAATATAACCTAGGAATAACCGGCAGGTATAGGGTCAGGTACTGAAGGGACATTGTGAGAAGTGACCTAGAAGGCAAGAGGTGAGCCTTCTGTCACACACCCATAAGGGCCACTTGAGGGCTCCTTGGTCAAGTGGTAATGCCAGTGCCTGGGAAGACACCCACTACTTAGCAGACTGCGAAAGGGAGTCTCCTCTCCTTGGAGGAGTCAGGGAACACTCTGCTCCACCAGCTTCTTGTGGGAGGCTGGATATTATCCAGGCTTGGCCGCAGTCATCCAGAGGCCTAAACCCCTCCCTGTGGTGCTGTGCTTCAATGGTCATGCTCCTTCTACACTTTCATGTTCCTCTCGTACTCCTGGTTCCTTTTTGAAGTTCATAGTAGATAGCGGTAGAAGAAATAGTGAAAGTCTTAAAGTCTTTGATCTTTCTTATAAGTACATAGAAGAAAATGCGGATGTATGCTGCCTTCTATCTCTGCTTTGGCTACCTAAAAGGGAAGGGCCCACTGTCCTATGATCACGTGACTTGCTTGACCTTATTCATCACTTAGGAGATCCATCCTCCTTATCCTGCCCCCCTTGTCTAGTACGCAATAAATATCAGCACTCCCAGCCGTTCAGAGCCACTACCGGTCTCTGCATATTGATGGTAGTGGTCCCCCGGGGCCCAGCTGTTTTCTATTTATCTCTTTGTTTTGTGTCTTTATTTATTACAATTTCTCATCTCCACACACGTGGAAAACACCCATTAAGCCCCCAGGGCTGGACCCTGCATAGGGTGACATCAAGTTAAAAAGATCTGCACAGCAAAGGAAACAATCAACAAAATTAAGAGACAACCCACAGAATGAAAAAAAATATTTGCAAACTACCCATCTAACCAGAATATATAAGGAGCTCAAATAACTCTACAGGAAAATATCTAATAATTTAATTTTTAAATGAGCAAAAGACTTCAATAGACATTTCTCAAAAGAAGACATACTTAAATAGGCCATATGAAAAGGTGTTCAACATCATTGATCATCCAAGAAATGCAAATCAAAACTACAATGAGATATCATCTCACCCCAGTTAAATGGCTTTTATCTAAATGTCAGGCAATAACAAATGCTGGCAAGGATGTAGAGAAAAGGGAACCTTCATACACTGTTGCTGTGAATGTAAATTAGTATAGCCACTATAGAGAACAGTTTTTTTTTTTTAATTGTACTTTAGGTTTTAGGGTACATGTGCAGAATGTGCAGGTTTGTTACATATGTGTCCATGTGCCATGTTGTTTTGCTGCACCCATTAACTCCTCATTTAGCATTAGGTATATCTCCTAATGCTGTCCCTCCCCCTCGGCCAAACCCCACAACAGTCCCTGGAGTGTGATGTTACCCTTCCTGTGTCCATGAGTTCTCATTATTCAATTCCCACCTATGAGTGAGAACATGCGCTGTTTGGTTTTTTGTCCTTGCGATAGTTTACTGAGAATGATGTTTTCCATTTTCATCCATGTCCCTACAAAGGACATGAACTCATCATTTTTTATGGCTGCATAGTATTCCATGGTGTATATGTGCCACATTTTCTTCATCCAGTCTATTGTTGTTGGACATTTGGGTTGGTTCCAAGTCTTTGCTATTGTGAATAGTGCCGCAATAAACATACGTGTGCATGTGTCTTTATAGCAGCATGATTTATAGTCCTTTGGGTATATACCCAGTAATGAGATGGCTGGGTCAAATGGTATTTCTAGTTCTAGATCCCTGAGGAATCACCACACTGACTTCCACAATGGTTGAACTAGTTTACAGTCCCACCAACAGTGTAAAAGTGTTCCTATTTCTCCACATCGTCTCCAGCACCTGTTCTTTCCTGACTTTTTAATGATGGCCATTCTAACTGGTGTGAGATGGTATCTCATTGTGGTTTTGATTTTCATTTCTCTGATGGCCAGTGATGATAAGCATTTTTTCATGCCTTTTTTGGCTTCATAAATGTCTTCTTTTGAGAAGTGTCTGTTCATGTCCTTTGCCCACTTTTTGATGGGGTTGTTTGTTTTTTTCTTGTAAATTTGTTTGAGTTCATTGAAGATTCTGGATATTAGCTCTTTGTCAGATGAGTAGGTTGCAAAAATTTTCTCCCATTCTGTAGGCTGCCTGTTCACTCTGATGGTAGTTTCTTTTGCTGTGCAGAAGCTCTTTAGTTTAATTAGATCCCATTTGTCAATTTTGGCTTTTGTTGCCATTGCTTTTGGTGTTTTAGACATGAAGTCCTTGCCCATGCCTATGTCCTGAATGGTATTGCCTAGGTTTTCTTCTAGAGTTTTTATGGTTTTAGATCTAACATTTAAGTCTTTAATCCATCTTGAATTAATTTTTATATAAGGTGTAAGGAAGGGATCCAGTTTCAGCTTTCTACATATGGCTAGCCAGTTTTCCCAGCACCATTTATTAAATAGGGAATCCTTTCCCCATTGCTTGTTTTTGTCAGGTTTGTCAAAGATCAGATAGTTGTAGATGTGTGGCATTATTTCTGAGGGCTCTGTTCTGTTCCATTGATCTATGTCTCTGTTGTGGTACCAGTACCATGCTGTTTTGCTTACTGTAGCCTTGTAGTATAGTTTGAAGTCAGGTAGCGTGATGCCTCCAGCTTTGTTCTTTTGGCTTAGGGTTGACTTGGCGATGTGGGCTCTTTTTTGGTTCCATATGAACTTTAAAGTAGTTTTTTCTAATTCTGTGAAGAAAGTCTGTGGTAGCTTGATGGGGATGGCATTGAATCTATAAATTACCTTGGGCAGTATGGCCATTTTCACGATATTGATTCTTCCAACCCATGAGCATGGAATGTTCTTCCATTTGTTTGTATCCTCTTTTATTTCAGTGAGCAGTGGTTTGTAGTTCTCCTTGAAGAGGTCCTTCACATCCCTTGTAAGTTGGATTCCTAGGTATTTTATTCTCTTTGAAGCAATTGTGAATGGGAGTTCACTCATGATTTGGCTCTCTGTTTGTCTGTGATTGGCGTACAAGAATGCTTGTGATTTTTGTACATTGATTTCGTATCCTGAGACTTTGCTGAAGTTGCTAATCAGCTTAAGGAGATTTTGGGCTGAGACAATGGGGTTTTCTAGATATACAATCATGTCATCTGCAAACAGGGACAATTTGACTTCCTCTTTTCCTAATTGAATACCCTTTATTTCCTTCTCCTGCCTGATTGCCCTGGCCAGAACTTCCAGCACTATGTTGAATAGGAGTGGTGAGAGAGGGCATCCCTGTCTTGTGCCAGTTTTCAAAGGGAATGCTTCCAATTTTTGCCCATTCAGTATGATATTGGCTGTGGGTTTGTCATAGATAGCTCTTATTATTTGGAGATACGTCCCATTGAGACGTTTTTAGCATGAAGAGAGTTTATTTATTTATTTATTGAGAGTTTTTAGCATGAAGAATTGTTGAATTTTGTCAAAGGCCTTTTCTGCATCTATTGAGATAATCATGTGGTTTTTGTCTTTGGTTCTGTTTATATGCTGGATTACATTTATTGATTTGCGTATGTTGAATCAGCCTTGCATCCCAGGGATGAAGCCCACTTGATCATGGTGGATAAGCTTTTTGATGTGCTGCTGGATTCGGTTTGCCAGTATTTTATTGAGGATTTTTGCATCAATGTTCATCAAGGATATTGGTCTGAAATTCTCTTTTTTGGTTATGTCTCTGCCAGGCTTTGGTATCAGGACGATGCCGGCTTCGTAAAATGTGTTAGGGAGGATTCCCTCTTTTTCTGTCGATTGGAATAGTTTCAGAAGGAATGGTACCAGTTCCTCCTTGTACCTCTGGTAGAATTCAGCTGTGAATCCATCAGGTCCTGGACTCTTTTTGGTTGGTAAGCTATTGATTATTGCCACAATTTCAGAACCTGTTATTGGTCTATTCAGAGATTCAACTTCTTCCTGGTTTAGTCTTGGGAGGGTGTATTTGTCGAGGAATTTATCCATTTCTTCTAGATTTTCTAGTTTATTTGCATAGAGGTGTTTGTAGTATTCTCTGATGGTAGATTGTATTTCTGTGGGATTGGTGGTGATATCCCCTTTTTCGTTTTTTATTGCATCTATTTGATTCTTCTCTCTTTTCTTTTTTATTAGTCTTGCTAGTGGTCTATCAATTTTGTTGATCTTTTCAAAAAACCAGCTCCTGGATTCATTAATTTTTTGAAGGGTTTTTTGTGTCTCTATTTCCTTCAATTCTGCTCTGATTTTAGTTATTTCTAGCCTTCTGCTAGCTTTTGAATGTGTTTGCTCTTGCTTTTCTAGTTCTTTTAATTGTGATGTTAGGGTGTCAGTTTTGGATCTTTCCTGCTTTCTCTTGTGGGCATTTAGTGCTATAAATTTCCCTCTACATGCTGCTTTGAATGTGTCCCAGAGATTCTGGTACATTGTGTCTTTGTTCTCGTTGGTTTCAAAGAACATCTTTATCTCTGCCTTCATTTCATTATATACCCAGTAGTCATTCAGGAGCAGGTTGTTCAGTTTCTATGTAGTTGAGCGGTTTTGAGTGAGTTTCTTAATCCTGAGTTCTAGTTTGATTGCACTGTGGTCTGAGAGACAGTTTGTTATAATTTCTGTTCTTTTACATTTGCTGAGGAGAGCTTTACTTCCAACTATGTGGTCAATTTTGGAATAGGTGTGGTGTGGTGCTGAAAAAAATGTATATTCTGTTGATTTGGGGTGGAGAGTTCTGTAGATGTCTATTAGGTCCCCTTTGTGCAGAGCTGAGTTCAATTCCTGGATATCCTTGTTAACTTTCTGTCTCGTTGATCTGTCTAATGTTGACAGTGGGGTGTTAAAATCTCCCATTATTATTGTGTGGGAGTTTAAGTCCCTTTGTAGGTCACTCAGCACTTGCTTTATGAATCTGGGTGCTCCTGTGTTGGGTGCATATATATTTACAATAGTTAGCTCTTCTTGTTGAATTGATCCCTTTACCATTATGTAATGGCCTTCTTTGTCTCTTTTGATCTTTGTTGGTTTAAAGTCTATTTTATCAGAGACTAGGATTGCAACCCCTGCCTTTTTTTGTTTTCCATTTGCTTGATAGATCTTCCTCCATCCCTTTATTTTGAGTCTATGTGTGTCTCTGCACATGAGATGGGTTTCCTGAATACAGCACACTGATGGGTCTTGACTCCTTATCCAGTTTGCCAGTCTGTGTCTTTTAATTGGAGCATTTAGCTCATTTACATTTAAAGTTAATATTGTTATGTGTGAATTTGATCCTGTCATTATGATATTAGTTGGTTATTTTGCTCGTTAGTTGATGCAGTTTCTTCCTAGCCTCGATGGTCTTTACAATTTGGCATGTTTTTGCAGTGGCTAGTACTGGTTGTTCCTTTCCATGTTTAGTGCTTCCTTCAGGAGCTCTTTTAGGGCAGGCCTGGTGGTGACAAAATCACTCAGCATTTGCTTGTCTGTAAAGTATTTTATTTCTCCTTCACTTATGAAGCTTAGTTTGGCTGGATATGAAATTCTGGGTTGAAATTTCTTTTCTTTAAGAATGTTGAATATCGGCCCCCACTCTCTTCTGGCTTGTAGAGTTTCTGCCGAGAGATCAGCTGTTAGTCTGATGGGCTTCCCTTTGTGGGTAACACGACCTTTCTCTCTGGCCACCCTTAACATGTTTTCCTTCATTTCAGCTTTGGTGAATCTGACAATTATGTGTCTTGGAGTTGCTCTTCTCGAGGAGTATCTTCGTGGCGTTCTCTGTATTTCCTGAATCTGAATGTTGGCCTGCCTTGCTAGGTTGGGGAAGTTCTCTTGGATAATATCTTGCAGAGTGTTTTCCAACTTGATTCCATTCTCCCCGTCATTTTCAGGTACACCAATCCGACGTAGGTTTGGTCTTTTCACATAGTCCCAAATTTCTTGGAGGCTTTGTTTGTTTCTTTTTATTCTTTTTTCTTTAAACTTCCCTTCTCGCTTAATTTCATTCATTTCATCTTCCATCACTGATACCCTTTCTTCCAGTTGATCGCATCGGCTACTGAGGCTTCTGCAATCTTCGCGTAGTTCTCGAAACTTGGCTTTCAGCTCCATCAGCTCCTTTAAGCCTTTCTCTTCATTGGTTATTCTAGTTATCCATTCGTCTAATTTTTTTTCAAAGTTTTTAACTTCTTTGCTATTGTTTTGAATTTCCTCCCATAGCTTGGAGTAGTTTGATTGGCTGAAGCCTTCTTCTCTCAACTCGTCAAAGTCATTCTCCATCCAGCTTTGTTCCATTGCTGGTGAGGAACTGTTCCTTTGGAGGCGGAGATGTGCTCTGCTTTTTAGAGTTTCCAGTTTTTCTGCTCTGTTTTTTCCCCATCTTTGTGGTTTTATCTACTTTTGGTCTTTGATGATGGTGATGTACAGATGGGTTTTTGGTGTGGATGTCCTTTCTGTTTGTTAGTTTTCCTTCTACCAGACAGGACCCTCAGCTGCAGGTCTGTTGGAGTTTGCTAGAGGTCCACTCCAGACCCTGTTTGGCTGGGTGTCAGCAGCAGTGGCTGCAGAACAGCGGATTTTCATGAGACCACAAATTCAGCTGTCTGATAGTTCCTCGGAAGTTTTGTCTCAGAGGAGTACCTGGTCGAGTGAGGTGTCAGTCTGTCCCTACTGGGGGATGCCTCCCAGTTAGGCTGCTCAGGGGTCAGGGACCCACTTTAGGAGGCAGTCTGTCTGTTCTCAGATCTCTAGCTGTGTGCTGGGAGAACCACTACTCTCTTCAAAGCTGTCAGAAAGGGACATTTAAGTCTGCAGAGGTTCCTGCTGAATTTTTGTTTGTCTGTGCCCTGCCCCCAGAGGTGGAGCCTACAGAGGCAAGCAGGCCTCCTTGAGCTGTGGTGGGCTCCACCCAGTTCGAGCTTCCTGGCTGCTTTGTTTACCTAAGCAAGCCTGGGCAATGGCAGGCGCCCCTCCCCCAGCCTCGCTGCCGCCTTGCAGTTTGATCTCAGACTGCTGTGCTAGCAATCAGCAAGACTCCGTGGGCATAGGACCCTCTGAGCCAGGTGCGGGACACAATCTCCTGGTGTGCCGTTTTCCAAGCCCGTTGGAAAAGCGCAGTATTAGGGTGGGACTGACCCGATTTTCCAGGTGCCGTCTGTTACCCCTTTCTTTGACTAGGAAAGGGAACTCCCTGACCGCTTGCACTTCCTGAGTGAGGCAATGCCTTGTCCTGCTTCGGCTCGCACACAGTGTGCTGCACTGACTGTCCTGCACCCACTGTTTGGCACTCCCTAGTGAGATGAACCCGGTACCTCAAATGGAAATGCAGAAGTCACCCATCTTCCGTGTTGCTCACACTGGGAGCTGTAGACCGGAGCTGTTCCTATTCGGCCATCTTGGCTCCACCACCAAGAACTGTTTTGAGGTTCCTCCAAAAACTAAAAATAGAGCTACCGTACAATCCAGCAATACCACTGGATTACCCAGAAGAAAGGAAATCAGTATATCAAAAAGATATCTGCATGCCCATGTTTATTGCAGCACTATTCACAATAGCCAAGATTTGAAAGCAACATAAATGTCCATCATCAGATGAATGGATAAAAAAATGTGGTACATTTACACAATAGAATACTATTTAGCCACAAAAAAGAATGAGATCCTGGGTGCACCGGCTCATGCCTATAATCCCAGCACTTTGGGAAGCCAAGACAGTAGGCCTCCCTTGAGGCCAAGAGTTCAAGACCAACCTGGTCAATATAGTAAGACCCCATCTCTGTGTAAAAATAAAATTAAATTAAAAATTAAAAAACAAAAGCAAGAATAAGATCCTATTATTTGCAACAACATGAATGGAACTGGAGGTCATTATGCTAATTGAAATAATCCAGGCACGGAAAGACAAATTTCACATGTTCTCACTTATTTATAGGAGCTAAAATTAAAACAACTGAACTCATGGAGATAGAGAGTAGAAGGATGGTTACCAGAGGCTGGGAACGGGGGGTGGCACAGAGGAGTGGGGTTGGTTAATCAGTACAAAAAACATAGTTTAAAAAATGAATAATACCTAATATTTGGTAGCACAGCAGAGTGACTATAATCAAAAATAATTTAATTGTATATTTTAAAATGACAAAAAGTATAATTCGATTGTTTGTAACAAAAAGGATAAATGATTGAGGTGATGGATACCCCATTTACCCTGATGTGATTATTACACATTGCATATCTGTATCAAAATACCTTATGTATTCTTGGAAGTCTATTTTTATTTTAAAAAGTTTCTCATGTAAAACATATATATACCTACTATGTACCCACAAGAATTAAAAATTAAAATTTTTTTTAAAACAAAATATTTTTGAGGACCCTAGGCACTCTGCTTACTCTACCTAATGGATAAGTTAGCCCTGCAACCATTAGCAACAGAAGGGCTGAAAGCAATTGGAAAACTCAGAAGGGAATGGTGGGAGGGCTAGAATCTGAAATTAGCCTAACTTATGGGATGAAGCAGACAATTTAGCTGTGAATCAACTAGAATGCTCTCATGTGCAACTAATAAAATTCTGACTCCAACTCACTAAAGCAATAACCAGAAAGTCCAGAAGTATGGCAAGACCCAGGCTTGGGTGATTCAATGACTCCACAGTATCTGCAATTTGAGTTATTATTTTTTTAATTTTTTAAAATTATTTTAAATTTTATTTTTGAAACAGAGTCTCACTCTGTTGCCCCAGCTGGAGTGCAGTGGCACAATCTCAGCTCACTGAAGCTTCAAACTTCTGGGCTCAAGCTATCATCTCACCTCAGCCTCCTGAGTAGCTGGGACTACAGGCAGGTGCTGCCATGCTTGGCTAATTTTTATTTTACTTTTTGTACAGACAGGGTCTCACAATGTTGCCCAGGCTGGTCTTGAATTCTTGGGCTCAAGTAATTCTCCCACCTCAGCCTCTCAAAGTGCTAGGTTTATAGGCGTGACCCACCACACCAGGCTCTTATTTTTTTAGACTCACCATTCTTCTGTTCACAGTATCAGCTTCATCCAGAGGCTAATTCCCTTTTATGGTCATCAGATGATTGTCCACAGAAATGCAGGCAACATTCCTCCTTGTTTACATCTAGTGAGACAACCAAGGAATTTGAATCCATCCCTTCTGATTGAGCCAACCTCAGTCATGTGACAAACCAGAGCAATAACCATACCCTGGGAATACTTCACATGGCTGACCTAGCAAATCAAGATCCACCCTAGAGTAGAAATGTGTTGTACATCAGAACAAGAGCAGGAAACAGGACATGTCTGATAACCCATTTCACAGCTCTGAACCCTGTCCTAACATCAAGTATATAAGAAGATCAAAGAATCCTTTAATCCAAGAGAAAATCTAAGAGAGAAGATTTGCGGAGGATATTTTGAGAGAAAGCTATGCTGTGAGTCCTGTTTCCAAACCCCTCCCTGTAAAGACTGAAACAGGGTTGGGTAAAAACCTGCTCTACCTCAAAGCTAAGTGAAGTACTCCACAGAGCTACTCAGAGAGCTTAATGTGTAATCAATTGCCTGATGGGTTCTTCTTGCCCACTGCAATTCACTGAGACCATGGCACTGCAGTGAGGAAAGTTTAATTAATATGAAGGAGAACTGGAGTCACCACTCAAATCAGTCTCCCCAAAGGCGCAGACGCTAGAGTTTTTATGGACAATTCGGTGGGCTGGGGGCTAAGGAATGGGTGCTGCTGACTGGTTGAAGATGAAAGTATAGAAGTGTAAAAAATAATTCTCATGAGCTGAGTCCACCTCTGGGTGGGGACACAGGACCAGTTGAGTCATGAGTCATGAGTCTGGGTCAGTCTGAAAAATATCTCAAAAAAAACCATCTTAGGTTCTATAATAGTGATATTACCTATAGGATCAATTGGGGAAGACACAAACCTTGTGATCTCTGGCCATGTAAGTCCTTAGCAGTACAGGATTACAGAACTACACCTATCTTGTGACTTCTGACCCCACAACTCCTGAGTAGTAAGGGATTACAGAAACTACATCTATCTCTTAGCAGAATTCAGGCACCTCCCATAATTCTAATCTTGTGGACTTTCATTAATTTTACAAGGGTGGCTTCAGCCCCTGAACCAGGGAGGTGATTTGTTTTGGGGAAGGACTATTATCATCCTTACTTCAAAGTTAAACTATAACCTAAATTCCTCCCAAAGTTAACTTGGCTTACACCCAGGAATAAACAAGGACAGCTTGGAGGTGTGAACCCAAAAGTATCCCTGAGACGAGTCTCAATTTAGAAAGTTTATTTTGCCAAGGTTAAGGATGCACCCATGACACAGCCTCAGGAGGTCCTGATGACATGTGCCCTAGGGAATCAGGATACAGCTTTCTTTTATACATTTTAAAGAGACATAATACATCTATCAATACATGTAAGATGTACACTGATTTGATCTCGAAGGGCAGAACAACCCAAAGGGGCTGAGGGGCTTCCAGGTCATAGGTAGATTTTAAATTTTTCTGATTGGCAATTGGTTGAAAGAATTATTATCAATAGAAGGGAATGTCTGGGTTATGACAACAAGTTGTGGAAACCAAAGTTTTTATCACACAGATGAAGCCTCCAGGTAGCAGGCTTCAGAGAGATTAGATTGTAAATGTTTTTTATCAGACTTAAGGTCTATGTTGCTGTTAAATGTTGGTTGGCATTTCCTGAGTTCCAAAAGGGAGGAAGGCATGTCGGATCGGAGGTATGTCGGATCCCCCCTTCCTGTCATTGCCTGAACCAGTTTTTCGTTATCTTTGGAGTGTCCTGGCTGAGAGGAAGGAGTTCATTCAGATGGTTGGAGGGGGGCTTTAGAATTTTATTTTTGGTTTACATTCTCCCCCTTATGACCAAGATTTGCCAGAGGCAACATCGATGGCCACCAAATCTTTATTTTGCCCCATAACATTGCCAGGGTCGCATGACTGCCTGCCCTGGGTCCATCCTGTCCCTTGGTATGGCCAAGGGACTTAGTCAAAGGGATTCTAAGCCAAGGGACTTAGAGTCAAAAGACTTATAGCCAATTAAATGTCCAGATGGGAATGGACGTGGACAGGCATTCATTATCCCTTAAAAAAAAAGTTTTTACATAAAAAGCCAATAAACAAAAAGCCAAAGGGAAGGTTACAAAACTGACTTATCTTCAACTTCTATGCCTTGAGTACAGTAATCTTGGGTTTAGTTACAGACTTTTAGCAATTAGCTATACAAAATATAAACATTGTTCTGAAACAAAAAGTTTTTAAATATATACCTATCTTCGCAACTCATAACTGGGAGTTTTGTACCCAGGAGGCTTTGTCACAAGGTATCTTTATCCTATCAGTAATTATCTCCCTTTAATTCTACAGGAATTAGAAAAGGTGTCACATAACAGCTCAGAAGGCAAAGTCCCTTGTTTTACTGGCTGTTTAGGCATCTTTGTACCCATCCTTGATTTGGAAGATCTGACCTTGACTTAATTCTATCCCTCAAAACTGGCCCTTACGATCTCACATGCTCACCCCTTCTGTGACAGTCCCCAGGCCTAGAAGGAGGGTGTTTGTATAGTCTTAGCAGCATGTCATTTTCAGTGAAAAACAAATTGGACCCAGTGTGATGCCAAATGAGGGAGATTTGCATCTCTACTCTTCAGAACACCACGATTCTGGTTTCCTTGGAGGTAAAACAAGGAAAAATAAATAACAATATTTTTGAAAATGAAAAGAGTATTTGTGTGTCAGAATAGAAAAAGGAACCTATTCCATTAAGGCACCAACTAAAAATATGAAGAAAAACGATAACCTGGCACTCTTTAGAGGATTGTATAATTCATGATTCAATCTGCACTCAAAAACAAAAGTTGGGGCTGAAATCTAATAAAAAGTGTTACACTTCTCCTTTGAAACAAACTCTCTCTCTAGTTCTTTTCTATTAAATAATTTTTTTTTTTTTTTTAAGGCACAGAGTCTGTCTTTATCGCCCAGACTGGAGTGCAGTGGCATGTTCTTGGCTCACTGCAACCTCCATCTCCCAGGCTCAAACAATTCTCATGCCTCAGCCTCCCGAGTAGCTGGGATTACAGGCATGCACTACCACACCTGGCTAATTTTTGTATTTTCTAGTAGAGATGAGATTTCTCCATGTTGGCCAGGCTGATCAAATTTCTGGCCTCAAGTGATCCACCCACCTTGGCCTACCAAAGTGCTGGGATTACAGGTGTGAGCCACTGCACCCAGCCTAAAGAGAAATTATAGTAAGACCAATTTATGTGCAAAATAAGTTTTAGGCTTATTATACTTGGCCTGATTATTCACATAAAGTGCAGCAAGAATTAATTGGCCACATAGGCTCCTTTTAAGTTGGCTTTGCTGGAAATTTGCCTAAAAATATGTTATTCTAGTCAAAGCCCTGGTTTTAAAAAAAAAAAAGTGTCTTCAATTGTCCTGTTTTGAAAGAAACAAATCTTACTACACTTATGCAAATAACTATATTGTCATAAAATCAGAATACCCATGAACAGTTTCTGAATTCTGGAGAGCTCAGAGAGAAAAGTAAACTTGCTCACAAAAACATTCTTCACTTAATTGCTCTAAACTATAAATAATTCAAAAGAAAAAGATTTGCTTGACTCCTCTTTAACCACAGCAGCAGCCTTCCAAACAAGATGTCCATTGTTCACCTTCGAACTTCACAAGTGAAACAGCTCTGGCTAGATGGGAGCTGTCTATCAGGCACTGCAGAATCCAGCAGCTGCTATATAGTTAGAATCAGTCCTAGGGGAAAAAGAGGCCCCCTGCTCATAAGTATTCTCCTCCTTGCATTCGTCAGGTAGCAAGACCCTATATCAAAAGGATATGGGCCCCAGCAGGGTGTTGGGCCAAGGGACTCAGTCCCTTTTGTCAGTCTTTATCTTAATTTGCCCCAGTATTGCCCCAGGCAACATAGCATTCTCATTATAACCATTGTCTTTGGATTTTTCTTAAATTTTCCAATCTGGGGCAAAGAGTGTTTTAAAGGCCTTTGTTTTAACTCCCTCAATTTTCATTTTTTTTATTTCATTTCTTAATAACCATCCAAAAAATTCTATCACCCTTCTGGGGTGAGCTCTTTTACTCCCTTTCTCCTTTCCCATCTTTTTTTTTTGTTAATTACCTCTGATATTTTACTAAGCATCTGTAAGACCCACAAGAGACAGCAAATTTGATAAGGCTTCTCAAATAGTCGTATGATTCTGCTGGAGTAATGTCACCCAGGGTGCCCATGTAAAAAGGACCCCCTAAACCCCAAAATTTACCATGACGTGGGTAATAGAAATTTTTGTTGGAGAATATTTGAGTCATCATAAAGCCAGTCCCACATGGCTTGCATATGAAGCATACTAACTGCTTCATCTGGGGTGTTCCACTTGGCATTTCATAGGGAGAGTCAGGCAATCTCCTTCTCAGGATAAACACTAGGCTGGTTGTTCTCTCAGGATCACCTCCTGTGTATTTGGATCACATACATTAGCCAGCAATTGTTTAATAGTGAGCTGTGGGTCCTGCATCAACCCAATCAAGCTCTTTCATTCTGTAGCATTTAAAATTAAGGATTCTATCCTTAAAGTAGTTATTTTTACAATTTATTGTGTAGCAGGATGAGCCGCAGACAAGAACCCCTCAGACACCAAGTTGTGGAAGGAAAGGGTTTTATTCAGCTGGGAGCACCAGGCAGACTCACGTCTCCAAAAACCGAGCTCTCCGAGTGAGCAATTCCTGTCCCTTTTAAGGGCTTTCAACTCTAAGGGGGTCTGCGTAAGAGGGTCGTGATCGATTGAGCAAGCAGGGGGTATGTGACAGGGCTGCATGCACAGGTAATCAGAATGGAACAGAACAGGACAGGGATTTTCACAATGCTTTTCCACACAATGTCTGGAATCGGTCAGGGGTTGATCTTTAACTACCAGGCCCAGGGTGTGGCATGCCGGGCTGTCTGCCTGTGGATTTCATTTATGCCTTTCAGTTTTTACTTCTTCTTCCTTTGGAGGCAGAAATTGGGCATAGGATAATATGAGGGGTGGTCTCCTCCCTTAATTGTAGTAAAGGTTTCTCGGGGAGACGATGATACCAATCTACAAAATGAAACAATTCCTTTACACAATACCCTGTGACTTTTCGGATTTTTTGTTTGGTTGGTTGGTTGTTTTTTTGTTTTGTTTTGTTTTTGTTTTTTGAGACAGGATCTTGCTCTGCCACCCACCCTGGAGTGCAGTGGCACAATTTCGGCTCACTGCAACCTCCGCCTCCCGGGTGCAAGAGATTCTCATGCCTCAGCATCCAAAGTAGCTGGGATTACAGGCATGCGCTACCACTACCAGATAATTTTTGTATTTTTAGTAGAGATGAGGGTTTCACCATGTTGGCCAGGCTAGTCTCGAACTCCTGACCTCAGGTGACCCACCCACCTCGGATCTCCCAAAGTGGTGCGATTACAGGCAGAAGCCACCATGCCTGGCTACCCTCTGGTTTTAATGGTTGCTTCAATTTGCCCTTCCTCCACATTGACTGTCTTCTTGGTAACCACAGGTCTCAGAGGTAACTTTGTTGCCCGGGCTTAGTTTTTCTCTTTATCCATTTAGTTTTATCTGTATAATTTTTCCTTTACTCTAAAGCAATTCTTAGTCACTTAACTAAAAAAAAATTACTTTTTTTTTTTAATTATACTTTAGGGTTTTAGGGTACATGTGCACAATGTGCACGTTTGTTACATATGTGTCCATGTGCCATGTTGATTTCCTGCATCCATTAACTCATCATTTAGCATTAGGTGTATCTCCTAATGCTGTCCCTCCCCCCTCCCCCCACCCCACAACAGTCCCCGGAGTGTGATGTCCCCCTTCCTGTGTCCACGAGTTCTCATTGTTCAATTCCCACCTATGAGTGAGAACATGCGGTGTTTGGTTTTTTGTCCTTGTGATAGTTTACTGAGAATGATGTTTTCCAGTTTCATCTATGTCCCTACAAAGGACATGAACTCATCATTTTTTATGGCTGCATAGTATTCCATGGTGTATATGTGCCACATTTTCTTAATCCAGTCTATTGTTGTTGGACATTTGGGTTGGTTCCAACTCTTTGCTATTGTGAATAGTGCCGCAATAAACATACATGTGCATGTGTCTTTATAGCAGCATGATTTATAGTCCTTTGGGTATATACCCAGTAATGGGATGGCTGGGTCAAATGGTATTTCTAGTTCGAGATCCCTGAGGAATCGCCGCACTGACTTCCACAATGGTTGAACTAGTTTACAGTCCCACCAACAGTGTAAAAGTGTTCCTATTTCTCCACATCCTCTCCAGCACCTGTTGTTTCCTGATTTTTTAATGATGGCCATTCTAACTGGTGTGAGATGGTATCTCACTGTGGTTTTGATTTGCATTTCTCTGATGGCCAGTGATGATGAGCATTTCTTCATGTGTTTTTTGGCTGCATAAATGTCTTCTTTTGAGAAGTGTCTGTTCATGTCCTTTGCCCACTTTTTGATGGGGTTGTTTGTTTTTTTCTTGTAAATTTGTTTGAGTTCATTGTAGATTCTGGGTATTAGCCCTTTGTCAGATGAGTAGGTTGCAAAAATTTTCTCCCATTCTGTAGGTTGCCTGTTCACTCTGATGGTAGTTTCTTTTGCTGTGCAGAAGCTCTTTAGTTTAATGAGATCCCATTTGTCAATTTTGGCTTTTGTTGCCATTGCTTTTGTTGTTTTAGACATGAAGTCCTTGCCCACGCCTATGTCCTGAATGGTATTGCCTAGGTTTTCTTGTAGGATTTTAATGGTTTTAGGTCTAACATATAAGTCTTTAATCCATCTTGAATTAATTTTTGTATAAGGTGTAAGGAAGGGATCCAGTTTCAGCTTTCTACATATGGCTAGCCAGTTTTCCCAGCACCATTTATTAAATAGGGAATCCTTTCCCCATTTCGTGTTTTTGTCAGGTTTGTCAAAGATCAGATAGTTGTAGATATGCGGCATCATTTCTGAGGGCTCTGTTCTGTTCCATTGATCTATGTCTCTGTTGTGGTACCAGTACCATGCTGTTTTGGTTACTGTAGCCTTGTAGTATAGTTTAAAGTCAGGTAGCGTGATGCCTCCAGCTTTGTTCTTTTGGCTTAGGATTGACTAGGCAGTGCGGGCTCTTTTTTGGTTCCATATGAACTTTAAAGTAGTTTTTTCCAATTCTGTGAAGAAAGTCATTGGTAGCTTGATGGGGATGGCATTGAATCTATAAATTACCTTGGGCAGTATGGCCATTTTCACGATATTGATTCTTCCAACCCATGAGCATGGAATGTTCTTCCATTTGTTTGTACCCTCTTTTATTTCATTGAGCAGTGGTTTGTAGTTCTCCTTGAAGAGGTCCTTCACATCCCTTGTAAGTTGGATTCCTAGGTATTTTATTCTCTTTGAAGCAATTGTGAATGGGAGTTCACTCATGATTTGGCTCTCTGTTTGTCTGTTTTTGGTGTACAAGAATGCTTGTGATTTTTGTACATTAATTTTGTATCCTGAGACTTTGCTGAAGCTGCTAATCAGCTTAAGGAGATTTTGGGCTGAGACAATGGGGTTTTCTAGATATACAATCATGTCATCTGCAAACAGGGACAATTTGACTTCCTCTTTTCCTAATTGAATACCCTTTATTTCCTTCTCCTGCCTGATTGCTCTGGCCAGAACTTCCAGCACTATGTTGAATAGGAGCAGTGAGAGAGGGCATCCCTGTCTTGTGCCAGTTTTCAGAGGGAATGCTTCCAGTTTTTGCCCATTCAGTATGATATTGGCTGTGGGTTTGTCATAGATAGCTCTTATTATTTGGAGATACGTCCCATCAATACCTAATTTATTGAGAGTTTTTAGCATGAAGGGTTGTTGAATTTTGTCAAAGGCCTTTTCTGCATCTATTGAGATAATCATGTGGTTTTTGTCTTTGGTTCTGTTTATATGCTGGATTACATTTGTTGATTTGCGTATGTTGAACCAGCCTTGCATCCCAGGGATGAAGCCCACTTGATTATGGTGGATAAGCTTTTTGATGTGCTGCTGGATTCGGTTTGCCAGTATTTTATTGAGGATTTTTGCATCAATGTTCATCAAGGATATTGTCTGCAATTCTCTTTTTTGGTTATGTCTCTGCCAGGCTTTGGTATCAGGACGATGCCGGCTTCGTAAAATGTGTTAGGGAGGATTCCCTCTTTTTCTGTCGATTGGAATAGTTTCAGAAGGAATGGTACCAGTTCCTCCTTGTACCTCTGGTAGAATTCAGCTGTGAATCCATCAGGTCCTGGACTCTTTTTGGTTGGTAAGCTATTGATTATTGCCACAATTTCAGAACCTGTTATTGGTCTATTCAGAGATTCAACTTCTTCCTGGTTTAGTCTTGGGAGGGTGTATTTGTCGAGGAATTTATCCATTTCTTCTAGATTTTCTAGTTTATTTGCATAGAGGTGTTTGTAGTATTCTCTGATGGTAGATTGTATTTCTGTGGGATCGGTGGTGATATCCCCTTTTTCGTTTTTTATTGCATCTATTTGATTCTTCTCTCTTTTCTTCTTTATTAGTCTTGCTAGCGGTCTATCAATTTTGTTGATCTTTTCAAAAAACCAGCTCCTGGATTCATTAATTTTTTGAAGGGTTTTTTGTGTCTCTATTTCCTTCAGTTCTGCTCTGATTTTAGTTATTTCTAGCCTTCTGCTAGCTTTTGAATGTGTTTGCTCTTGCTTTTCTAGTTCTTTTAATTGTGATGTTAGGGTGTCAATTTTGGATCTTTCCTGCTTTCTCTTGTGGGCATTTAGTGCTATAAATTTCCCTCTACACACTGCTTTGAACGTGTCCCAGAGATTCTGGTATGTTGTGTCTTTGTTCTCATTGGTTTCAAAGAACATCTTTATTTCTGCCTTCATTTCATTATGTACCCAATAGTCATTCAGGAGCAGGTTGTTCAGTTTCCATATAGTTGAGCGGTTTTGAGTGAGTTTCTTAATCCTGAGTTCTAGTTTGATTGCACTGTGGTCTGAGAGACAGTTTGTTATAATTTCTGTTCTTTTACATTTGCTGAGGAGAGCTTTACTTCCAACTATGTGGTCAATTTTGGAATAGGTGTGGTGTGGTGCTGAAAAAAATGTATATTCTGTTGACTTGGGGTGGAGAGTTCTGTAGAGGTCTATTAGGTCCACTTTATGTAGAGCTGAGTTCAATTCCTGGATATCCTTGTTAACTTTCTGTCTCGTTGATCTGTCTAATGTTGACAATGGGGTGTTAAAGTCTCCCATTATTATTGTGTGGGAGTTTAAGTCTCTTTGTAGGTCACTCAGGACTTGCTTTATGAATCTGGGTGCTCCTGTGTTGGGTGCATATATATTTAGGATAGTTAGCTCTTCTTGTTGAATTGATCCCTTTACCATTATGTAATGGCCTTCTTTGTCTCTTTTGATCTTTGTTGGTTTAAAGTCTATTTTATCAGAGACTAGGATTGCAACCCCTGCCTTTTTTTGTTTTCCATTTGCTTGATAGATCTTCCTCCATCCCTTTATTTTGACTCTATGTGTGTCTCTGCACATGAGATGGTTTTCCTGAATACAGCGCACTGATGGGTCCTGACTCCTTATCCAGTTTGCCAGTCTGTGTCTTTTGATTGGAGCATTTAGCCCATTTACATTTAACGTTAATATTGTTATGTGTGAATCTGATCCTGTCATTATGATGTTAGTTGGTTATTTTGCTCGTTAGTTGCTATAGTTTCTTCCTAGCCTCGATGGTCTTTACAATTTGGCGTGTTTTTGCAGTGGCTGGTACTGGTTGTTCCTTTCCATGTTTAGTGCTTCCTTCAGGAGCTCTTTTAGGGCAGGCCTGGTGGTGACAAAATCACTCAGCGTTTGCTTGTCTGTAAAGTATTTTATTTCTCCTTCACTTATGAAGCTTAGTTTGGCGGGATAGGAAATTCCGGGTTGAAAATTCTTTTCTTTGAGAATGTTGAATATCGGCCCCCACTCTCTTCTGGCTTGTAGAGTTTCTGCTGAGAGATCAGCTGTTAGTCTGATGGGCTTCCCTTTGTGGGTAACGCGACCTTTCTCTCTTGCTGCCCTTAACATTTTTTCCTTCATTTCAACTTTGGTGAATCTGACAATTATGTGTCTTGGAGTTGCTCTTCTCGAGGAGTATCTTTGTGGCGTTCTCTGTATTTCCTGAATCTGAATGCTGGTCTGCCTTGCTAGATTGGGGAAGTTCTCCTGGATAATATCTTGCAGAGTGTTTTCCAACTTGGTTCCATTCTCCCCATCATTTTCAGGTACACCAATCAGACGTAGGTTTGGTCTTTTCACATAGTCCCAAATTTCTTGGAGGCTTTGTTCATTTCTTTTTATTCTTTTTTCTCTAAACTTCCCTTCTCTCTTCATTTCATTCATTTCATCTTCCATCAGCGATACCCTTTCTTCCAGTTGATCGCATCTGCTACTGAGGCTTCTGCAATCTTCACGTAGTTCTCGAAACTTGGCTTTCAGCTCCATCAGCTCCTTAAAGCCCTTCTCTCCATTGGTTATTCTAGTTATCCATTCTTCTAATTTTTTTCAAAGTTTTTAACTTCTTTGCTATTGTTTTGAATTTCCTCTCGTAGCTCAGAGTAGTTTGATCGTCTGAAGCTTTCTTCTCTCAACTCGTCAAAGTCATCCTCCATCCAGCTTTGTTCCGTTGCTGGTGAGGAACTGCGTTCCTTTGGAGGAGGAGAGGTGCTCTGTTTTTTAGAGTTTCCAGTTTTTTTGCTCTGTTTTTTCCCCATCTTTGTGGTTTTATCTACTTTTTGTCTTTGATGATGGTGATGTACAGATGGGTTTTTGGTGTGGATGTCCTTTCTGTTTGTTAGTTTTCCTTCTACCAGACAGGACCCTCAGCTGCAGGTCTGTTGGAGTTTACTAGAGGTCCACTCCAGACCTTGTTTGGCTGGGTGTCAGCAGCAGTGGCTGCAGAACAGCAGAATTTCGTGAGACCACAAATTCAGCTGTCTGATAGTTCCTCTGAAAGTTTTGTCTCAGAGGAGTACCCAGCTGAATGAGGTGTCAGTCTGTCCCTACTGGGGGGGTGCCTCCCAGTTAGGCTGCTCAGGGGTGAGGGACCCACTTTAGGAGGCAGTCTGTCTGTTCTCAGATCTCCAGCTGCATGCTGGGAGAACCACTACTCTATTCAAAGCTGTCAGTCAGACAGGGACATTTAAGTCTGTGGAGGTTCTTGCTGAGTTTTTGTTTGTCTGTGCCCTGCCCCCAGAGGTGGAGCCTACAGAGGCAGGCAGGCCTCCTTGAGCTTTGGTGGGCTCCACCCAGTTCGAGCTTCCTGGCTGCTTTGTTTACCTAAGCAAGCCTGGGCAATGGCGGGCACCCCTCCCCCAGCCTCACTGCCGCCTTGCAGCTTGATCTCAGACCGCTGTGCTAGCAATCAGCGAGACTCCGTGGGCATAGGACCCTCCGAGCCAGGTGCGGGACACAATTTCCTAGTGTGCCGTTTTCCAGGCCCGTTGGAAAAGCGCAGTATTAGGATGGGACTGACCCGATATTCCAGGTGCCGTCTGTTTCCCCTTTCTTTGACTAGGAAAGGGAACTCCGTAACCCCTTGCGCTTCCCGAGTGAGGCAATGCCTTGCCCTGCTTTGGCTCGTGCACAGTGCGCTTCAGCGACTGTCCTGCACCCACTGTTAGGCACTCCCTAGTGAGATGAAACAGGTACCTCAAGCAGAAATGCAGAAATCACCCGTCTTCTGTGTCGCTGGGGCTGGGAGCTGGAGACCGGAGCTGTTCCTATTCGGCCATCTTGGCTCCACCTCCCACTTTTTTTTTTTTTTTTGAGAGAGAGTCTCACTCTGTCGCCCAGGCTGGAGTGCAGTAGTGGCATGATCTTGTCTCACCACAACCTCCGCCTCCTGGGTTCAAGCAATTATCTTGCCTCAGCCTCAGCCTCCGGAGTAGCTGGGACTACAGGTGCCCGCCACCACGCCTGGCTAATTTTTGTATTTTCGGTAGAGATGGGGTTTCACCATACTGGCCAGGCTGGTCTCGAACTCCTAACCTTGTGATCCGCCTGCTTTGGATTCCGAAGTGCTGGGATTAGAGGCGTGAGCCACCACACCCAGCAAAATTACATTTTCTTTAGCAAAAAACACATCCTTGTGTCTTCTTGTTTTTTGTTTTTTTGGAGCAGAGGTTTAATAGGCAGAAAAGAAAAGAAAGAGAAATCATCTCCAAGCAGAAAAGACCAGCAGGCGGCATATACTCCGGATTTTACACAGAGAGGATGAGAGATATGGTGGTCATGGACAGGAAAGGAGGAAATTACAATATGAAAGATGGAGATCCTATTACTGACGCCCTATCAGGTGGTTGGAAGCTGAGGTTGGTCCAGAAGCCTTTGGATAACACCAGGGGTAGCCCCAGCCAGAAATCCTCAGTTGCTCCAAAACCTATTCCAGCCCCATGCAACAGCTAAGTCCTCTCTGAAAGTAAGCTGGTTCCAACAGGGCCAATATGCCCAGCAACCCATGGGTACTCAGGGATTCTCCATGTTCTCTCCAGAAAGCCTGTCCTCCAAGTCTTATAAGGCTGGCAGCCATGCTAATCATTTTTAAATGGCTGAAGTTGGCCCAGTAGTTGGTTTGATTTGGTTCTTAAATGGAGGCTGACAGCCTTGAAATGAAAGGACAGAGTTGGAGTCTGCTCCTCTGCTCACCGTTTCAATGAATGTTGAACTTTGGTATCCCAGATGAACCTCCAATATAAAGCTGCTACGCTGTCTGGAATATAAACCCAGGGTTTGTCATCTTGCACCAGGAAAACTTAGGACACAAACACACAAGAGGAGTTTAGGAGTGGAGGTTTAATAGGCAGAAGAGAAGAGAAAGAGAAACAGCTTTCTCTATATAGAGAGAGGGGTCTCCAAGCAGAAAAGACCCCATCCTTTTGTTTCTATAAACTTCACCAAAAACACCTCTGTCGCCAGGCTAGAGTGCAGTGGCACAGTCTTGGCTCACTACAACCTCCGCCTCCCAGCTGCAAGCCATTCTCCTGCCTCAGCCTTCCGAGTAGCCGGGATTACAGGCGCATGCCACCAGGCCCAGCTAATTTCTGTATTTTTAGAAGAGACAGGATTTCGCCATGTTGGCCAGGCTGGTCTCAAACTCCTGACCTCAGGTGATCCACCCACCTCAGCCTCCCAAAGTGATGGGATTACACGTGTGAGCCACTGCACCCAGCCTTTTTAATGTAAATTCTTGGTAAACAACTCAGAAACTCCCTCTTCTTTCCCTTTAAAAACCCTCTTTAACTGCTGCTAATTTATGGAGTATACATTCAGGGCAACTCAAGTTGCCACGCTCCCAGGATGCAGTCCTCAAGCTTGGCCCAAATAAACTCTTTACTTACACTAATTCTGTCTCAGCTTCTTCCTTTTAGGTCAACACTGCTGTATTAGTCCATTCTCATGCTACTATGAAGAAATACCCAAGACTGGGTAATTTATAAAGGAAAGAGGTTTAGGCTGGGCACAGTGGCTCATGCCTGTAATCCCAGCACTTTGGGAGCCTGATCACCTGAGGTCAGGAGTTCAAGACCAGCCTGACCAATATGGTGAAACCCCATCTCTACTAAAAATACAAAAATTAGCCAGGTGTGATGGCAGGCGCCTGTAATCCCAGCTACTTGGGAGGCTGAGGCAGGAGAATCACTTGAACCTGGAAGGCAGAGGTTGCAGTGAGCCGAGATGGTGCCACTGCACTCCAGCCTGGGTGATAGAGTGAGACTCCGTCTCAAAACAATAAATAAAATAAAGGAAAGAGGTTTAACTGACTCATGGCTCTGCAGGGCTGGGGAGGCCTCAGGAAACAATCATGGCAGAAGGGGAAGCAAACGCGTCCTTCTTCGTATGGTGGCAGGAAGGTGAAGTGCAGAGCAAAAGGGTGGGTGGGAAAAGCTCCTTATAAAACCATCAGATCTCATGAGAACTCATTCACTATCATGAGAACAGCATGGAGGTAACGGCCCCCATGATTCAATTACCTCCCACTGGGTCCCCCACGACACGTGGGGATTATGGGAACTACAATTCAAGATGAGATTTGAATGGGGACACAGCCAAACCATATCAATTACTTACCCTACCTTGCCCATTGCTTCCCATGGAAAAACATAATAAACACTCTTGCCCACATTTTTCCTCTCCCTCCACGTTCCCACAGACACTGGTGCTTCCCCAGGTGGCTCTGCATGGTGCATCATGCCTCCGTTCTCTAGAGATCTGTGAGGATAAGCTTCTTTCTTCATGACAGTCATTTCTGTGTCTTCCTATCCTACCATATCTGATTAAAACAAATCCCGGGTACCCTTAAAACAGGAACAATACCTTTAAAATTTTTTTTAAAATACTCAATTTATTCTAATTTGAATTAGGTTGGTGTAGGATGACAAACTCCAAGCAAAAAAGCATTTCTTCTGGGCTCCCAGAAATAGCTTCAACAACACATTTGTATCTTCCCTAAAATGAAGTATAAGAAATACAAGCAATACAAAATGTTAGATGCTACTATTTCAGAGGCTTTGTAAGAACTTTCTCTTACTAGCAGAAAGCCATTTAAATTGGATTGATTTTATTAGTTTTCCAATGAGACAAAACTTTCCATGTCTTTGAATTAAATGAGCATAAAGCCCATTTATTTCCCAATTATAAGATTATGTTATTTTTAAAAACTAACCTAAGAGGTTTTGAAATATTAGATATTAGTTTATAACAAAATAATGAAAGAATATGCATTATTAAATTTTATTTTAAAATGGTCACCAAAAGTAAAATGCATAAAATTTCATTACTAGATATGTCACGCAAATATCTAAAATCACAATGGTATTATTCATTGAGGCAGCAATTATTTTTACAAAGGCATGGATGACCAGACTAAGTTCCCAAAAAAATCTTGAACAAAATAAGTCTGTAATTTATGTGATTTTTATTCTCCTAAACAATGTTCACATTATATTTACATGAATAGTTACAGAGACTTACTGGCTTATACACAGTGGCCATCCAGTGCTTTCATCTGAAGACTGTTCAACAGATTAGTAATGAGCACTTGCATTCAAATTACTTTTGCCCATGTATGTTAGAGGGAAAAAAAATGAAGTGGAAAAAAATGCTACCTTTTGTGCAATTTTTCCATAGTCTACAGAAAGAAAAAATACCAAAAGACCTAATACTAAGGCTGGGCGCAGTGGCTTACACCTATAGTCCCAGCAGTTTGCGAGGCCAAGGCCAGGTCTCACTAACAACTGTTTCAGTACTGACTGAGTGGTTAAGTTAAATATTTAAAGCCAGCGCCCTTATGCAAAGGATGGGATGTAACAAAAGCCCATCAGGAGTTTTGCCCAGGCCTTTCCTGGGCCTTAAAGCATGACAAAATAACTAAGAAATTCTTAATAGGACCCATTTAGGATCAATCAAGTTTTAGTGTGGGTCCGAAGAAACTCCCCAGGCTTCCACAACCAAGTTTATTGGGGGTCTGAAGGAACTCCTCAAACCTCCATGATTTAGCAGGAGACAAGATAAAGGTAATCACCCCAGCACCCAGACCCATTTAGATTAAGTAAAGTTACTGAGGCTCCAGAGGAAGGTCTTCAGGACTTAGACCTTAGTTATAGATTAAAAGAAGTTAATCACTTGTGTCTTTAGATGAATGCACACTTACACATAGACATATACCTTAGAATGTATATAAGCTCTGAAAACTTTGTAATTTTGAGTTGGTCTGGCGATAATTTCCAGACCTTCTCCCTGTAACCAGTTACAGAAATAAAAGCTCTCTTCCTCCCCAGTTCATCTGCATCTTGTTATTGGGCTGCAAGAAATGGCAGCCCAACCCTCAGTTTGGTCCAGGAACAAAGGTGGGTGGATCACATGAGGCCAGGAGTTTGAGACTGGCCTGGGCAACATGATGAAACCCCATCTCTACTAAAAATAAAAAAATTAGCTGGGCATGGTGGCATGTGTCTGTAATCCCAGCTACTCGGGTGGCTGAGGCACAGAATCACCTGAACCTGGGAGGCGGAAGTTGCAGTGAGCCCAGAACACACTTCACTCCAGCCTGGGCAACAGAGCAAGGCTCAGTTAAAAAAAAAAAAAAAAAAAAAAAAAAAAAAGCTAATTCTAAATAAAAGTGAAAGAAAAAACCTTGAACATCTTAATCTTGAATTGCTATTCATGAAATTGTCAGCTGGGCACAACTGCCCACACTTGTAATCCCAGCACTTTGGGAGGCTAAGCGGAGTGCATCGCTTGAGCTCAGGAGTTCAAGACCAACCTGGGCAACATGGTGAAACCACGTCTCTTCCAAAAGTACAAAACATTAGCTGGCATTGTGGCACGGACCTGTAGTCCCAGCTAGTCAGGAGGCTAAGGCAAGAGGGAGGATTGCTTGGGGTGGGGGTTGGCGGGTGGAGGTTGCAGTGAGCAGAGATCATGCCACTGCACTCCAGCCTGGGTGACAGACTGAGATCCCATTTAAAAAAAAAGAAGAAGTTGTGAATTGCTTGTTTCAAATGCTTAACATGTCTATTACTGCTAAAGGTTAGACAGTACAAAATAAATCTTGAACAATACCTTAGAAAATTTTATTCCCTTGAAGGAGAATGATACTGTTGTATTCACAGTCTCTGCAAACAAAATATAAAATACAAGACGTTATTGGTCACCGTTAGGTAATTTTTTTCTTGGTAGCATAGAGTATACCTTTATGGCATACACTTAACTACTGACAGAGGCAGTCCCAAGCAAAACTGTGGAAAAATAATGAACCTTTCATACCCTGGCTGCTATTCTTCTGTGGCTTCCTTTCTCCGCCCCTAGAGCCTCTCTGTACACCTGCCCCTATCTTATCCCTTAGGGGACACAAACTATTAAGACCTGCTGGTCTCAATAATGAATAAACAATGAACAAGCTAGTGCTAATATGCTTCAGACCAAGTTACATATGTGCATTGTAAACTAGTTTTCAGAGATATTGATGCACATTAAGCTGGGTATAATAGAGAATAATCTTGCCAAAGACAGATGAGATATTTTGGAGGCAGCCAGAATACTGAAGCTCCTCCCAATTACACCACTGAGAAGCTCAAGTTAGCTTCTGTTCAAGTGCATAGCCATGGGCCTGGCCCCACACAAGCTGTGGAGCCCAGAGTCAAAAATGCAGGAAGATCCACATCCTACTGTTCCAGTCAGAACAAAGTAGTGAATGTGGTGGGGTAAAATAGAAATGTATGTTTTGAATCTCAAACAAAAGAAACAGTGGCCAAAAATACTTTTAATATAAATAGTTAAATCAAAAACTATAATATTGTTCTCAGAAGTAAATAAATAATGTCTGCATGTATACTTCTAGTCTCACAGATATGCATTTATTTATTTACTTCTGGGTGTATCCTTTTTCTGTTTTTGTTTGTTTGTTTTGAGATGGAGTCTCACTCTGTTTCCCAGGCTGGAGTACAATGATGTGATCTCGGCTCACTGCAACCTCTGCCTCAAGGGTTCAAGAGATTCTCCAGCCTCGGCTTCCTGAGTAGCTGAGATTACAGGCGCCTGCCACCATGCCCGATTAATTTTTGTATTTTTAGTAGAGACGGGGTTTCACCATGCTGACCAGGCTGGTCTCGAACTCCCGACTTTAGGTGATCCGCCCACCTTGGCTTTCCAAAGTGCTGGGATTATAAGCATGAGCCATTGCGCCCAGCTGTTTTTTCTTTTCTTTTTGCTCTTTCTTTAAAGCATATAAAGGGTGTATCTTTCTTTTTTTTTTTTTTTTGAGATGGAGTCTCGTTCTGTCGCCCAGGCTGGAGTGCAGTGGCGCAATCTCGGCTCACTGCAAGCTCCGCCTCCCGGGTTCACACCATTCTCCTGCCTCAGCCTCCCCAGTAGCTGAGATTACAGGCACCCACCACTACGCCTGGTGAATTTTTGTGTTTTTAGTAGAGACAGAGTTTCTCTATGTTGGCCAGGCTGGTACTGAACTCCTAACCTCAGGTGATCTGCCGCCTTGGCCTTCCAAAGTCCTGGGATTACAGACATGAGCCACCACACCTAGCCGGGTGTATCCTTACTAAAGGAGTTGATACCTGAGGTGTTTCTTGAGCTCAGTAAAGTGATCATGTCTTCATAATCTTATGATCTTTCATTCAAGGCCAATCCAATTCAAAATTTAACAGTTCAACAACTACTTATTGAAAGCCTACTACCCACCGGGGCCTGGGAAGACAATGGTAGTACAACTCTGTCCCTTCTCTCAGAGAGCTAAAGTCTATTGGCGATATAGATATTTAAGAAACCATTCCAGCTGTGAGCGGTGGCTCACACCTGTAATCACAACACTTTGGGAGGCCAAAGAGGGTAGATCCCTCGAGCCCAGAAGTTCAAGACCAGCCTGGGCAACGTGGTGGAGTCTTATCTGTACAAAATATAAAAAAGAAAGATGGGTGTGGTGCGTGTGCCTATAATCCCAGTTACTCGAGAGGCTGGGGTGGGAGGATCACTTGATCCCAGTAGGTAGAGGCTACAGTGAGCTGTGTTCGTGCCACTTCACTCCAGCCTGGGTGACAGGGAGACTTTGTCTCAAAATAAATAAATTAATTAAATTAAATTAAAATTAAAATTTTTAAAAATCAAAAAAAGACCCCCAAAATGATAAGAAGAAACCATTCCAAATACAATATGCAATGGGAAAGATGCAGTAAGGATAAAGATAACATCTTTGTAAGAATGATGGCTCTGGGGCCAGAACGGCTTGGGTTTGAATCCCAGCTCCTCTACCTGGTGTGTAACTTTGGGCCAGTCACTTAACTTTTCTACACCTCAGTAAAATGGTGATGGGTGATAACACGCATCTCATAGGATTATTACAAGGGCTATACCAGTTAATACATGTTAAGTGCTAAGAACAATGCCTGGGACATAGCACTTATTAAATATTATTACCATTAAATGTTACTTATAACATTTAATATTATTCCTTCTCCCTTCTAGACCCTCCTTCCAATGGCATCTTGTGAATAATAACATATTCATACCTTGTGAATATTAATGCATTAATATATTAGTCATATATGTATATATTATATAATAATATAATAATAATAGGCTCTATCTCATTAACTTGCTTGTTTCTTTGAGAGTATCACAAATTGAATCATATTTCATTTTTCTGCTTTTCTTTATTTTATTACTTCATTAGGATCCTGTTTTCTCCACTAGTCTATAATCTTCATGAGGACAGGGGTTTTGCTTTGGATATTTTTGAATCTGGCTCCTAGTACCTAATTCTCGGTACCCAGCTTCAGGACCAACTATTAGGTTGGTGTAAAAGTAATTGCTGTTTTTGCCATGAAAAGTAGTGCAATACATCATTACATAATTAAATACACAATTTGCAAGGCCCAGCACAAAATGACGACATGAGGCTGCTTATTCAAAAGATGGGAGAAACCTGTTAAAGTTACTAGAACATGAAACTTTTTCCTTTCTTCTGTGTGTTTCTCTCTCTAGACTTGCCACGATGTTTTTATTGCAATTTAATATCATTTGTAATAAAGAGAACATTTTAAACTATTAGTATGAATTTCACTATTCATCTTTTTATACTACAATGCCAGTTTTAAATGCAAATATTAAAGCATTTAACTTCAAGGTAGAATCACGGAGATTACATAATTTGTCTTTCCCTGCTCATCCCCAGAGGGTGCCTGGAGCTGGCCAGAGGAAACTAACACAGGCCAGAGGCAGGAAGTTTGAACAGAGAAAGAGAAGGTCCCCAAGACATGGAACAGCCTGAGGGAATGCTCCCTCAGCAAGCAGCATAGGTGAGTGTAGAAACACCCAGGGGCTCCTCCACAACTGGGGGCTCCTGTGCAAGCTTGGGCCTGAGAGCTGCCTGTCAGGGTCCTCCTTCCACAAACTGCCAGATGCCCCATGCCCCAGTGAGGGGCAGAAGTCCAAACAAGGACCTTTCTTTCCTACAAGCCTGCTATTCAACAGTGACTCTCAAGGCACTGCAACCTCCATGCAATACCTCCACACACTACCTGTTTTGGGGTGGGGCAGGGGATGGTGTGCCCAACTAGTCAGCTGCTGAACAGGGCTGTGGTGCTGCCAGACCAGGTAGGGCAGCCACTGTCATGCCCACTCAAGATACTGCAGGGCACCCACACCAGATCCTGACCCTCCCTGTAGCCAGGATTTCACCAGGAGCAGAGGGTAGCAGGTTGCACTGGACAGAAAAGGGGAGGGGATCCCAGGGTGCCAGCAGGGAAGTGGGCAACGGGAACCAACAACCAGTCCAGGGAAGGTGGGTTCATACCCCATCATCTCATTAGATTTCACTTACACAAAACACACACTCAAAGATAAAATCATTAAGAATTTCAAGACTATGATCACAGGGCATTAAACCCCAAGCACGGGGCCCTTCAGTATGGACTCTGGTCATAAAGCCAACTCTGTCAACTTTGTGTAAGGGGCGGGGGAGGAAGATCGATGAGACTTGAGGATTTGAGAAAGAAATTAAGAACAACCCCTAGACCAGGCGCGGTGGCTCACGCCTGTAATCCTAGCACTTTGGGAGGCCAAAGTGGGCTGATCGTGAGGTCAGGAGTTCAAGACCAGACTGGCCAACATGGTGAAACCCCATCTCTATTAAACATACAAAAAATGTGCTGAGCGTGGTGGCATGCACCTGTAATCCCAGCTACTGGGGAGGCTGGGGCAGGAGAATCTATTGAACCCGGGAGGCGGAGATTGCAGTGAGCCAGGATTGTGCCATTGCACTCCAGCCTGGGCGACAGGGCGAGATCCCGTCTCAAAAAAAAAAAGAAAAAAAGAACAACCCCTAGATTTCTATTAAGGGAGACTATCCTAACACTTAGCAGTTCAGGTAAGTGAAAGGAGTTCTAACCTCTTCTGTTGGATAGACCCCTTTTTTTTTTGTTTTTCAATTGTTTGGTCTGTCTTAGAAAGCTATCTTTTTTTTTGTTTGTTTTTCTTTTTTTGAGACTGGAGTCTCACTGTGTAGCCCAGACTGGAGTGCAGGGGCCGGATCTTGGCTCACTGCAACCTCTGCCTTCATTCAAGTGATTCTCCTTCCTCAGCCTCCCGGGTGGTAGCTGGGATTACAAACATGTGCTACCACACCCGTCTACTTTTGTATTTTTAGTAGAGACTGGGTTTCACCATGTAGGCCAGGCTGGTATGGAACTCCTGACCTCAAGTGATCTGCCCGCCTTGGCCTCCCAAAGTGCTGAAATTATAGGCGTGAGCCACCGTGCCTGCCAAGAAAGCTCGTATCTTTCTCATACCTTCCATTCTTTTCTTTTCTTTTTTTTTTTAAATTATACTTTAAGTTCTAGGGTACATGTGCACAATGTGCAGATTTGTTACATATGTATACATGTGCCATGTTGGTTTGCTGCACCAATTAATTAGACATTTACATTAGGTATTTCTCCTAATGCTATCCCTCCCCCAGCCCCCCACCCCATGACAGGCCCTGGTGTGTGATGTTCCCCACCCTGTGTCCAAGTGTTCTCATTGTTCGATTCCCACCTATGAGTGAGAATATGCGGTGTTTGGTTTTCTGTCCTTACGATAGTTTGCTCAGAATGATGGTTTCCAGCTTCATCCATGTCCCTATAAAGGACATGAACTCATTCTTCTTTATGGCTGCATAGTATTCCATGGTGTATATGTGCCACATTTTCTTAATCCAGTCTATCATTGATGGACATTTGGGTTGGTTCCAAGTCTTTGCTGTCGTGAATAGTGCCGCAGTAAACATACGTGTGCATGTGTCTTCATAGTAGCATGATTTATAATCCTTTGGGTATATACCCAGTAATGGGATGACTGGATCAAATGGTATTTCTAGTTCTAGATCCTTGAGGAATCGCCACAGTTCTCCACAATGGTTGAACTAGTTTACACTCCCACCAACAGTGTAAAAGTGTTCCTATTTCTCCAGATCCTCTCCAGCACCTATTGTTTCTTGACTTTTTAATGATTGCCTTTCTAACCGGTGTGAGATGGTATCTCACTGTGGTTTTGATTTGCATTTCTCTGATGACCAGTGATGATGAGCATTTTTTCATGTGTCTCTTGACTGCATAAATGTCTTCTTTTGAAAAGTGTCTGTTCATATCCTTTGCCCACTTTTTGATGGGGTTGTTTGATTTTTTCTTGTAAATTTGTGTAAGTTCTTTGTAGATTCTGGATATCAGCCCTTTGTCAGATGGGTAGATTGCAAAAATTTTCTCCCATTCTGTAGGTTGCCTGTTCAATCTGATGACAGTTTCTTTTGTTGTGCAGAAGCTGTTTAGTTTAATTAGATCCCATTTGTCTATTTTGGCTTTTGTTGCCATTGCTTTTGGTGTTTTAGTCATGAAGTCCTCGCCCATGCCTATGTCCTGAATCATATTGCCTAGGTTTTCTTCTAGGGCTTTTATGGTTTTAAGTCTAGCATTTAAGTCTTTAATCCATCTTGAATTAATTTTTGTATAAGATTTAAGGAAGAGATCCAGTTTCAGCTTTCTACATATGGCTAGCCAGTTTTCCCAGCACCATTTATTAAATAGGGAATCCTTTCCCTATTTCTTGTTTTTGTCAGGTTTGTCAAAGATCAAATGATGGTAGATGTGTGGTGTTATTTCTGAGGCCTCTGTTCTATTCCATTGGTCTATGTCTCTGTTTTGGTACCAGTACCATGCTGTTTTGGTTACTGTAGCCTTGTAGTATAGTTTGAAGTCAGGTAGCGTGATGCCTCCAGCTTTGCTCTTTTTGCTTAGGATTGTCTTGGCAATGCAGGCTCTTTTTTGGTTCCAGATGAACTTTAAAGTAGTTTTTTCCAATTCTGTGAAGAAAGTCATTGGCAGCTTGATGGGGATGGCATTGAATCTATAAATTACCTTGGGCAGTATGGCCATTTTCACAATATTGATTCCTCCCATCCATGAGCATGGAATGTTCTTACATTTGTTTGTGTCCTCTTTTATTTCGTTGAGCAGTGGTTTGTAATTCTCCTTGAAGAGGTCCTTCACATCCCTTGTAAGTTGGATTCCTAGGTATTTTATTCTCTTTGTAGCAATTGTGAATGGGAGTTCACTCATGATTTGGCTCTCTGTTTGTCTGTTATTGCTGTATAGGAATGCTTGTGATTTTTGCACATTATTTTATATCCTGAGACTTTGCTAAATGTGCTTATCAGCTTAAGGAGATTTTGGGCTGAAACAATGGAGTTTTCCAAATATACAATCATGTCATCTGAAAACAGGGACAATTTGACTTCCTCTTTTCCTAATTGAATACCCTTTATTTCTTCTCTTGCCTGATTGTCCTGGCCAGAACTTCCAACACTATGTTGAGTAGGAGTGGTGAGAGAGGGCATCCCTGTCTTGTGCCAGTTTTCAAACAGAATGCTTTCAGTTTTTGCCCATTCAGTATGATACTGGCTGTGGGTTTGTCATAAATAGCTCTTATTATTTTGAGATAGATTCCATCAATACCTAGTTTATTGAGAGTTTTTAGCATGAAAGGCTGTTGAATTTTGTCGAAGGCCTTTTCTGCATCTAGTGACATAATTGTGTGATTTCTATCTTTGGTTTTGTTTATGTGATGGATTATATATATTGATTTGTGTATGTTGAACCAGCCTTGCATCCCAAGGATGAAGCCAACTTGATCTTGGTGCGTAAGCTTTTTGATGTACTGCTGGATTCGGTTTGCCAGTATTTTATTGAGGGTTTTCTCATCGATGTTCATCAGCAATATTGGCCTAAAATTCTCTTTTTTTGTTGTGTCTCTGCCAGGCTTTGGTATCAGGATGATGCTGGCCTCATAAAATGAGTTAGGGAGGATTCCCTCCTTTTCTATTGATTGGAATAATTTCAGAAGGAATGGTACCAGCTCCTCTTTGTACCTCTGGTAGAATTTGGCCGTGAATCTGTCTGGTCCTGGACTTTTTTTGGTTGGTAGGCTATTAATTATTGCCTCAATTTCAGAACTTGTTATTGGTCTATTCAGGGATTCGACTTCTTCCTGGTTTAGTCTTGGGAGGGTGTATGTGTCCAGGTATTTATCCATTTCTTCTAAATTTTCTAGTTTATTTGTGTAGAGGTGTTTATAGTATTCTCTGATGGTAGTTTGCATTTCTGTGGGATCGGTGGTGATATCCCCTTTATCAGTTTTTATTGCGTCTATTTGATTCTTCTCTCTTTTCTTCTTTATTAGTCTTGCCAGCAGTCTATCTATTTTGTTGATCTTTTCAAAAAACAGCTCCTGGATTCATTGATTTTTTGAAGGGTTTTTTTGTCTCTATCTCATTCCATTCTGCTCTGATCTTAGTTATTTCTTTCCTTCTGCTAGCTTTTGAATGTGTTTGCTCTTGCTTCTCTAGTTCTTTTAATCGTGATGTTAGGGTGTCGATTTTAGATCTTTTCTGCTTTCTCTTGTGGGCATTTAGTGCTATAAATTTCCCTCTACACACTGCTTTAAATGTGTCCCACAGATTCTGGTACGTTATGTCTTTGTTCTCATTGGTTTCAAAGAATATCTTTATTTCTGCCTTCATTTAGTTATGTACTCAGTAGTCACTCAGGAGCAGGTTGTTCAGTTTCCATGTAGTTGTGTAGTTTTTAGTGAGTTTCTTAATCCTGAGTTCTAATTTGATTGCACTGTGGTCTGAAAGACAGTTTGTTGTGATTTCTGTTCTTTTACATTTGCTGAGGAGTGCTTTACTTCCAACTATGTGGTCAATTTTGGAATAAGTGCAATGTGGTGCTGAGAAGAATGTATATTCTGTTGATTTGGGGTGGAGAGTTCTGTAGATGTCTATTAGGTCTGCTTGCTGCAGAACTGAGTTCAAGTCCTGGATATCCTTGTTAACCTTCTGTCTCATTGATCTGTCTAATATTGACAGTGGGGTGTTAAAGTATCCCATTATTATTGTGTGGGAGTCTAAGTCTCTTTGTAGGTCTCTAAGGACTTGCTTTATGAATCTGGGTGCTCCTGTATTGGGTGCATATATATTTAGGATAGTTAGCACTTCTTGTAGAATTGATCCCTTTACCTTTATGTTTCTTCTTTGTTTCTTTTTATCTTTGTTGGTTTAAAGTCTGTTTTATCAAGGACTAGAACTGCAACCCCTGCTTGTTTTTTTTTTTGTTTTTTTTTTTTACTTTCCATTTGCTTGATAGATCTTCCTCCATCCCTTTATTTTGAGCCTATGTGTGTCTCTGCACATGAGATGGGTCTCCTGAATACAGCACACTGATAGGTCTTGACTCTTTATCCAATTTGCCAGTCTGTGTCTTTTAATTGGGGCATTTAGCCCATTTATGTTTAAGGTTAATATTGTTATGTGTGAATTTGATCCTGTCATTATGATGTTGGTTGGTTATTTTGCTCGTTAATTGATGCAGTTTCTTCCTAGCATCAATAGTCTTTATAATTTGGCATATTTTTGCAGTGGCTGTACCGGCTCTTCCTTTCCACGTTTAGTGCTTCCTTCAGGAGCTCTTGTAAGGCAGGCCTGGTGGTGACAAAATCTCTCAGCATTTGCTTGTCTGTAAAGGATTTTATTTCTCCTTCACTTGTGAAGCTTAGTTTGGCTGGATATGAAATTCTGGATTGAAAATTCTTTTCTTTAAGAATGTTCAATATTGGCCCCCACTCTCTTCTGGCTTGTAGAGTTTCTGCCGAGAGATCCGCTGTTAGTCTGATGGGCTTCCCTTTGTGGGTAACCTGACCTTTCTCTCTGGCTGCCCTTAACATTTTTTCCTTCATTTCAACCTTGGTGAATCTGACAATTATCTGTCTTGGGGTTGCTCTTCTCAAGGAGTACCTTGTGGTGTTCTCTGTATTTCCTGAATTTGAATGTTGGCTTGCCTTGCTAGATTGGGGAAGTTCTCCTGGATAATATCCTGAAGAGTGTTTTCCAGCTTGGTTCCATTCTCCCCATCACTTTCAGGTACACCAATCAAATGTAGATTTGATCTTTTCACATAGTATCATGTTTCTTGGAGGTTTTGTTCATTTCTTATTACTCTTTTTTCTCCAAACTTCTCTTTTCGCTTCATTTCACTAATTTGATCTTCAATCACTGATACCCTTTCTTCCACTTGATCAAATTGGCTACTGAAGCTTCTGCATGTGTCACATAGTTCTCATGCCATGGTTTTCATTTCCATCAGGTCATTTAATAAAGTCTTCTCTACACTGTTTATTCTAGTTAGCCATTCATCTAATCTTTTTTCAAGGTGTTTAGCTTCCTTGTGATGGGTTTGAACATCCTCCTTTAGCTCAGAGAAGTTTGTTATTACTGACCTTCTAAAGCCTTCTTCTGTCAACTTGTCAAAGTCATTCTCCATCCAGCTTTGTTCCGTTGCTGGTGAGGAGCTGCAATCCTCTGGAGAAGAGACACTCTGATTTTAGAATTTTCAGCTTTTCTGCTCTGGTTTCTCCCCATCTTTGTGGTTTTATCTACCTTTGGTCTTTGATGATGGTGACCTACAGATGGGGTTTTGGTGTGGATGTCCTTTTTGTCGATGTTGATGCTATTCCTTTCTGTTTGTTAGCTTTCCTTCTAAGAGTCAGGACCCTCAGTTGCAGGTCTGTTGGAGTTTGCTGGAGGTCCACTCCAGACCCTGTTTGCCTGGGTATCACCAGCGGAGGCTGCAGAACAGTAAATATTGCAGAACAGTAAACATTGCAGATCAGCAAATATTGCTGCCTGATCCTTCCTCTGGAAGCTTCATCTCAGAGGGGCACTGACTGTATGAGGTGTCAGTCAGCCCCTACTGGGAGATGTCTCCCAGTTAGGCTACACAGGGGTCAGGGACCCACTTGAGGTGACAGTCTGTCTGATCTCAGAGCTCAAACAAACACCATGCTGGGAGAACCACTGCTCTCTTCAGAGCTGTCAGACAGGGACCTTTAAGTCTGCAGAAGTTTCTGCTGCCTTTTGTTCAGCTATATCCTGCCCACAGAGGTGGAGTCTACAGAGGCAGGCAGGCCTCGTTGAGCTGCAGTGGGCTCCACCCAGTTCAAGCTTCCTGGCCCCTATGTTTACCTACTCAAGCCTCAGCAATGGCAGATGCCCCTCCCCAAGCCAGGCTGCTGCCTTGCAGTTCAATCTTGGACTGCTGTGCTAGCAGTGAGCAAGGCTCTGTGGGCATGGGACCCACTGAGCCAGGCGTGGGATATAATCTCCTGGTGTGCTGTTTGCTAAGACCATTGGAAAAGTGCAGTATTATGGTGGGAGTGTCCTGATTTTCCTGGTACAGTCTGTCACAGCTTCCTTTGGCTAGGAAAGGGAAATCCCCTGACCCCTTGCACTTCCTGGGTGAGGCGATGCCCCACCCTGCTTCGGCTTGCCCTCTGTGGGCTGCACCCACTGTCCAACTAGTCCCAGTGAGATGAACCAGGTACCTCAGTTGGAAATGCAGAAATCACCTGTCTTCTGTGTCGATCACACTGGGAGCTGCAGACCAAAGCTGTTCCTTTTCGGCCATCTTGGAACGGACCCTTCCATTCTTTTCTTAGGAAGTTAGCTTGAAGCTTTGCCCACATTGAAGAAGGCAAGAGGGAACTGAGGCAGGGCGAGGGAGAACAGAACCCCTTCTTAGGCTTTCCTCTCCTCTTCCCAAAAGGTATCCATGCAGCTCACTCATGGTCCAGTCTAGTTTTCCTGGCAACTATGCAGGGGGCGGGATCTGAGCCTCAGATGGTATTGTACATTGAATTGTGTCCACGAAAAGATATGTTGAAGCCCTAACCTCCAGTGCCTGTGAACATGACCTTATTTGGAAACAGGATCTTTGCAGATAATCAAGTTAAAATGAGGTCATTAGGGTGGGCCCTAGTCCAATATGCAAGTGTCCTTATTAAGAAGGGGAAATTTGGACACTGAGATAGACAAACATAGGAGGGAAGATCACAGTGAAAGGACCCAGGAAGAAGATGGCCATCTACAAGGCAAGACACGCCTTAGGCCATCAGAAGCTAGGAGAGAGGCCTGGAACAGATCCATGCCTAGCTCCTGCAGAGGGAGAATGGCCTTGTTATCTTGGTTTCATACTTCTGGACTCCAGAGCTGTTACGTGATAAATTTCTGTTTTTCTAAGGTATTCAGTTTATGGTACTTAGTAACAGCAGCCCCAGTAAAATCCCAGTAACAGAACTTACAGGCTTATGAATTTTTTTTTAAACAGGATCTTGCTCTGTTGCCCAGGCTGGAGTGCAGTGGTACAATCACAGCTCACTGCAGCCTCCACTGCCCAAGCTCCAGTGATCCTCCCACCTCAGCCTCTCAAGTATCTAGGACCACAGGCATGCACCACCAGGCCCAGCTAATTTTTGTATTATTGGTAGAGACGGCATTTTACCATGTTGCCCAGGCTGTTCTCAAACTCCTGATGTCAAGCAACTCACCTGCCTTGGCCTCACAAAGTGCTGGGATTGCAGGCATGAGCTACCGTGCCCAGCCCAGGCTTATTAAATTTAAGATGCTTTGAAATGTCCATCCATTGATTCATAAATGTGTTTTTGAGAGAAACAGATATATATATGTGTGTGTGTGTGTGTGTGTGTGTAAAAACTGGTGAGATTATGGGTAACTTTTACTTTATAATTGCTTGTCCATATTTTCTAAATATCATATCATAAAGATGTATAACTTTTATAACAACCAAAAGGAAAAGTATTTTAAACATAGATATGTATGGTACTTGCAAATTTGACTCCCAAATTTCAAGGGTCTCTTGATACGTCAATGTTTCTTAAATCAGAAAGTCCTAAGTTCTGGGCCCACATACTCAGCTGCCAGATGGCCATGTTTATTTGAATGTTCCAAAATTACCTTGAGCTTAACATGCCCAAGCCAGAACTCATTATGTTTCCCTTTAAAAAAAAGAAAAAAGAAAAAAAAAAAAAAAAACCTGCCTGTTCTTTTGTACACATCATCTCAGATAATGGCACTTCATACATCCAGTCACCGGCCCTCAAGTGTGGTGCTTTTTTTTCTTTTTTTTTTTTTGAGTCAGGGAGTGCAGCAGTGGATCACAGCTAGCTAAGACCTCCTGGGCGCAAGTGATCCTCCCACCTCAGTCCCAAGTAGCTGGACTAAAGGCTGGTACCACCACACCCAGCTAATTTTTTTTTTTCAGAGATGGGGTTTCACCTCCTTGCCCAGGCTTGCCCCAAACTCCTAGCCTCAGCCTCCCAAAGTCCTGGGATTACAGGCACCCAGCCCAAGAGGGTCTTGATTTTACCTAATCCTTGCCTGCCACATTAAATCAGTGTATCCTACCTATTCTGTCTCCCAAAAAGCTCTCTTTCATCTCCTCCCTGCTACTCCCTGGCTGCCATCTCGTTCAGCCCTCATGGTCTCTCACAGAGCCTCCTGGATGCTCTTCCTTCCACCCAAGTTTCCTGCCTCAGCCTACCCCCACCTCCTGCCATATGGATGCTAGTTATCTGCAAAAATGGAAATCTCAGCGGGTCATCCCTGCCCACTGACTATAGGATACAGGCCAATATTTTGCGCATGACTTACATGCTCACACTGCCCCCTTTTCTAGGCTCATCTCCAGCAATTCCCCACAAGCACATTCTGCTCCAACTACAGAAAACCTACTCTCCAAATAAACCATACTCTTTCATGACTAGATGTGTTTGTATATGCTGTTTCCTCTCCAGGGAATGTTTTTCCCCCTCACTCTCTGATGTTCTCAGATTCAAGACTCTAATAAAATACTCTATTGAAGGCTTGTCTGACCAGCCTGGGCAACATAGTGAGACCCTCTCTCTACAAAAAATTTAAAAATGGCCAGGAGCAATGGCTCACACCTGTAATCCCAGCACTCTGGGAAGCTGAGGCAGGAGGATCGCTTGAACCCAGGAGTTCAAGACCAGCCTGGGCAAGATGGTGAGACCTTATCTCGATTTTTTAATTAAAATAAAATAAAATTTAAAATTAGGGCCAGGTGCGGTGGCTCACACCTGTAATCTCAGCACTTTGGGAGGCACTTTGGGAGGCCGAGGCGGGCAGATGGCCTGAGGTCAGGAGTTTGAGACCAGCCTGGCTAACATGATGAAAACCTGTCTCTACTAAAAATACAAAACTTAGCTGGGCATGGTGGCACATGCCTGTAGTCCCAGCTACTCAGGAGGCTGAGGCAGAATCACTTGAACCCGGGAGGTGGAGGTTGCAGTGAGCTGAGATTGTGCCATTGCACTCCAGCCTGGGTGACAGAGTGAGATTCTGACTCAAAAAAAAAAAAAAAATTAGCTGGGCATGGTGATCTGTGCCTGTAGTCCTTGCTACTCAGGAGGCTGTGACTAGACGATGACTTCAGCCTAGGAGTTTGAGGCTGCAGTGAGCTGTGATTGCACCACTGCACTCCAATCTGGGTGACAGAGCAAGATCTTGTCTCAAAAAAAAAACCTTATCCCAGTTTTTCTGCCACAGTTATTTAGTAACTATATAGTTAAAACTAGTAACATATAGTTCTATTGCTAATAGAACTATATGTTATTTACATATACCTTTTTACAATAAATTTACAATAAATTATATTTACATATAAATATTTCATATGTTTATATGTTATATTTACATATGTAAATATGTAAATATACATATGTAAATATGTAAATATATACATGTGTTATATTTACATGTGTAAATATAATTTTATTGTATGGCGATAGCTCATACCTGTAATCAATTTACAATAAAATTACATGTAATTTTATTATAAATTTTGTTCTTATAACTGTCTTTCCCAGAACAGAGTGACTTTTTTTTTATTTATACTGATTTACCAGGTACATGTGCAATCTCATTACCTGCATAGGTTGTGTAGTGGTAAGTCAGGGCTTTTAGGGTGCCCATCACCCAAGTAACATATACCAATTAACTAATTTTGCATCATCCACCCCCTCACCCTTCCAACTCTTCACTATCATTCCACTCTGTACTACATGTGTACACATTTTTTAGCACCCACTTATGAGTGGGAACATGCAATATTTGACTTTCTGTGCCTGGTTTGTTTCAGTTAAGATAATGGCCTCCAGTTCCATCCATGTTGCTGAAAAATACATGATTTTATTTTTTTAATGGCTTAATAGTATTCCATTGTGTAAATATACCACATTTTATTTACCCATTTGTCTGTTGATGGACGCTTAGGTAAATTCCATATCTTTGCTATTGTGACTAGTGCAATAAACATATGAGTGCAGGTATCTTTTTGATATATTGATTTCTTTTCCTTTGAGTAGATACCTAGTAGTGAAATTGCTGGATGGAATGGTGGTTCTATTTTTACTTATTTGATAAATCTCCATACTGCTTTCCATAGAGACTATACTAATTTACATTCCCACCAAGAGTGGATGAGTTCTCTTTTCTCCATATTCTTGCTAACATCTGTTACTTTTTGTCTTTTTAATAATAGCCATTCTTGCTGGGGTAAGATGATATCTCATTGCAACTTTAATTTGCATTTCTCTGATGATTAGTGATGTTGAGCATGTTTTAATATACCTATTGGCCATTTCTATCTGTTCTTTTGAAAAGTATCTATAAGTGTCTATTCATGTCCTTTTCCCACTTTTTTTTTTTTTTTTTTTTTTTGAGATGGAGTCTCACTGTGTCACCTGGGCTGGAGTGCAATGGCATGGTCTCGCCTCATTGCAACCTCCACCTCCTGGGTTCAAGCGATTCTCCTGCCTCAGCCTCTCAAGTAGCTGGGACTACAGGCACATGCCACCACACCTGGCTAATTTTTGTAGTTTTAGTAGAGATGGGGTTTCACTATGTTGGCCAGGCTGGTCTCGAACTCCTGACCTCATGATCCACCTGCCTCAGTATCCCAAAGTGCTGGGATTACAGGCGTGAGCCACTGCACCCTACCACTCTTCCCATTTTTTAGTGGGGTTATTTGTTTTTGTTGTTGTTGTTGAGTTGAGTTCCTTGTACATTCTGAATATTAGTCCCCTGTTGGATGAATAGTTTGCCAATTTTTTCTCATATACTACAGGTTGTCTGTTCACTCCGCTGATTATTTCTTTTGCTATGCAGAAGCTTTTTGATGTAATTAAGTCCCATTTGTCTACTTTTGTCTTTATTGCCTGTGCTTTTGAGATCTTTGTCATAAATTCTTTGCCTAGACCAATGTCCAGAAGAATCTTTCTTAGGTTTCTTCTAGTATGTTTATAATTGCAGATCTTATGCTTAAGTTGTTCATCCATCTTGAGTTGATTTTTGTATGTGGTGAGAGATAGGGGTCCAGTTTCATTTTTCTGCATATGGCAATCCAGTTTTCCCCAGAGTGACTTTCTGAGGAAGGAGATGCTACCATTCAACTTCAGATAACCAGGACCTAAATCATGATTTGCTCAAATTAGGTTCAATGTTTATGGAGGAAAGTGGGAGGAGGGAGAGAAGAAGTAGACAAGCTGATTTGAGTCTGACACCTCTGAGGTCTGAAGAAAAACTTTGAAGATTCAGGTAAATATCAATGTAATTCCACAGAGATTGTGTAAAAGAAATGCACAATTAAAAAAACAGTAACTTGCTAAGGGATTTTTTTTTCCAAAGAGAAAGCATGACACAGTAGTCATGTCAGAGTCAGGAGGCTGCTCTGTTACTAGTTCTCCAAATGACCATGGACACATTACTGAGCCACTGCAAACGTCAGTTCCCTCATTATAAAGATGACAGGACTGGAAAATCCATAACAAAAGAAGGATTCTTATTCTGAACACTGTACTAGGCTTTTTTTTAACACACATTCTCTAATTTAATTCTTAAAACTATGTAAGATGTGTTTTACTTTCCCATTTTATAGCTGAGGAAAATGAGGCCAAGAAAGGTTAAATATTAATAACATGCCAAAAGTCACATTGCTGGTAAATGGAAAAGCTGGAATATAGCTCCAAAGTGGTAATTCCTTGTTTTTATTCATTTTTATTTTTTATTTTTTTATCCCTTGGTGCAAGATCTCTGTAAGGGTCCTAATTTCTGAATGTTATGATTTTGTAAATAATTCCAAGGAGGAACATAAAGGCAGAAGTCACTGAAGAAACCAATGACTGTATAGAAAATCTGGTGGGTTACTATGAAAAATATTAATAATACAAATCATATAGGTGTCATCTTAACAGTTCAAGTATATAGTTATAAAATGTTATTTAAGCTGCCAAAAGTAAAAACTTTGGATGGAAAAAGAATTATTAGCAGAAAAGGAACTTCCCATTTTCAATGTATTTAATTTTCATAACATTTTCATAAAGAATTATTTCCTATTCTAAAAGTAATATGAACTGAATACTTACCTCCCTTCAGAGCTCTGCAAAAAGAGTAATCATCATCAGATCCTCGGCAAATAACTTCTTTGCGCTTTGGAAGATTCATGGTGTTGACAGTTATATAGAGATTGAAATATAATTGCTTTAAATCTCTCCCTTTAAAAGAAAAAATCCCATTAGGCTGTCAAATAGTAGATTCTTTTATACATAATAATTAACATTTATTGTATAGTTAAAAGGGGCCCTGTGCTTTTCTTACATTATTTCATTTAATCATCACAACTATCTATAAGATGTGTATTATTACTCTTCTTCTGCAGATGAGAAAACCGAAGTTCTGAGAGGGCAACTAGTAAATCATAATCAAATACAATGTTCCACAGTAAAACTATGCATGCTCTGCCTAAAAACAGAAGAGCCTTCATAACTTCATTGAGAAAACTATCAAATAAAGACATAAAATGTCTAGTTCTAGTCATGGTTCTGCTAGAAAATTCAAAAGAAAAGAAAGGGAAAGGAAAGACAGTGAGATGGTCAACTTTCTAGGAGTTCTGATGAAAGATTTCTTGAGAATAAAATAGAATCCTTTGAGGAAAATTAAATGTATGGCTATTTTTTAATTTCGTCATGATCTCCCTATTTCCAACTACTATGAAAAAGTCCAGTAATCAATGCATTTTTCTCAACTCTTCCAACTTATTCAGTTGGCCCAAATGAAAAAGATGCACAATCCTTTTCTTTTTTCTTTTCTTTTTTTTGAGACAGACTGGAGTGCAGTGGCATAATCTTGGCTCACTGCAACCTTTGCTGCCCGGGTTCAAGCAATTCTCCTGCCTCAGCCTCCCGAGTAGCTGGGATTACAGGCACGTGCCACTGCGCCCAGCTAATTTTTGTATTTTTAGTAGAAATGGGGTTTCACCATCTTGGCCAGGCTGGTCTTGAACTCCTGACCTTGTGATCCACCCACCTCATCCTCCCAAAGTGCTGGGATTATAGGCATGAGCCACCATGCCTGGCCAAAAAAGATGCACAATCCTTTTCATAATGAAAACAATTTTGCAACCACTACCTCACTGAAAATATTTTCCTAGTAAGATCACCATGACTCATTGTAACCATAATCAAAAGACAACTTTTCTAACTTTAATTTGAACTTGGCTATGCTTAACAGAACTGCCTGCTCCTTTCCCTAAACCTTCTTTGGTGTTGGTACAACCACTCTCTTCCAGGTGTCCTCTAATCTCTCTGACTCCTCCTCCTCAGTCTATTTCATCGACTCCTGTATTTCTCCAGGTTCTATCCTCAGTTCTCCTCAGTTTTCACTCTGCACACTCTCTTAGGCCAAGTACCACCTAAGGTGACAATTCTCAAGTCAACTTTAGTCTCAACCTTTCTCCTGAGCATTGATTCCATGTATTTATTCAATATCTCTACTCAAATGTTGCCCAGTTACCTCACCCAACAGATCTAAAAGTGATTTCCTCCTCTTCATCACCAAGTTGGCACTAGAATTCCCAGTCCCAGTAAATCTTTCTAACCTCCTTTTCATCCCCATTACCACGCTGCCTTCATGCAGGCCCTCATTGCTCTGAACCTGAAGCACCACCAACTTTCCTAATTTGTCTTCACTTCTCAACTTTCAGGGTAGGGTGTGGAGAAGAATATCATGGGGTCTGTTTCAAACAGTGATCCCATGGCATCCTCCATGGACTTGGGCTTGAACTTCTCCAAAAGCAGTGCTGTGTGTAGAAGTTGAAAGACCATTTTCACAAGGAAATCCTGGAGACACAGAAGCATAAGACAGTGCCACTGTGGTGTCCAGTGACAATGCAGGGCAAAGGACCTTCTTCCATTTCTTCGTGAAACACAGCATGATTCCGGTCTTCAATAATTCCAGGAAAGGAAGTCCTGCTTTGACAACTAAATAGTTTACTCTGTGAGAAACTCCTTGGCCTTGGACAGCACTGTGGTCATGTTAAGAACATGAACAATGGCAACAATGAGACACCACCTTTGTGGCTCAGCAGGCCGGGGATGTCAATGTGGGTGTTGGAGTGAGAGACAAGAAACATGGGCTGGGCGCGGTGGCTCACACCTGTAATCCTAGCACTTTGAGAGGCTGAGGCGGGCAGATCACCTGAGGTCAGGAGTTTGAGACCATCCTGGCCAACATGGCGAAACCCCGTCTCTGCTAAAAATACAAAAATTAGCTGAGTGCGGTGGCAGGCGCCTGTAATCCCAGCTACCAGGGGTGCTGAGGCAGGAGAATCGTTGGAACCCAGGAGGTGAAGGCTGCAGTGAGCCGAGATCATGCAACTGCACTCCAGCCTGGGTGACAGAGTGAGACTCCGTCTCAAAAAAAGAAAAGAAACATGGTGGCTGTCATGTGGTATAAAAGAAGACTATTTTTTAGCTTACCAAAGACAATTCCAGGAACTTCCAGAAATAACCTTGAAGGAAGCTTATGCTCCAGTTTTATTTGTCAATCAGTTAATAATATACAAATAATTTATTAGCAAGGCTTTGACGTCTCAAAAGATATCATTTCCATTCTCAACCTATTTTTGGTTCAAGTTTGTACTTGTATCTCTTCCTGAATGCAAGTAGAAATGAGGCCATAAAAATAAGGTTGATTTCCATGAATGTGGCCTCACACTTTATACCAACATTATAGTATATTCTATGGAAACATAATTGCGCTATAAAAATATGAGTGAATAATTATTTTGTTAATGAATTAATATAATTTGTTATATAAATGTCATATTTAGTAAGAAATTATAAAACATTTGTGATGGCCGTTGAGGTATGTCCCTCAAATTTCCCTTCAAAAGCAGCTGCTATGAGGAGAGTAGCTGGCAGATAGCCTGCAGCTGCCGTACCTTCACATCTATCTCAGCACTCAGCCAGAGGTCACCCTCTCGTAGGCTGCTCCTATAATGATCCAGCACTGCAAGGACCCTAGAGCCAGGCTGCTCCCGCCTGTCATGGGACTCTTACAACAGGCATTCTGCTCTGGGGCTTCCTATTTGGCCCAGGCCAAGAGTGTCTCAGGGATGCATTCTGGTCTGAGGATTATCCTACTTAATTCTCCTTCCTCCCTACTCTCTTTTCAAAGGTATCAGACCTGCACCCCAATCTGAATTTTCTTCTAGCCTACTCTGGCTTCCTCTCCCCTTTATTGTTCACAAGCGTTTCCTCCAAGAAATCTCTAGCCTAATTCCTTCTTAGTGTCTGCTTTTCAGAGAACACTAAATGATTTCGTACTGTCTTATTATCTTGGCCTAGAAAGATACAACCTGTTTCCTGTGTGTAAGGGCAAGGGATTCACTTGAAAGTGAGATTATCCATTATGTAAATCATCCTTTATGCCAATTGTGTAGGGGTAAAACCTGCCAACAGACCAGAAAACAGAACCTAGGAAAAAAGAAGAAACTGTAGAGCCTTAGCCAAGCAAAACTTTATTTATTTTATCTTTGGCCAGGAAAGTGGAGGAAATAGAGTTAATCATCCTTTGCTCTGTGCTGTCACTAAGCCCTGTTGCTATCGCTTCACTTATACCATGCTATCGGCAGTTCTGTCTCTCCTATTGCACTGATGGATTCCTGAAGATCAAGAGAGTGTCTTATTGGCTGGGCACGGTGGCTCGCGCCTGTAGTCCCAGGACTTTGGGAGGCCTAGGCGGGTGGATCACTTGAGGTTAGGAGTTCAAGACCAGCCTGGCCAACATGGTGAAACCCCTTCTCTACTAAAAATACAAAAATTAGCCGGGCGTGGTGGTGGGCGCCTGTAATCCCAGCTACCCAGGAGGCTGAGGCAGGAGAACAGATTGAACCCAGAAGGCAGAGGCTGCAGTGAGCCGAGATCGTGCCACTGTATTCCAGCCTGGGCAACAGACAGAGACTCCATCTCAAAAAAAAAAAAAAAAGAGAGAGAGAGAGAGAATATCTTATCAATGAATTCACAGTGCCTAGCACGATACTTACAATTTACTAAGCATTTTTTTAGTGAATAAATGAATACAGATACAGAGTGTCAAAAAAAACAGGTTGAACAACTAGAATCATGAAAATTAAAACACAAGTTTATTGTCTATCATTCCTGGGTTCTCAGTTTTGGGGATTTTGTTGTTGCTGTTTTTCATTTTTCTGGTAAGCCAGAGAACTAAAATCGGGGGAAAATATTTAAGCTTATTTATGTAAAACTACTCTGTAAAGTATTAATGTAAAACAAGCTCCAAATCTAAACTAGGATGTCAATTATGGTGATAATGATGATGATAAAGATTAAAACTAGGCCAGGCGCGGTGGCTCACGCTTGTAATCCCAGAACTTTGGGAGGCCGAGGCGGGCGGATCACAAGGTCAGGAGATCGAGACCAGGGTGAAACCCCATCTCTACTAAAAATACAAAAAATTAGCCGGGTGTGGTGGCGGGCACCTGTAGTCCCAGCTACTCAGAGAGGCTGAGGCAGGAGAATGGCGTGAACCCGGGAGGCGGAGCTTGCAGTGAGCCGAGATTGCACCACTGCACTCCGGCCTGGGCGACAGAGCGAGACTCCATCTCAAAAAAATAAATAAATAAATAAAATAAAATAAATAAAAATAAAGATTAAAACTAAAGTTTTCTGGGATTCCAGAGCTTATAGGCAATAAACAATGTTGGGTAACTGGTAGGAGAGGGAAAAGTTTTGTGTCTGCACAGAGACTGAGATACAGCCCTATGCTATCACCCCACCTGCGTTAGTTTTTTTCTAAGCTGATAACAAGCAAAGTCATAGAAAGGAAAACCAAGACACAACACAAAGCAAAACAAAACACATGGCCTTCTGTCATCCCATTATTACTGTATTTTTCTCTAGAAAGACCATCTTTAAAAAAATGTTAAAGTCCTGGCTTGCTCACACACAGATCTTTGACTAAGGAAAACCAATATTACTTATAGCTAATGATTGACGAAGGATATACCTGTAAGATTGTTGGATAGCTGAAGTTATTACCATTTCTACACACATGTTCTTGTGTAATCCTCTCCCAATAGTAAGGGCTGGCCTAGTGACTTGCTTCTAACCAACAGAACCCAGCAAAGATGATGGAGTGTTACTTCCATGATTATGCTATGTAAGATTGTGACTTGCCTAGTTAGCTGACTGTCCCCCTTGCTGGCTTTGAAAAAGCAAGCAGCCATATTGAAAATGCCCATGTGGTAAGGAACTGACGGGCGGCCAACAGCCAACAAGGGACTGAATATTAATAACTGAATACTGACAACAGCTATGTGAGCTTAGAAGTATATATTTCCTAGTTGAGCCTCAGAAGGGACTCCAGCCTGGCAAACACCTTGATTGTAGCCTTATGGGAGACCTTGAAGCAGACACAGGTAAGCCATGTCCAGAATACGGATCAACAAAGATGATGAGATAATATAATGTGTGCTGTGTTAAGCCACAAAGATCGTGGTAATTTGTTACATAGCAATAGATAACGAATACAAGTATATTTGAAACACAATCATTTATCACTGACATTTCTTAACTCCTTTGATTGGTCTATAAAAGCAAAAATTTGAACTTACTTGGAATGTAGAAAATGTGCAACAATCCTTTGGATCCTTTCAATTCTATACAGGGGTTAATATTAATTGAAATTGGGTATTGCATTTTATCTAAAAGCAATAAAGATAATGTCAATAAATTACTGCAAATCATCTCCAATAAGTATAGTATTCTGAATATCAGCCTTTTAAGATGAATCTTGCACTAGAATTATAAAATAAGAAAAATTTATGATGATTGAAAATATCTCTCCAAAAGAATGACATCAGCAAGGTGGCAGAATCAGAAGCCCTGAACTCTTCTTGCCTCCACAAACACAACAATTTACAGAAAAATTCCCTTTATGAGAAATCAAACTAATTGAAAGACTCCTGCACCCAAGAAGAACACAAAACCAGATTCAACAAAGCCAGTAGGGAGACTTGGGACATTCTCTAGCCAGAGATTATTACCCTGGTGTGGTGGCATACAATCAGGAAGAGACCCCCCCACCAGCTCCTAGCTCCACCCATGGGAGGAGAGAAGTTGTTTCACGTGTCCAGAACCCCAACCTTTTCACGAGGGCTTCCCAGAGGACTGGCTTCTCTCTTGCCAGTCTTGGAGCTCTGATGAGTCTGGCACAGTCTACCACCCAGGGGAGAATAAAGGCAGTGGCTTGGGCAGATAGGCATCATTAATCCTCCCCTCTGCTCAGCACAGAGTGAGCAGATGAAAAATCTTAGCTCTCAGCTTTCTCCTGGGGAGGGAAAGAGTTAATCCATGCATCCAGCATCCCAATTTCTCTGGGGATCCCCAAAAAACTTACATCTTTCTCATCAGTCCTAGAGTTCTGACAGGTCTGGCATAGTCTAGCTGCCTGGCAGGGGAATGGAGACAGCAGCTTGGGCTGGTAGATGCCACAGTTCCCTCCACCACCCCATCTCTGGCTCAGCACAGAATAGGTGGACAAAAAAAACACAGCTGACTGCATCTCCCTGAAGTGAGAAACAGTTGGTAGAGGACCCCAGAATCTCTAACCAGGCTAATAGTGAAGTGGGAAATTAAAGAAAGAAAGAAAAAGAAAATTAAAAAAAGAAAGAAAGAAGCTTTCCTGTATTAGGCTGACTCATCTCAAAGGCAGTAGCAGGCAAGGCCCAGACTCAAGAAAAGTCTCAATAAACAATATCTGAGAAGATAGGACACAAAGGAATGTGCTCTGGAGACTCCCAGCACTCCCTCAACATAGGGAGAGGAAAAACAAATTTTCCTTTCTTTTATGGTATGAGTTTATAGATTCTTGTTCTCTGTAACTAGGAACTTCAGTATTCTGTTTTACCTAAGAAGTACAGCGAAGGTCATGAGAAGCCTGAGCAGGCCTGAACTACAGCCGTCTGGGCACCGTGGTGAAGATTATGAGATAAACCAGTGCAGGGCTCTTTTGAGCAAAACCTAGATAACAGACATCTGGGTTGCATAGAAATGTTCATATATAGTCCTGAGTTATGAACCTGTCACAATTGGATTAATTGTTCTGCCTCTATATCCTTGCTTTCATGCCACTGTAAGCCTGCTTCAAGCTAGCCCACCCCCTTTTAGAAGTGTGTATAAAAGTCAAGTGCTGTCCTTGTTTGGGGCCCAGTTTTTGGATGTTAAGTCCACTGGCTCTGAGTGCATTCAATAAAGATCCTCTTGCTTTCCCCCAAGGTCTCTCTCGTCCTCCTGATTCCCACAGCAATAGGTGTGGGTATGTTCCTGTGTGAAGCCAATTTGTGAAGACTGAAAAAGATGTCTGCTTTGTAATGTGTAGATGCCAAACAGAGAGACAAGGAAAATGAAAGATCAGGCAAAGATGTTTAAAACAAAGGAGCAAGACAAATCTTCCTCACTTACGCTAAGGAAATGAAGTTTTATGATTTACCTGATAGACAATTTAAAATATCTCTCATAAAGATGCTCACTGAGGTCAAGAGAACAATACATGAATGCAGTGAGAATTTCAACAAGAAGAAAGAAAACATTTTAAAGGACCACACAGAAATCATGGAGCTGAAGGCTGGGCATGGTGACTCATGCCTGTAATCCCAGCACTCTGGGAGGCCGAGGTGGGCGGATCACCTGAGGTCAGGAGTTCCAGACAAGCCTGGCCAACATGGTGAAACCCCATCTCTATGAAAAAAAATACAAAAATTAGCTGGGTGTGGTGGCATGTGCATGTAATCCTAGCTACTTGGGAGGCTGAGGCTGGAGAATCACTTGAACCCAGGAGGCGGAGGTTGCAGTGAGCTGAGACTGTGCCACTACACTCCAGCCTGGGTGACAGAACAAGACTCTGTCTCAAAAAAAAAAAAAAAAGAAAGAAAGAAATCATGGAGCTAGGAACACAATAACTGAACTAAAAAAGTTCACTGGAGGGTTCATCAGCAGACTAGACCAAGTAGATGAAAGGATCAGTGAACTCAGAGAGAGGTCACTGGAAAAGAATTCAGTCAGAGGAGCAAAAGGAAAAAATAATTTAAAAGAGTGAAGAAAACTTAAGGTAATTATGAGACACCACCAACCAGAACCATATATGCATTATATATGGAGAGTTCCAGAAGTGGAAGAAAAAAAGAACAGACTACAGAAAGTTTATTCAAAGAAATAATGGCTATAATCCCAGCTACTTAGGAGGCTGAGGCATGAGAATCAGTTGAGCCCGGGAAACAGAGGTTGCAGTGAGCCGAGATCACACCACTGCACTCCAGCCTGGATGAAAGAGCAAGACTCTGTCTCAAAAAGAAAGAAAGAAAGAAAGAGGGAGAGAGAGAGAGAGGGAGAGAGAGAGAGAGAGAGAGAGAGAAAAGAAAAGAAAAGAAGGAAAGAAAAGAAAGGAGGGAGGGAAGGATGGAAGGAAGGAAGGAAGGAAGGAAGGAAGGAAGGAAGGAAGGAAGGAAGGTTGAAAACTTCCCAAATCTAGGGAAGAAATGGAAATAATGGAAATAATGGAAATGCAAATCCAAGAAGCCCAATGAAATAGTTTTGTTTGTTGGTTTGTTTTTAAATACGGGGTCTGCTCTGTCACCCAAGCTGGAGTGCAGTGATGCAATCATAGCTCATTGCAGCTTCTAACTCCCGGGCTCAAGTGATCCTCTTGCCAATAGCTGAGACTACAGGTGCATACTACCACACTCAGCTAATTTTTTTTTTTTAGAGATGAGGTCTCACTATGTTGCCCAGGCTGGTCTTGAACTCCTGGACTCAAGTGATCTTCCTGCCTCAGCATCCCAAAGTGCTGGCATTACAGGCATAAGTCACCACATGTGGCCTGTTTTTTGTTTTGTTTTGTTTTTAATTAAAAAAAAATTTGTAGAGGCCAAGTGTGCTGGCTCATGCCTGTAATCCCAGCACTTTGGGAGGCCAAGGTAGACCAATGGTTTGAGGTCAGGAGTTCAAGACCAGCCTGGCCAACGTAGCAAAACCCCATCTCTGCAAAAAATACAAAAATTATCTGGGCGTGTCAGCACAGCACGTGCCTGTCATCCCAGCTATTCAGGAGGCTGAGGCACAAGAATCACTCAAACCCAGGAGGCGGAGGTTGGAGTGAGCTGAGATCACACCTCTGCACTCCAGCGTAGAGATAGAGGCTTTCTTTGTTGCCCAGGCTGGTCTCCAACTCCTGAATTGTAGAGTTGTTATATGTGATTCAATTTAAGTTGTCATTAGCTTAAAACAGACTGTCATAACTATAAGTTGTTGCTATGGTTTGAATGCATTACCTGAAGTTCATGCATTGGAAATTTAATCCCCAATGCAAGAGTGTTGAGGGGTGGAACCTCCAAGAGGTGATCAGTTCATGAGGGCTCTGCCCTTGTGAATGAATTAATGCTGTTGTTGCAGGAGTGGATTAGTTATTGTGGGTGTGGATTCCTGATAAAAGGATGAGTATAGCCTCCTTCCCCACCCCTGACAAGTGCCCTTTTGGCCTTCTGCCCTTCTGCCATGGGATGATGCAGTAAGAAGACCCTTGCTAGATGCAATGCCTCAATGTTGGATTTCTCAACAACCAGATCCATGAGCCATAATGAGAAGCTTGGAACTTTTAGCCCCACCTCCCATCCTGCAGGAAGGGGAGACGGGCTACAGAGTTAACATTCGATTATGCCCACATGATGAGCCCCCCCATAAAAATTTCTGAATGACAGGGTTAGGAGAGCTTCTGGGTTGATGAATACATGGAGATGCTAGGAGGATGGTGCGCCCAGAGAGGACATGGACACTCTGGTCCCCTTATCCTGCACCTTACCTTATGTATCTCTTTCATCTGGCTATTCCTCTGTATCCTTTGTATTAATAATATGCTTTATAATAAACCAGTAAACATGATGAGTGTTCCCTTGTGTTCTGAGAGCTAGTCTAACAATGATCAAACCCAAGAAAGGGGAACCTCCGATGTATAGCCAGTGAGAACCACAGGTGTCAACCTAGGGCTTGCACATGGCATCTGATGTGGGAAGAAAACTTGTGAGAAGGACCCCCTAATGGTTGGGATCTGACTGTAACTCTAGGTAGTGTTAGTATTGCTTCAAGATCCTGAGGAGTCTTGGAGGTCTTGGTATAAAGTTGAGATTTCACTCTAATTGTAGTGAAAAGCTACTGGAGGATTTTAAGCAGGAGGGGTCACATTATCTAACTTATTTTCATTTTGCAAAGATCTCTCTGGCCTCTGTGTCAAGAATAGATTGTATAGTGCCAAGAACTGAAGCAGAGGGAGGGCAATTTAAGAGGTTTTTGTAGAGGCCAAGGAGAGACAAATGTGGCATGAGTGTTAGAGAGCACTGAGAAGCACTTGGATATAGAATAGAATCTGGAGATCATGAAAACAGGAATGACTAATACAATAATGTAATAGGTGAGGGAAAGAGATACTGAAGGATACTTCTGGTTTGGGGCCTAAGGAATTAGGTAGATGATGAGATGGAGAAGACTTAGACAGAAACAGGTTAAAGGCCGGACACAGTGGCTCATGCCTGTAATCCCAACATGTTGGGAGGCCAAGGCAGGCTGATCACCTAAAATCAGGAGTTCAAGATCAGCCTGGTCTCTACTAAAAAAATACAGACCGGGCATGGTGGCTCATGCCTGTAATCCCAGCACTTTGGGAGGCCCAGGCGGGTGGATTGCCTGAGGTCAGAAGTTGGAGACCAGCCCGACCAACATGGTGAAACCCTGTCTCTACTAAAAATACAAAAATTAGCCAGGCATGGTGATGTGCGCCTGTAATCCCTGCTACTCAGAAGGCTGAGGCAGGAGAATCACTTCAACCCAGGAGGCAGAGACTGCTGTGAGCCAAGATCGCGCCACTGCACTCCAGCCTGGGCGACAGAGCAAGACTCCATCTCAAAAAAATAAATCCCATCCCCCCAAAAATACAAAAATTAGCTGGGACCAGGGGCAGTGGCTCACGCCTGTAATTCCAGCACTTTAGGAGGCCAAGGTGGGTGGATCATTTGAGGTCAGGAGTTCAAGACCAGCCAGACCAACATGGTGAAACACCATCTCTACTAAAAACACAAAAAAATAGCCAGGCATGGTGATGCATGCCTGTAGTCCCAGCTACTTGGGAGGCCAAGGCACGAAAATCGCTTGAACCTGGGAGGTTGCAATGAGCTGAGATCGTGCCACTGCACTCTAGCCTGGGTGACAGAGCAAGACTCTGTGTCAGAAAAAGAAAGAAAGAAAGAGAAAGAAAGAAAGAAGAAAGAAAGAAAGAAGAAAGAAAGAAAGAAAGAAGAAAGAAAGAAAGAAGAAAGAAAGAAAGAAAGAAAGGAAGAAAGAAAGAAGAAAAGAAAGAAAGAAAGAAAGAAAGAAAGAAAGAAAGAAAGAAAGAAAGAGAAAGAAAGAAAGAAAGAAAGAAAGAAAGAAAGAAAGAAAGAAAGAGAAAGAAAGAAGGAAAGAAGGAAAGAAGAAGGAAGGAAGGAAGGAAGGAAGGAAGGAAGGAAGGAAGGAAGGAAGGAAAGAGAGAGAGAGAAAGAAAAGAAAAGTAAAGAAAAGAAAAGAAAAAAGAAACAGGTTTTAGGCCTAGCATGGTGGCTCATGCATGTAATTCCAGCACTTTGGAAGGCCAAGGCAGGAGAATTGCTTGAGCCCAGGGGTTGGGACTGGCCTGGGCAGCACAGCAAGACACTGTCTCTACAAAAAATTTTAAAATTAGCCGGGTTCGTTCTTGCTCTGTTGCCCAGACTGGAGTGCAGTGGCACAAACATGGCTCACTGCAGCCTTGACCTCCTGGGCTCAAGCTGACCTCCTGGGCTCAAGCTATCCTCCTGCCTCAGCCTCCTGAGTAGCTGGGCTATACTACTGATGAGTGCCATCACATCTGGCTGGCCATCCTGATTTAAAATGCAACCCCCTAGCTTCTTCATCTTTGCATCTTTGCACCCTCTACCCCGCACCCCCCCAGCCTTATTTTTCTTTCACAGCAATTACCACCATCTGACATGCTGAATATTTTACTGAATCCATAAGGGCAGGGACTTTTGTCTTTGTTGTTAATTCACTTATCTCCTCAGTTCCTAGAGTAGGTGCATGCTAAATGCTCAGAGAATATTGGTTTCATTAAATAATCTACTAATTCCTTGGATTTTCTAACCATCTGTAGCAAAAAAAAAATAAAAATAAAGATTAGAACTGAGACCAATGACTCAGGATCATAGGAGAACATGTGCCCAAGGCCCTGGGAACCAACTCACACACCCACATTTTTTGCCTTTTCCAAAATTGGGAGAATAAATCAGCCAATTTTTGCCATTTTTGTATGTTACCGACTGACAGAAATGTGTCCTTATTCCCCTCGTCCCCATTCACATGTTGAGGCTCCAGTACCTCAGAATGTGACTGCATTTGGAGACAGTGCCTTTAAAGAGGTAATTAAGTTAAAATGAGGCTGTTAGGATGGGCCCTAATCCAATCTTGTTGGTGTCCTTATAAGAAGAGGGAATTTGGACACACAAAGAAACACCAGGGATGTGCACATACAGAGGAAAGGCCATGTGAGGATACAGTGAGAAAGCAGCCAGCTGTGAGTGTCTTAGTCCACTTTGTGTTGCTATTAACAGATTATTGGTGTCTGGGTACTTCATAAAGAACAGAAATTTATTTCTCACAGTTCTGGAGGCTGGTAAGTTCCATGTCAAGGTGCTGGTATCTGACAAGGGCGTTCTTGCTGTCTCATCCCATGGTGGAAGAGCAGAAGGGCAAGAGGGAGCAAAAGCAGGAGACATAAGGGGGCTAAACTTGTCCTTTTATAAGAAATTCACTCCTGCAATAATGACATTAATTTATTCACAAGAGAAGAGCCTTCATGGCTTAATCACCTCTTAAAAGTCCCACCTCTTAATATCATCACAATGGCAATTAAATTTCAACATGAGTTTGCAAGGGCACAAAATTCAAAACACAGCAGCAAGCCAAGGAGAGAGGCCTCAGGAGAACCCAATTATGCAGACACCTTGATCTTGGACTTCTAGCCTCCAGAACTGTGAAAAAATAAATTTTTGTTGTTTAAGCCATTCAGTCTGTGGTGTTTTGTTATGGCACCTGAACTAATTAAGACACTGTAGCCCAGAATCAGTGGCTCAGGCCTGTAATCCCAGCACTTTGGGAAGCTGAGGCAGGAAGATTGCTTGAGTTCAGGAGTTCAAAACCAGCATGGACAACATGGCAAAACCCCGCCACTACAAGAAACTTAAAAGTTAGCCAGACATGGTGGTGCACGCCTGTAGTCCCAGCTACTTGGGAGGCTGAAGCGGGAAAATCACTTGAACCTCAGAGTTTGAGGCTGCAGTGAGCCATGATTCCACCATTGCACTCCAGCCTGGCTGACAGAGCAAGACTCTGTATTTAAAAAAACATACACTTAGATGCCCAGCAGCTTGACCAAATGGAAATCTGTCTCTTCTTTTTCATGGAAATCATCGTCACAGTGAATCAGAAGTTGTTGTCACCAACACTCTCACAATAGTACCTAGAGGAATCAGTGCTTCCCACAGGTGATGCATTTTTGGCCTGGATTCTCTCAGGCCGAGAAGGCAGTCATATGGCAATGGGGATGGCAGCAAGCAGCATCTTGCTGTAGATGTGTATTCCAGTGGCTTGCCCACAGTCCCTTTGTCAGTGGGGCAGCAGGAAAGGACCACAGGGTTTCTCAGAGAGAAAGAAGGAAGATCCTCCTTCATAAAGTCAAATCAAATTAGCCAGGCATGGTAGTGCACACCTGTAGTCTCAGCTATTTAGGAGGCTGAGGCACGAGAATCGCTTGAACCCAGGAGGCAGAGGTTGCAGTGAGCTGAGATCTTACCACTGCACTCCAGCCTAGATGACAGAATGAGACTCTGTCTCAAAGAAAAAAAAAAACTAGAAAGTCAAATCAAAACCATCATCAACGGTGATGGTTTCACAGCAATGTGCATATACTTAATACAATTGAGCCAAACACTCAAAAATGATTAAAATGTGAAATTTTAGGCCAGGTGCAGTGGCTCATATCTGTAATCCCAGCACTTTGGGAGGCTAAGGTGGGAGAATCACTTAAGCCCAGGAGTTCCAGACCAGCCTGGGCAATATAGCAAGACTCCATCTCTACAAAAAAATTAATAATTAGGCCAGCTGTGGTGGCTCACGCCTGTAATCCCAACACTTTGGGAGGCTGAGGTGGGCGGATCACCTGAGGTCAGGAGTTGGAGGCCAGCCTGGTCAACATGGCAAAACCCTGTCTCTACTAAAAATACAAAAATTAGCCGGGTGTGGTGGTGGGCACCTATAATCCCAGCTACTCGGGAGGCTGAGGCAAGAGAATCGCTTGAACCCAGGAGGCGGTTGTTGCAGTGAGCCAAGATCATGCCATTGCACTCCAGCCTGGGCAACAAGAGCAAAACTCAAAAAAAAAATTATTTAATTAATAATTAGACAAGTGTGGTGGCACGTGCCTGTAGTCCCAGCTACTTGGAAGGCTGAGCTGGGAGGATGGCTTGAGCCAGGGAGGTGGAGGTGGCAGTGAGCGGAGATCATGCCACTCACTCCAGCCTGCACAACAGAGCAAAACTCTGTCTCAAAAATAAATGATAAAATAAGATAAAATGTGAAATGTTTTAAAAAGACAAACTGGGTTATTGTTAAGAAAAGATTGAAGGCTAAATAATAATACAAAATGTCATATCCATAAAGACCATATAAAGAGTGGCATAAGCCGGGCGAGGTGGCACACGCCTGTAATCCTAGCACTTTGGGAGGCTGGGGTGGGCGGATCACAAGATCAGGAGATTGAGACCATCCTGGTCAACATGGTGAAACCCTGTCTCTACTAAAATACCAAAAAAAAAAAAAAAAAAAAAAGTTAGCCGGGTGTGGTGGCACGCACCTGTAGTCCCAGCTACTCAGGAGGCTGAGGCATGGGAATCGTTTGAACCTAGGAGGCAGAGATTGCAGTGAGCCGAAATCATGCCACTGCACTCCAGCCTGGCAACAGAGCGAAACTCTGTCTCTCTCTCTCTCTCTCTCTCTCTCTCACACACACACACAGACACACAGACACACAGACACACACACACACACACACAGAGTGGCATAATTCACACATGGTACAAAAGAGCCAAAGGAGAGAGGGAAGTGGGGGCCAAGTAGAGTAGCAGCCTTGCTGGAAGAGGGGAATGCAAAAGGATCTGGTAGCATGGAGAGATTTTAGAGATACGTTTGGAGGGAATTCAGTGCAACCCACCAGGAGAAGAAGGGCCACGATGTGTGACTGGCCACACTCCTAAGTCTCCTCCTCACATGTGGCAATTATCCCAATTTCCCGAAAGTCACTTTATATTAGCATTTGGCAGAGCATGTTTCTCAAAAGAGTTAACATACACTCCAGACTAAAACACAAACAAACAAACAATAAATGAAATTGAAAATGTGGTTAAACAGGTGCCTTTATTGCAAAACTTCTCAGAACCCAAAGTACATCTGTAAATCTCTCCCAGATGATTAGGTCATAGATCCTATTTTCCCAAAAGAATCTCAAAGAACTGGTATTTTGGGAAGCACCACTTTAAACCTCCCAGATATTGCTAGTGGGTGGAAAAGGGCAGCCAATCCATGGTAAGCAGCACGGTGGAAAGTACCGAACCAAAACAGCTGTCAGGCCTGACACTGTGCCTTCAGACCCGAGGACGCTTGCTAATGAGCAGCTGGGGCAGGGGACAGTGATACAGCCAGTGAATAGTATTAGGGTATGGCTGACTCCAAAAAAAAATTAAGAGTATTGTCTCTATGCGACCCTATGCTAAAAAACTTCACCTCACAACACCCTTATCAAGTAGACTATAAAATCACTTTCACTTCAGTGCTAAAAAGGCTGGAGTACTTTGCTTAAGGTCACACAGCTAGTGACAGAACCAGGCTTTCATCCAGTTAGGGAGATGATTCCAAGAGCACTCAAGAGTCACAGCTTAGAGCAGAAATCAACTCCAGGAAGCAGCTGGGACTGCTCTACCATCTCAAGAAGAACTAGTAAGTGTCGAGGCTGAGGTGAAAGCTCAGAAGCAGATGGTTTTATTAAAAATGGGCAGAACCCAAAACTGGGCTCAGGATAGAGAAAGATGACGCAGGGAACAGAAGCACTTGGAGGTCAAGCACAACACAGCTTAGAGACTCGCAAGCTCTGTGAGTGGTCCAGAACATTCTCACGGGGCAGCTGCCAGCTATTGCTTTTCCTGCTGGTGGCGTCCGCCACAGCAGCTGGAACACACTGATGTTTCCTGTGTTCCAGCCGCAACAGTGTAAGGTTCTTGTGAAAACTTACCCTCAAAATAGTTGATGCTACAATTATTTGTTTTGCAGTTTTACTTACCACAGTAGGTGTATGAAATACTTGCATCGGATGAGTTGCAGACCCAATACTGCTTCTGAGCTTCAGTAAATATGGAAGAAAACAGGGTGGAAAAAAACAGAAATGGTAACATGATTCAATATCTCCAAAGCTTTACAAATGCAAAGAGGATCAGTAACTAATCATCAGACTCTTCCTTTTCAGTAAGCAGAAAAGATTTAACTTAGTCATCAGTCACATGATTTCTGAGTTCCTATCCAACTGTTTCCTCTTTTTGTGTGTGTGTGCTTAACATTTGAGCACTTCCTGTAAAGGAAGAGAGAAAAATGATTTAGAATGTACTCTTCAAACACTTACTGTAAATGAGAGTGATCAAAGCCTTAAAAATAAAACAAGACACTTTGGCCAGGCACGGTGGCCCATGCCTGTTATCTCAGTATTTTGGGAGGCCGAGGCAGGTGGATCACTTGAGGTCAGGAGTTCAAGACCAGCCTGGCTGACATGGTGAAACACATCTCTAATAAAAATACAAAAATTAGCCAGGTGTGGTGGTGCATGCCTGTAATCCCAGCTATTCAGGAGGCTGAGGCAGGAGAATCACTTGTATCTGGGAGGCAGAGGTTGCAGTGAGCCAAGATGGCACCACTGCACTCCAGCCTGGGCAACAGAGCAAGACTCCATTTCAAAAAAATTTTTTAAATGAAAAATAAAATAAAATAAACAAGACAATTCCCAGTCAACTGTAACAAAACCAGTCCCTAGGTCCCCCTGAAAGTCTCAACAGACAGGCACTCCTTTTCCCTCTGCATTGTTCTTCTCTTCCACAGCTCTGTATACCAGCAGTCCCCAACATTTTTGGCCTCAGGGACCAGTTTCATGGAAGACAATTTTTCCACGGACTGAGGGGATGGGGAGGGATGGTTGCAGGGTGAAACTGTTCCACCTCAGAACATCAGGCATTAGATTCTTACAAGGAGCACGCAACCTAGATCCCTCGTTTGTATACTTCATAACAAGGTTCCTGCTCCCATGGGAATCTAATGCTGCTGCTGGTCTGACAGGAGCTGGAGCTCAGGTGGTAATGCTCGCTCACCTGCTGTTCACCTCCAGCTGTGCAGCCCAGTTCCTGACAAGCCACAACCAGATTCCTAACAGGCCATGGACTGTTACTGGTCCACAGCCCCCAGAGGATGGGGCCTTCTGCTTTATAAAACAAATTCTCAGCTGGGCGCGGTGGCTTATGCCTGTCATCCCAGCATTTTGGGATACCAAGGCGGGTGGATCACTTGAGGTCAGGAGTTCAAGACCAGCCTGGCCAACATGGTGAAATTCCGTCTCTACTAAAAATATAAAAATTAGCCAGGCATGGTGGCGCACACCTGTAATCCCAGCTACTCGAGAGGCTGAGGCAGGAGAATCGCTTGAAACCAGGAGGCAGAGGTTGCAGTGAGTCAAGATTGGGCCACTACACTCCAGCTTGGGCAACAGAGTGAGACTCGGTCTCAAAAACAAACAAACAGGCCAGGCGCAGTGGCTCACCTCTGTAAATCCCAGCACTTTGGGAGGCCAAGGTGGGCGGATCACCTGAGGTCAGGAGTTTGAAACCAGCTTGGCCGACATAGTGAAACCCTGTCTCTACTAAAAATACAAAAATTAGCCAGGTGTGGTGGCAAGTGCCTGTAGTCCCAGCTGCTCCGGAGGCTGAGGCAAGAGAATTGCTTGAACCGAGGAGGTGGAGGTTGCAGTGAGCCAAGATCATGTCACTGCACTCCAGCCTGGGAGATAGAGCGAGACTCCATCTCAAAAAACAAAAATAACAACAACAAATCAAATTATCATGGCCCAGAGAGCTTCACCCATAGATCTGAAGTGAACAGTCTCATGGAAACTATTTCTTTTCAGCAGCAGGTTTAGTTACAGAACAGAACAGGGCCAGATAAGACCCCAAACAGGGGACACTAGCTGTAATTCTGTGCTGTGGGCAGGGACTCCACCAGTCTTAATAATGCATTCACCTACAACAAGCTAGAGCTCAAGAGAACATTTTGAGTCCTAATAATGAAATGTCATCATTTTGTTGTGACATGTATTTCATTGCAAAATTCTCACTCCATTTTAGAAAGACAGCTATTCCTTTAGATATTTTGCTACTTGAAATCCTTTATAGGATATAGTTTAGGGTTAGTAGCCAAAAATGGCATGGAGTTTTGGCCTAAAAATCTGCACACTTAAGAAGAAAATAATCATATGTTGGTAAAAATATTTTACAACAGAAGTGTTCTTCTTTCCATTTTTTTAGAGACAAAGTCTCACTGTGTTGCCCATGCTGGGGTGCAATGGCTATTCTTAGGTGTGATTATAACACACTGCAGCCTCAAATTCCTGGGCTCAGCTGGGACCACAGGTTTGAGCCATGGCTCTTGGCCCTGCCATTTTCAAAAAGGCAAAAGTCCAAGGGAGGAGGGGGAAACGGGGAGTTGTTCAATGGGCATAGAGTCTCAGGCTGACAAGATGAAAGAGTTCTAGAGATCTGTTGCACAACAAGGTGAATATAGTTAACACCACTGAACTCTATGCTTAAAACTGGGTAAGATGGTAAATTCTTTAAAAAACACAATTTTAAAATAAATTTAAAAGATGGAAAAAAAAGACAAAAACCCATGAATACTGTTAGTGGTCTCAAAATACCATTTCCCACTATAAGCAACCAGGACTCCTTGGAGTCTGGGGTAGAAAATGTACAAAATGAGCCTAAAACACTTTGTTATATTAGATAACCAATTTGAAGACGGTTCCACTGATCAAAGATAGGTGTTTCTAGTTTCCTATAATGGCTGTAACAAATTGCCAAAAGATTTTGTGACTTAAAACAACATAGGCTGGGCACAGTGGCTCATGCCTGTAATCCCAGCACTTTGGGAGGCCAAAGCAGGCGGATCACCTGAGGTCAGGAGTTCGAGACCAACCTAGCCAACATGGTGAAACCCGTCTCTACTAAAAATACAAGAAATGAGCCAAGCATGGTGGTGGGCATCTATAATCCCAGCTACTTGGGAGGCTGAGGCAGGAGAATTGCTTGAACCCAGGAGGCGGAGGTTGTAGTGAACCGAGATTGCACCACCGCACTCCAGTCTGGACGACACAGCAAGACTCCATCTCAAAAAACAAACAAAAAACTGTAAATGTATTCTCTTACAGCTCTGGAGGTCTGAAGTCTGAAATCAGTTTCACTGTACTAAAGTCAAGGTGTCAACAGAGGTGGTTCCTTCTGGAGACTAAGGGGAAGAATCTGTTTCCTTGCTTTTTTCAGCTTTTAGAGCTACAATCCTTGTATTTCTCCATCTTCAAAACGCATAGCTTCAATCTCTGCAATCTCTGCTTCCATCATCCCATCAACTCTTTCTTTTTTTTTTTTTTTTTTTTGAGATGGAATCTCCCTCTGTTGCCAAGCCTAGAGTGCAGTGATGCGATCTCAGCTCACTGCAGCCTCTGCCTCCCGGGTTCAAGTGATTCTCCTGCCTCAGCCTCCTGAGTAGCCGGGACTACATGCATGCACCACCACGCCCAGCTACTTTTTGTATTTTTAGTAGAGATGGGGTTTCACCATATTGGTCAGGCTGGTCTTGAACTCCTGACCTTGTGATCCACCTGCCTCCTCCTCCCAAAGTGCTGGGATTACAGGCCTGAGCCACTGCACCCAGCCCATTTCATCACCTTCTGCTCTGATTTCATGCCTCCTTCTTATAGGGACCCCAGTGATTACAATGGACCCAGCTGGGTAATTCGGAACAATCTGAATTAAAATCCTCAATTTAATCACATCTGCAAAATTCCTTTTGCCATGTAAGGTAATATTCACAGCTTCCAGTGATTAGAAGGTGAACATTTTGTGCCATTATTTAGCCTATCTATATAACTATATGAACATTAATAAGATAGTAACTGCAATAAGTTGAAATACTTTAATATATTTAAATCCATAAGCTCCTAACATTATATTTATTTATCGTTTTTGTGAGACAGGATCTACCTCTTTCACCCAGGCTGGAGGGCAGTGGCATGATCACAGCTCACTGCAACCTTAAACTCCTAAGCTCAAGCGATCCTCCCTCCTGAGCCTCCTTGGACTACAGGCATATACCCCTATACCCAGCTAATTTTTTCAGTTTTTTCTTAGAGACAGGGTTTCACTGTGTTGCCAGGGCCAGTCGCAAACTTCTGGCATTAAGCAATCCTCCCCTTGGCCTCCCAAAGTGGTGGGATTACAGGCATGAACCACCGTGCCCCACCTCATAACATATTTTTTAAGTCTACTTATCAATATATGATGCTAGGAAACCAAATCTATTTTTAAAACTGGCAAATAAAAGGACAGAATCAAGCATTTATCCTGACTTTTCTATACAAACTGAACTACTCAGTTACCAAATAGCAGACAGGGGCAAATTTCTCTTGCCTTCTTGTGCTTTTAGCTCTATTTTTAGAAGTATTTCAGCTAATAAGTGAAAAGGGAATAATAGAATATAACCATTTTTCAACATCTAATGAATTGGTGGACTTAGGCATTGAGCATCAATGGTTGCTACCTTCACAAAGAGACAAAACAATATTACGTACCTCTTCATGGGAGAACATTACGGTGACTGGCCTCCAAATAGCTCCCAGTGAGCCTTACCTCCTGGTGTACATGTCCTTGTGAATCCCCTCCAACATCAAATAAGGCTGACTGTATAACCAATAAAGTATTGTGCAATGACAGTGTGCAAATTTCATGTAGGTCACACAACACATTGTATAACCTTACTCTCTTGGATCACTTACTCTGGGAGAAGCAAGCAGTGCTAAAGAGAGATCCATGTGGTGAGAAGCGGAAGCCTCCTGCCAAAGAGCTAGTACCACACTGTCAGTCATGTAAGTGAGCCATCTTGGAAGTGGGGGTTCCTCATGCCCCAGTTCAGCCTTCAGATGACAGCAGCACCAGCTACCTCCTGAGAGACCTAAAGCCAAAACCACTCAGCTAGGCCACTCCTCATTTCCAGACCTACAGACACTGTGCAGTATTAGAGATGTTTATTGTGGCTTTAAGCCTGTAAGTTTCAGGGGTAATTCATTATGCAGCAAGATAACAAATATGATCATCTATAAAAGTAGTTTTGTCCAAAATAATCAAACCTCACTCTGATGAAGTTTTAAGATCTACTTACCTATTTATAGGAAGTATAGAAGACAGAGAAACATGTTAGAATACAGCTCAGGGATACAAGTAGAAAATCTAGACCATGAGAAGATCTAAGTGACAAAAACTATTTCTTCAACAGATAATTTGCAAGGGAAAAAAAAATGAAAATGGAAAGGCCTGGCCAGATGCAGTGGCTCACATCTGTAATCCCAATACTTTAGGAGGCCGAGACGAGTGGATCACTTGAACCCAGGAGTTCAAGATCAGCCTGGGCAACATGGTAAAACCCTGTCTCTACAAAAAAAAATACAAAAATTAGCCAGGCATGGTGGCACACGCCTGTAGTCCCAACTACCCTGGAGGCTTGAGGTGGGAGGATTGCTTGAGTCTGGGGGGTGGACTCAATGTCGAAATGTCTTCTAGATGTCTTTTAGAAGAGCCTTAAAAACCATTTAAACAATTGGTGTGTGTAAGATATGAAACTTATTTGGAGATATATACATATATATATATAATTTTTTAACCAACTCTTCATTCTATTCTGATTATTTGAATTTTAAATCAAACCAAATGTGGGAAAAAATTATGAAGCAATTGGAAATTTAAACAGACTGATAGATTGATGACATTAGGGCTGTGGGGTTTTGTTTTTGTAGATCTGATAATGGTATTGTGGCTACATTTTTAAAGAAGTCCTCATCTGGTAGAGTTACAAAAGTAAATATTTAAGAAAGAAATATTATTATGACTGGAATTTGCTTCCCCCAAAAAGTAGAGGGCAAATGATTAGGGTCTAGATGAAACAACAGTGACTATAAATGGTCATTGTTGAATCTGGATGATAGAGTCATGCAGGTTCACTGTACTCTTCTACTTTTGTGTTTGAAATTCTCAATAAAAATAAAAGCAAGTTCAAGGTGTTCTAAAAAAATCAGAATAAAATTTTTACAAATACATTCAAGCTAAGACTGTCATTCATATCTAATGGCCATCTTGTTACTTTTGCTTCCAAAAGCCTTTCAGTACAGTGAAATCTACATTAGAGAAAAGGATTGAAATATTTTATTGTTAACGGGGTTATTACCTGATGTAACCCAGATGTCAGCTAGGATCACCCTGCCTTTTCACACGCAAATAGGTGACTTTTGTGATGCAAATAAGTGATTCACCTTGGCTAGACAGTGAGAGATTCATTACCTTCCCAGTCTTCCTGAGATTACTCTGCCTGAGGCAGTAGCAAAGTGGCATGAGGGAGGTGCCTATGTTTCTCCTCCTAACCTTGGCCTGAGTTGGTTCTGCTGATTATTTCAGTGATGAATCATCCTATTATCCTATGCATGCTGATCCTTTCTCTGTCCTAGTTTCTCACTCCAGATCATGCCCTTGAGATGTCACCTTTCCCACTTGGTGTAAGCATATTTTCCCCCTAGACTACCAAGTTGTCTTCTGAAGAATTATTCTGATATCAACCAATAAAAACAAGTTTTTCACTCCACTACACAGTGATAAAATACCTTGAAATTTCTTTTTAATTGCATCCTTGGATGTTGCACAGATCGTTTTACTTTTCAGAGGTGCTAGTTCTCGTGCCTACAAAAAAAAAAATCAACTCTTCTGTTCTGGATTCTTTTTTTTCCAAAGCTTGCATCATACAAAGCATAGCAACAATCTTTTCAGGAAGCATTCCCACAAAATGCTTGAAAGGACCAGTTATGGTTACACCAACATCTCCAACCAAGATCTCCTTGCCTTCTTCTAAAATGATGCACTTTTTGTCTGCACTGAGACAAAAAATGACAGCCTTCTTTCTTTTCTTGATTTCTTCTGGGGGAGCTGGTGGGCAGTGAGTCTGCAGGGCGTCCTCTTCACGGCTGCGGGACTGAGAGCACAGTGATAAAATGATCACATGGATATAGAACATGTAAATGTTAGATATGAATTCTAAATTTCTCTTCAAAGAATCAATATGTATGTTCAATTCTTCGCCTTCTACTTTTAAACTTAACTTCCTCGTAAAGCAACCTTTTCTGATTACCTGCTCCACCCTGACTCATTCCAGTTACCTGCTCATTCTCCACAACCATTTTTCCCGCCAAACCACTCACCCTATCACTCTCTTTAAATTAGCCAGTCAGAATTAGTTTAGCCTGTGTGGTCTAACCCTAGCCAATAGGAGAACAACAGAGCAGCAGGGACCACGTGTGTCAGGAATAAGACCCCCTTTTCCTCCCTTGTCCAAGTGTGCACTCAGCATTGCTCTGTGAGGGTGCACCCTTCTATAGAAGTAAACTGCCTTGCTGAGAAGAAAAAAAATACAATTTTATATTTGAGTGCTATTTCTTTTGCAGCACCAAAACTTTATTTATAACATAAAGAAATATATTGCACTTAAAACAAGTTATGAAGAGAGGCAATATTAGAAGAGATCTTTAAAATGTAAACAATGCTATTTTTTCTAGGGGGAACTAGGAGTGATTTTTCCTTTTTTGTTTTTGAGATGGGGTTTTGCTCTGTCACCCTGGATGGAGTACAGTGGTGCAATCCCAGCTCACTGCAGTCTTGATCTCCCAGGTTCAAGCGAGTCTCCCACCTCAGCCCCCCAAGTAGCTGGGATTACAGGCAAGAGCCACCACACCCAGCCTCTTTCTTCCTTCTACTTTCTAATGTATTCATAATAAACATTTGATCATGGAATAACTTTTTATAGAAAGATATCTCTTATCTTAGCGGTGTCCAATCTTTTGGCTTCCCTGGGCCACTTTGGAAGAATTGTCTTGGGCCACACATAAAATATACTAATGACAGTAATGAGCTTAAAAAAAATCTCAAAAATAAAATGTAAGTTTACGAATTTGTGTTGGGCCACATTCAAAGCCGTCCTGGGCTGCAGGCTGGACAAGCTTCCCTTATCTAGTAGGTTGCTATGAAAAAAAAAGAAAGACATCTCTCATTCATTGCTAGGATACATCTAGGGGACAAAGGACAGAGGAGCAAGCAGGCAAAAACCCACCTTGAGCAGAAGATGGCACAGAGGAATGGCGGTGGGAATTCTCAGTCTGGTGAGCTGGACAATCCAAGCAGAGGGCAGGCTCTAGGTCTCAGAAAGACAGCTTTTCTGTCTTATCTCCTATGAGTAAGTTTCAAGCAGCCTGGGAGTTGAATGAGCTCTTTGAACAGATGTTCCTGCTGCTTCCCCATCAACCTCCCTCATACACATGTACGCCATAAAGTTTAAATTTACTATCATGGTGGCCATAGACAATGTTAGGTAGCTCCATAAAGACAGATGGGGTGTTTCGTTCTTAACTGTGATCTTAGTAACTAGCACAGTACTGGGCACTTAGTAAATACCTACTGATCTAAATAGTGTGGTTTGACGCCTCTTGTTCCTGGCTAAAAATCCTTGGCAAGAGTCAATCTCCACTTTACAATAGAGGTAAAAATCTTACAGTGGATATTCTTGACAAAGCTAGCATAGAGACAGCAATTTTACACAAGGTATTTTTCACCTAATAATAACAGTGGTTTTCCTACACCCATAGGGTGCCACCAAGGGAGGGGTGCACAGTTGGAGAAACAAATTAAGACTGCTGAAGACAACACTACTTACCATTTCCCTTATAGCTAACCACCAGTTCAACTGTACATGAATGTTCTTACGGGCAATCATGCCAGGAGTTAGGCAAAAACCTGTGTTCTGAACCAAAGAAGACTTAAAACTGCTCCCATAATTTGTGAATTTCTTGAAATTTTGGGGTTTTTAAAAAATTTTTTAACAACTGGTAATCAATTTAAGAAAACAGTTGACTTAAGCATTTGCAGTGGTGACTTCCATCTCAACTCCTGGCTCAATACTGACGGAAGTAATCTGCTTAACCGTCTGAGGACTGTGCAAGTCAATGAGTCGCTTGTGGATTCTCATCTGGAAACGATCCCATGTCTTAGAACCTTCACCATAAGTTTTTCTTGTAGTGATTCTCAAAGTCTTGGTAGGCATTCAAACTGGTCCTTTCACTGATTCTTTTCCTTTGCTCCTCAGATCAAGTCAGCACACACCTTATCCAGGGATTTTACATTGCAACTCGTTAAGAGTGCTATGAATTCGGTGAATTGCCACCTCTGACTCCACGGGTGTTTTTCTGGTATCTTTAAAAGCCATGGCTGCTGCAAGGCTTCCTAGCCAGCTTCCTAGCCAGCTTCCTGACAGACTTGGTCCTCAGGCAAGAGCAAAGAAAAGGTGGACCACAGCTCCACACCACCTATGACTGTGTCTTCCTCAAAGAGAAAATGTCTTTTAATGTCGGAAAATATTTATACACTTAGAAAAATCCATACACAAAGAATAAAGTAACTCTCCCATTTGCTACTGACATCAGATCCCCAGTTTAGAGTCAACCACAGTAACAGAACTCTTACACTAGCATGAACATATTTATTCACATACCTTTTTCTAAAACACGAATGGTAGATACTACGTTTTGGTTTTCAAACATAGCTTGTTTTATTATAAACAAACATCATTCTCTGGAAATTAAAAGCTTTGATAATTTCAAATCATTTTTAACAATCAGTCACTAACAGAATGCAAAAGGCAATTTTATTATTATACATTAAAACGTAAATCACATTTAAGCACGAACACTAAAAAACAGGCTCATTTCTCATCTTTATGCTGTTTCTCTTCACTGGCTTCTTCCATATACAAAATACATTCTTCTTTGTCATAACCCATTAGATGGATAAAGTCTTCGCGGTTTGGAAAGAGCACTGGATTAACTAACAGTGATTTTGTTTTAGCATAAAATGTGGTAAACACATGTTTAGCATCTGGAATCTTCACATCATTCTTGTGAAACACTGTACTCGTTTCTGCAAGCATAGCATTGTAGGTAATGGCTTTATAAGTGTCTGTTGTGGCCTCATGGTACAATCGAATGACATAGCCTTTTGTAATAAAGTGAAGCAGCACTGGGGTGATCACCGTAAAGCTTCCCATGATGCCATAAAATATGATTTGAACAGGCAGAGGCACACTTTCAGAAATAGCATTATTTTGTGTAAAAAAGTATGGCAGAAATGTAAGGCCAATCAGACTCGTAGAATAAGAGAAACATTTCACACCTAAATGGGAAAAAAAGAGAGAGGATCAATACTTTTAAATTTTATAAAAGAATCAATCTATCCCATTAATTCTTCCATTTTTCTTCTTACTGTATCAGCTCAAGACAACAAAATCAAAAAGCTTATTATATTCCAAGCTCTGTTTTAAGGATTTTACATATTTTGACTTGAATGTCCCTGCCACTGACCATTAGAATGCACTGCCTCTCCAGGCAGGAAATCTGCTTTAGGGTTTAAGTGGCCCTACCTCAGTTCCACAATAAAGTAGTTAATATTACTTAAAGATCCTTACTAATATTGTACTATAAAAGTTGATTCAGATAGCAGATTATCAAACAAAACTCTCTATTAACAAGCACTCCAGTATATGTAATATAAAATATTCAAACATGGGAAATTCTATCAGGCTAAGTGCCCAGGATTAAAACAGCAAATCACCAGGGAAATAAAATCAGTAGTTAAAAAACATATGGGACGGCCAGGCGCATTGGCTCATGCCTGTAATCCCAGCACTTTGGGAGGCTGAGGCAGATGGGTCATTTGAGGCTAGGAGTTCGAGACCAGCCTGGCCAACATAGTGAAACTACATCTCTACTAACAATACAAAAATTAGCTGGGCATGGTGGCACGTGCCTGTAATCCCAGCTATTCAGGAGGCTGAGGCAGGAGAATCCTTGAACCCAGGAGGTAGAGGCTGCAGTGAGCCAAGACTGCACACTGCACTCCAGCCTGGGAGACAAAGCGAGACTCCATCTCAGAAAAAAAAAAAAAAAAAAAGAGAAACATATGGGAAAGGTATTCAACTTCTTTAGTAAGGAAAGACATTCAAGTTAAAACAATGAGATAAGCAGCCTGGCCAACCTTACGAAATCCTGTCTCTACTAAAAATACAAAAATTAGCCAGGCTTGGTGGCATGCACCTATAATCCCAGCTACTGGGGGTGCTGAGGCAGGAGAATTGCTTGAACCTGGGAGGTGGAGGTTGCAGTGAGCCCAGATTGTGCCACTGCACTCCAGCCTGGGCAACAAGAGCGAAACTCCGTCTCAATAAATAAATAATAAAAAATACAAATAAAACACTGAGATACCATTTTTACCTATTACCTTAGAAAGATTAAAAATAAATGACTTCTAGCAGAGTGCAGTGGCTCATGCGTGTAATCTCAGCACTTTGGAAGGCGTAGGCAGGAGGACTGCTTGAGACCAGTTTGAGACCAGCCTAGGCACCATAGGAAGACCTGTCTCTAGAAAAAAAATTTTTTTAAATTAGCCAAGGCTGGTCTGATGGTAGTGAGTTATCAGAACTTAAGATTGGTGTCACTGAAGTTGGTATACAATGCCCCCACTGCTAAATTTGACTAGCTTAAAAAAAAAAATCAGCCAGGTGTAGTGGCACACGTCTGTAGTCCTAGCTATTTGGGAGGCTGAGGTGGGAGGATCACTCGAGCCCACAAGTGAGGCTGCAGTGAACTATGAACCCACCACTGCACTCCAGCCTAGATGACAGAGACTCTGTCTCTAAAAAATAAAATTATTTTTAAAAAATGGCTTCTAAACTGTATACTTCAAAATGATTAAAGTGAAAAATTTTATGTTTATCTAACCACAATAAAAAATGACTTAAAATGTAAATTTACCTTACCTTTAATTTATAATTTTAATATGATCCTAATAAAAAATACCATCTGTTTGGAAAATAAAGTTGAGATCCTAAACAAGTTGATTATAAAGTTTATTTGGAAAAACAAAAGCAGCAAAAAATAAAAAAATAAACAAAGCAATGCGGGGAAGTTACCCCTTCCAAATATTAAAACATAATAGAGGCCGGGCGTGGTGGCTCACGCCTGTAATCCCAATACTTTGGGAGGCCAAAGTGGGTAGGTTACTTGAAGTAAGGAGTTCAAGACCAGCCTGACCAACATGGTGAAACCCTGTCTCTACTAAAAATACAAAAATTGGCCAAGTGTGGTGGTGCATACCTGTAATCCCAGCTACTCAGGAGGCTGAGCCAGGAGAATCGCTTGAACATAGGAGGCAAAGAGTATGGTGAACCAAGATCATGCCACTGCACTCCAGCCTGGACAACAGAGTGAGACTCTGTCTCAAATAAAAATCTAAAAATGCAAAGGTCTCTACATCTTATCAACACACCTCAAGAAAAAAAAATGAAAATCTAATTTTCCTTACGTCTTGTCATTAAGGGATGCCATAACAACAAGTAAGATACGGTAAGGACATTTTTACAATTAAAAGAGAAAAAAACAAAGTAAGTACCCCCACCTCCAATTACTTACCAAACACTGCTCGGGCCATATTGCCAGTATAAATTAGCCTTCCATCTTCTGATTTGTCAGACGGCGTATGTAAGCATCGAACATATCCTTCCCAACAAACAGGGATCTATTGAAACAGGGATCATTATAGTCGACCAACCTTCTTAAATTTTTTTAAGTTTTTTTTTTTTTTTTTTTTTTTTTTTTTTTTGAGACAGAGTCTTGCTCTGTCTCCCAGACTGGAGGGCAGTGGTGCCATCTCGGCTCACCACTGCAACCTCTGCTTCCTGGGTTCAAGCAATTCTCGTGCCTCAGTCTCCTGAGTAGCTGGGATTACAGGTGCCCACCACCACACCCGGCTAATTTCTGTATTTTTAGTAGAGACGGGGTTTCACCATGTTGGCCAGACTGGTCTTGAACTCCTGACCTCAAGTGATCTGCCACCTTGGCCTCCCAAAGTGCTGGGATTACAGGCATGAGCCACCATGCCCAGCTTAAGTGTATTTTTAAAACTGTAATGCAGGAGCAGCGGCTCATGCCTGTAATCCCAGCACTTTGAGAGGCTGAGGTGGGCAGATCACTTGAGGTCAGGAGTTCAAGACCAGCCTGGCCAACATGGTGAAACCCCATCTCTACTAAAAATGCAAACAATTAGCCGGGCGTGGTGTCTGGCACCTGTAATCCAGCTACTCCAGAGGCTGAGGCAGGAGAATCGCTTGAACCCGGGAGGCGGAGGTTGCAGTGGTCCGAGATCACACCACTGTACTCCAACCTGGGCAACAGAGCGCGACTCTGTCTCAAAAAAATAAAATAAAATTGTAATGAAGAGAACTTGTCACATGAGGTGACATAAGGAATTCTCCCAAACAATCTACAGAGTTAAAGAAATCAGTTGGCTGACAGAATGGCTTGCCTTAATTCTAGTCACAAGTAGAAAACTGCAGAGTTGGAGTTTGTTAGCTTTGCATCCCAGCTCTCAGGTTTCTAGGTCTAGTGTGACCTTGAAGAAGTAAAAATAGTAACAGTTTCTTCTATTCCACTGTTAATGAGGACATCATTTCCATTCTATTTAAATGCAACACCTTTTCAAAAAATAAATACATTTAGCTGGTGTAATGGAACACGTCTATAGCCCCAGCTACTGGGGAGGCTGAGGTGGATCACTTGAGCCCAGGAGTTTAAGGCCAGCCTGGGCAACATGGCAAGATCCCATCTCTAAAAAATAAAATTTAATTTTACTAAAATAATTTAAGTAAAATACTCTGCAAACTCAGATTATATTTAAACTCCAGGCCTTTTACAAATACTTCTAAAATATTTATATGATAGTATTAAAGAGATCAATTCTTTCTCTAAAGACCTTGTAAATACCGTGTATCCCCTGGTCCTCTTATTTCTTGACAAGAAATAAAATTTGGCTGGGCACAGCGGCTCACGCCTGTAATCCCAACCCTTTGACAGGCCGAGACAGGAGGATCATTTGAGGTCAGGAGTTTAAGATCAGCCTGGCCAACACGGTGAAACCCCGTCTCTACTAAAAATACAAAAAAGTCAGCCGGGGTGTGGTGGAGCGCGCCTGTAATCCCAACTACTGGGGAGGCTGAGGCTGGAGAATCGCTTGAACCCGGAAGGCGGAGGTTGCAGTGAGCCAAGATCACGTCACTGCACTCCAGCCAGGGTGACAGAGCAAGACTTCACCTCCAAAAAAAAGAAATAAAATTTACTTGAAATCCTACATCAAATTTCAACGGAACAGAAGAGTTCCCCAAACATCTGAAAATGAGTTTCACAGTGTATACGCTTCAAAATGTAAAAGGCATGCCTAATTCCTCAATGCTGAAATGTAATTAGATTCCAATTTCCATTTTAAGCATTGCTTCCAAGTTTTAACCAGGTTTGCCAATCCTGATATTTTACAGAGTAGAATTAGAAAACAATTTATTCAGATCAAAATAAAAGAATTAACATCTGCATCCCCCTTTTCCCAGTGACCAAAGTAATTCTTAAAAGTACAGCCACCTCAAAAAAGTAGAACAAGCTCAAAGTCAGGTTAACCTGGGTCTTTCGGTTCTATTTCCAGGTGCTGCATCCAATTTTTTACAAATTAACACTTCTAAGCTTCTGCTCAAGGGCAGAAAAGGAACTACATATAGTTGTCACCACAAACCCTCTGGATTTGAAACCACCATAAAAGTAAGCACTTTCCAGCCGTTCTCCTGGACTTGCGGAGGCTGAGGACCCCGGGGCCCTCGGCCTGCTACTTCTGCAAGCCCCGCAGAGGGGGCTCCTCCCGCGCTCCAGCCACGGACACCTGAGAGAGGTCGCAAAGAGCCGCAGGGGCTCCCCAGCCCCGACGCGACGTCCCGCCTTCCCCGCCTCACTTGGGACACCAGACCTCGGACGCCCTACCTGCGCTCGGCCCGGACGCCGGAGAAGGCGCGCGGCTCCCCAGGGCCCCGTACTCCAGGCGGCTACCGGCCCCGAAGGCCCGCTGCAGGAGGACCTCCGGGAGACAGAGGCCCGGGGACCTCGGAGCGCGGCGGCCGCACACAATGCAGTCCTCCTTCCGCAGAGACGCAGTTCGACCGCCCACGGGCGGCCCAACGCCAGAAACAGCATCCCGCGGGTGACGAGCGGCTGCGGACGCCCCACCTGCAGGAGCCCAGCCCTACGAGACACGGCTTCCCACCCGACTGCGGCACAAGTGGCGCATGCCCAGCCCGGGACGCCTGACGGGCAGCTGGGCTGCCCGCGCGTGCGCAGAATCTACCGCCCGCCTGCCGCCTTCCCGGCAGCGCGCGTTATCCGCCAGCTGAGCTGGGAGTCCGCGGCTCTGTCCTTGGCTGAGCGGCTCCTCCTTCCTAGAATTTTACCTTCTTTATAACAGTGTGGAGGGGCAGAGGGCTGTACGAGAATGACAAAGCCCAGAAGCCAGGGTTAAATCTTTTTTTTTTCTCGTGGACATAACTAAAAACTGTTTCCTTTGTGGAAAATGATTCTAGCCTGTTGGCACAGAAGGAAGAATATACGATTTGAACAAAAATGAATGATAATTTAATTGAATCATCGGGTTGAGGAAAATAAATGGAATTTGTTTATGTAATATTGATAGGTGTTATCAGATTTGTCTTCAGAAATCATTCACATCCATATACACACTGATTCATTACTTGTTAAAGAGGTACTGAGTCTATTGCCAGGACTGAGCTAGGAGCAAAGGATACAAAATACTAGATTAAACTAGGAATCCACAGTGCTTAAATAGTGGAGGAAAACACCTGAAAATTGGCTAGAATATAATGTAATATAATTGAGACACCGCAATATACAAAATGTGGCCGGCCGTGGTGGCTTGCACCTGTAATCCCAGCGCTTTGGGAGGTTTAGGCAGGAAGATCTCTTGAAGCCAGGAGTTTGAGACCAGCCTGAGCAATACAGGGAGACTCCGTCTCTACAAAAAAAAAACAAAAAAAAACCAACCTGAAACAAAAATAAGCCACACATGGTAAGTGTGTGCCTGTGGTCCCAGCTACCCAGGACGCTGACATGGTAGGATGGCTTGAGCCCAACGTCGAGGCTTCAGTGAGCCAAGACCACACCACTGCACTCCAGCCTGGGCCACAAAGTGACACCATGTCTCAAAAAAAAGAACAAACAAATGCCACAGACGTACAAAGAAGAACATGATTAATTTTGCCTCAGAATGTCTTCAGACTGGCTTCACACTTAGCTCAGTCTTGAAGGATGAGCATCTTAGTAATAGAGACACACTTTTGTTTACCAGTGCAGAACTATAACTGTTTTTGACTTGGCATGTTATTTGCACTGGAGAGGAACAAATTCATAGTCTAAAATAATGTGTGGCCAGGGGCGGGAGCTCACGCCTGCAATTCCAATACTACATGGAGGCCCAGGTGAGAGGATCCCTTGATTCCAGGAGTTTGAGACCAGCCTGGGAAACAAAGTGAGACCCTGTCTCTACAAAAAATTTTTAAATTAGCTGGGCATTGTGGTGCCTGCCTGTAGTCCCAGCTACTTGGGAGGCTGAGGTGGAAGGATCACTTGAGCCCAAGAAGTTGAGGCTGCAGTGAGCCCTGATTGCACCACTGCACTGGGTGACACAGCTAGACCCTGTCTCAAAAATAAAAATAAAAATAAATCAATACAACAATATGATCATGTTGGCAACTCCAAATATTGTCTATTGGGGGGAGTATTCAGAAGGAGATAATGATAATACCGCCATATGGATAACTTTATTTTATAAAAGTTAGCTTCTACTTACATTTTGTTTCTTTTTATTTTAATATTTGTTTTAATAGTAGAGATGGAGTTTCACCATATAACCCAGGTTGGTCTCAAACTCCTGAGGCTCAAGCTATCCGCCCACCTCAGCCCCCCACAGTGCTGGAATTACAAGGGTGAGCCACTGTGCCTGCCTTTTATTTTGTTTTTGAGATAGGGTATTGCTCTGTCGCCCAGGCTGGAGTGCAGTGGCACCATCATAGGTCACTGCAGCCTTGACCTCCCAGTCTCAAGTGTTCCTCTCGCTTCAGCCTGCCAAGTACCTGGGACTACAGGCCACGTCACCATGCCCAGCTAATTTTTGTATTTTTAGTGGATACAGGGTCTCCTTTTGTTGCCCGGGCTGGTCTTGAGCTCCTGGAATCAAGGGATCCTCCTGCCTAGGCCTCCCAAAGTGTCAGATGAACCTGAGCTACCACATCCGGCCTATTTACATTTTTAAAATTCTTCTGTTTAGGGTAATTCATTCACAATCAATATTCACTCTATTATTTTGCTGATATATTTAAAATTTTCATATAAAAATGTTTTTCTAAACTATATTGAGAGAACTCAAATTTTTTTATCTTCTGTAAAGCTGTTCCCCCTACAAATACTGTAAGTAAATGAAAATAAAAACATTTGTTTGATCTATTTCTCAAAATTTCTAAATAGATAAAATGAGATTATATTCTGAAAACTCTGTACCATAGATTTACATAGAATTATTATTTATGTTAGATGAATTTTCCAGTTCCAGTAAGTTAGAGACATTTGTTAAATATAAACTAATGGGATTTTAGAATGATTTTAAGGATGTTTTTAGGCCGCACGCAGTGGCTCAGGGCTGTAATCCCAGCACTTTGGGAGGCCAAGGTGGGCAGATCACTTGTGGTCAGGAGTTTGAGACCAGCCTGGTCAACATGGTGAAACCCCGCCTTCACAAAAAACACAGAAAAAAGTTGCCCGGCCTGGTGGAGCACACCCGTAATCCCAGCTACTCAGGGGGCTGAGGCACGAGAATTGCTTGGGCCTGGGAGGTGGAGGCTGCAGTGAGCCGAAATTGCGCCACTGCACTCCAGCCTGGGAGACAGAGCGAGACACCCTCTCAATAAAAAAGAAGGAAAGAAAAGAGAAGAGAAAAGAAAAGGGGCCTACAGCCTCCTCATCTGCACCTCCATGCCTGTCCTCCCCACCAAACTCTACTTCGAGCTACCATTACAGCCAAAAAATCTTTGTTCTGATTTCTGTAAAGGCTTGGAAAAATTTATCCAAGACAATCTCCTTGATTATTGCAATTAATTATAAAAAACCAATGTCTTTTATCTACCAAATCAACTAAATTAAAAAAAACAAAAAGCCTTTCTGGCAAGTCCTCAGTTCAACAAACTCCAGATGGCCTGTTATCTATTTTTTGAGCACACAAAGTGCCTCGTTGAGCAACTTGTAATGTTGTCTTGGCCCTACATACATTCTCTTCATGCCACACTCCTGGAAAACAGTAGAAGGTGAACTTTATTTAGCTGTTTCAGCCTTCCTGGAAAGATGCCTGTATATCTTACTATAGGAAACGCGGGGGGTGGGAAGCGGGGCGTGGAATGAGAAAGAAGGTCCCAAAAACTGAGTAACGGTGTTGGCAGGCGCCTGGATTTTCTGTGCGTGAGCTCGGGATCCAGGATAGCTGAGCTAACCCAGAGGCAGAGGCAGAGGCAGGACCCTCGGGGGTGGACTGGGGGGCGTGGTTAGTTTTCAGTTAACATTGAATTCTACCAGGAAGAGAGGAAATGAGGCCAGCCGATTGCGCTAGTCGTTGCTGTGCTGGCTGTTCAGCACGCACAGCAACTTTTCACCAGGGACGGATGCTGCTTCATAAAGAGCATGATCTCGTTAGCAAAGAAACCGCCCTCCCACGTTTCAATCTTTCTTCAGCAGTCTCCCACCTCCAGGCGTACCCCTAAATGAGAGGCAGGGACAATTTCTAAAACCACCAAAATCTTAACTCGCAGTGCGAGAAACTACGAGTCCCAGGATGCAGGGCTGCCTCGGTCCCAACGCCGACGGTATCCACCAGAGAAACTACAAATCCCAGAATGCAGTGCTCTCCCGGACTCCCGAGAGCCTCTCTAAGGATGCGTCTTTACAGCAATTGGATCAGGGTCTGCGCTGCATGCTGGGAATCCAGAAGAGCTAGACTCGGATTGGTCGAAATTTGCTGGTGGCGTTCATAGGCTGGCCTACTATAGGGGAAAAGAGTAGGGCGCTACGCACTACCTCCAGACGGAAGTGGACGACACACTCTGCGTCCTCGCCTTACCAGGTACGGATCTCCCGCGCGTCGCAGAAAGCGGCTCTGACCCAGCGGAAGTAATTCTTTCGACTGCCCCGGAACCCACCGGAGCAGGCAGCTGGGGGCGGGGGGGCGGCCCTGGGATAGGGGCTGTGGCAGTACACGGGGACCCGGCTGCGGTGGCTGCGGGACTGACGAGTGAGTCTCGGGCTGGGGCGGAAACGGAGCTCCGGGTAAGGGTGGAGGGCGAGGGAGGCCGAGACGGGACGAGCTCGCAATCCCACTTCCCACCCCTTCCCTTCTGGGCGGGGAAGGAACGGAAGCTGTTAACCTCCCTGGGCCTCCCCAGCCCCTAGTTTGGGGGAGGGGAAAAGAGGGCGGCGGGACCTTTCCTGGCGCCGCTCGGTGGGTTTGGAAAGAGGTGGAAGGAGGGGCAGCAGCCAACGAGACTGGGCCTTCTCCGGGCTGAGCGCGGGTGGGTGGAGTTAGGAGCATGGTAGCCCTGTCGCTTTTCCTTTCTGCTTGTTCCTCGTGTCTGCTCAGATTAGTTATTTTCTTGAAGTCAGTCTCTAGCCCAAGGAGAGGTCTCTCGCTTCTTCTAGTTGCAGTACCCGAGAAGTTTACCTTCTGGGTAACTTGTTAGGTGATCTGTGCTCGACTTCATGAGTTGGGGATTTCGTGCATCTACTGCCCGTCTAGTCTTGTCTGTAAGGAGGTATCTAGTGTGAAATACTGTGCCCATTGAGTTTCTCTTAAGGAACTGAGATCTGTTTAGTAACATATAACTGTGGAGTTTGTGCCATTTAGAGTGAGCATTTCTACCCCACATTGCTTTTAGTGTAGAAAACCGAAATTCTTTTTTAGGGGGCCGGGGGAGACAGACTTGCTCTTGTTGCCCAGGTTAGAGTGCAGTGGTGCGTTTTCGACTTGCTGCAACCTCTGCCTCCCAGGTTCAAGTGATTCTCCTGCCTCAGCCTCCCAAGTAGCTGGGACCAAGGCGCATACCACCACGCCTGACTATTATTAGTAGAGACGGAATTTCGACATGTTGGCCAGGTTGGTCTGGAACTCTTGACCTCAAGTGATCCGCCCCCTGTCGGGCTCCCAAAGTGCTGGGATTTACAGGCATGAGCCACCGCGCCTGGCCTTGAAATTCTTTAATGTCTTAAAACCTCACTTTCTCACTTTTTAACTGCCATATTTGCTTTTTTTCTTTTTCTTTCTTTCTTTCTTTCTTTTTTTTTTTTTTTTTTTTTTTTTTTTTTTTTTGAGACAGAGTCTCACTCTGTCCTGAGGCTGGAGTGCGGTGACCTGATCTCGGCTCACTGCAACCTCCGCATCCGGGGTTCAAGCCATTCTCCCGCCTCAGCCTCTGGAGCAGCTGGGATTACAGGCGCGCACCACCACTCCCGGCTAATTTTGGTTTTTCGGTTTTTTTTTTTTTTTTTTTTTTTTTTTTTTTTAGTAGAGACGGAGTTTCACCATGTTGGTCAGGCAGGACTCCTGACCTCAGGTGATCTGCCCGCCTCAGCCTCCCAAAGAGCTGGGATTACAGGCGTGAGCCACCGCGCTCGGCTCCATATTTGCTTTTTGATCCCCGAAAGTTGTTTCCTTTTCTATTCAGTGACCCAAAATGACATATGTCTGATCTCATTTACATTATAATCATGTTGTTGAAACGTAGCAGTTTACATGTGGATTTATTCATTCTGGAGATACAATGGCAAGGAAACAACTGTGGTACGTACTATAATGGATATTTATTGTTTCTTGCCAATGATGATTTGGGGTCCCTGTTTAATATTAAGTGACTGTTCCTCTTTTTCTTAAATACGAAATTTGATAACTACCATTCAAAAAATATACGTGTATGCATTGCCAGATGGTAATTCTGTAATATAATAGGCACTAGTTTACAGCCAGAAGTTATAGTCAGTCCTATACATCAAGTTCTAAAGTGATATTTAATTGTTTAAATCTTCTAGAATGTTTATCTTGGTTTTTTGGGTAGATTTTTTAGTACTGGAAAATAATCAGGGAAATCTTTGCTCTTATGCTTATATTTATTTTTGAGTCAGAGTCTCACTCAGTTCTGCACTCCCAGGCTGGAGTGCAGTAGCACGATCATGGCTCACTCTAGCCTCAACCTCCTGGGCTCAAACCATCCACCTGCCTCAGCCTCCCTAGTAGTTGGGACTGTAGGTGCCCACCACGACACCCAGCTAATTTTTTGTTTTGGGGGCTCAAGTGGTCTTCCTGCCTTGGCCTCCCAAAGTGCTGGAATTACAGGCATGAGCCACCAAATCTGGCCAGCTGTGGTCATATTTATGTGTTAATGCATTTCAGCTAAACTGCTATCCTAAATTCTTTACTGTTCTGTTATTAAGAAAGAAAAAGCCCATCCAGTAATGCCTGAATTTCAAGCCTCAGCGATTAGGAAAATGATAGTACATTCACTCAAGAAATATTTATTGAGCATTTACTAAGTGCCAGGCACTAATCTAGGCCTGCTGTCGAGGAACTTGAGGAGAGAAAGGATATGTCTAAGTAAGCGAGTATAGTTTCAGGAAGTGATAAATGTGAAAAAAATATAGCAAGGTTAAGGGTTAGAGTGACTGGGATGGGGGTGCCTAATTTTGGTAGGATCATCAGGGCAGGAAGACCTCTCTGAGGAGTTGATGTTTTACCTGGAGACGTAACTGATGAGGATGTAAAAGCTTTTCGGACAAGAGCAATTACAAATGCAAAGACCTTGAGGTAAGAGTGAACTTGACCGATTTCGAGGAATACCAAAAAGGCCAGTGTGACTGGAGCTTAGTGAAGGAAGAGTGGTGGGAGACAAGATCAGAGTGGTAAGTAGGGAAGTAAATCAAATGTCCAGTTGAGATATGGTAGCTTGAACTAGAAGTGTAGAGTTGAAAGGGAGCAGTAGTCTGATTTGGAATGTAATTTGAAGCTGGAGCCAAATGGGTTTTGCTTTCTTCCCAGGAACAAAACGAACAAAAAAATGTTTTTTGAATAACCAATCACTTTTCCAAGAATCTGGGTAAACAGCAGTGCATGTACTGAAATGGGGAAGACAAAGAAGGGATCATCAGTTTCTGAGACTGATAAATCAGAAGTTCTATATGGGACTTAGTTCGATAACTAGTAGACACCTGAGAATATGTGCAGTAGAAAAGTTGGATATTCACGACTGGCACTCAGGAGAAAAACTAGGGAGATGATCTGGGAGTCATATTTTATAGATGATAACCTGTGGTCTGGAGGACATCAAATAGAGAATGTTAAATGGAGAAGAAGGCAGATGACTGGGAGCACTGCAGTCAGAAGAGGAGCATACAGTAATGGAAGCAGAAAAGCCAGGAGTGTGTGACATCTGGAATACTAAGGAAGAAATGTTTCAAGATGGAGGGAGTAGGCAATTGTATAAAACACTGTTAAATGAGGATTAAAAATTGACCATGTGACCAAGTGAAGTAGTTGAAATTTGATAAGAACTCCTAAAATGGACTGGTGGGCCAAAGGGCTGATCAGAATAGGTTAAGAAGTAGATGGTAGATTGGTGTGTGGATGGGAATAATGGCCATAGCAGAGTCTTTAGTTAGGTGAGGGGATATCAATCATTGCTTAAGTGGAAAGATTGACCTTTAGTAGGAAGGACAGTTTTTATTCAATATTTGAAATAGGAGGGTGGACAAAATATATAAATACAGGAATGCTGAAGATAGACAAGGCAACTGAAGTGATTGGTTTCAGTTTATTATTTTTAGCCTATCTTTCGAAAGGTTCTGTTAATTATAATATGTAAAATCTATGATTAATACACATATGTTGGGAATATCTGCTCATAATTTTAAAACTGAAACAAGGGGGTTTGGAGATATTATTTGGGAGAATAATTGGGTCGTTTGCAGGGGTGAGGCAGACAGAACATGCAGTGCTCTGGAGCCCTTAAGTTCTGTGTTGTGGGAGGGCAACTCTGGGTAATAAACATGGGAAGCTGAGTTACAGGTGATTGTCTGGGAAGGATGAATTTCAGATGGATTTAGTGTTGAAATAGTAGAGCCAGAATGGACTTCTCGACATAATTGAGTCCAATTCTCTCATTTGGAAGATGAAGAAATAGAAGTCCTGTCACTTAATTTATCCGAGTCTCAAGATAGAAATGTCTAATAGAGTAGAAATTCAGATGTGGAGATGGGTTCTGGTCTATATAAGGTAGCCATTGATTTTCATTCAACCGGGCTAGTTCTTAATTTATGATAAGAGATAAAAGCTGTGGACCTTCTCATGCCTCTTACTCTGAACTGCACATAGGCACAAAATCGTGCTTACAGATTCAAAGGTTTGGGATTCTGCTGCTTATCTGTGAACCTCGAGGAGTGGGGGACTGCAGATTAAGAACCTGCTAGAACAGAGTCAACAAGTTAGAACCACAGGCCACATCTGGCCCACTACCTGCTTTTATACTACCCGCAAGCTGAGAATGGTTTTTAAATTTTTTAATAGTTGGACAAAAATTCAAAGTAAATGTGTATTTTATAACACGAAAATTATAGCCCGGATGCAGTGGCTCACGCCTGTAATCCCAGCACTTTGGGAGGCCAAGGTGGGCGGATTACCTGAGGTCAGGAGTTTGAGACCAGCCTGACCAAATGTTGAAACCCTGTCTCCACTAAAAATACAAAAAATTAGCTAGGGGTGGTGATGCATGCCTGTAATCCCAGCTACTCGGGAGGCTGAGGCAGGAGAATCACTTGAACCTGGGAGGTGGAGGTTGCCGTGAGCCAAGGTTGCACCACTGCACTCCAGCCTGGGCAACAAGAGCGAGACTGTGTCTCAAAAAAAAAAAAAAAAAAAAAAAGCAAATTATATAAAATTTACCTTTTTTTGCCCATAAATAAAGTTTTGTTGGATCATAGCCACGCTCAGTCGTTTGCATCTTGTCTGTGGCTGCTTTTGCACTCAGTGGCAGAGTTGGAGTAGTTGTAACAGAGACCTTATGGCCTGCTAAGCGAAAAATACTTTCTGGCCCTTTAGTGTGTCAACCCCCACACTAAAAATGTAAATTCCAGGATACGGGTGGAGGAGAGGTTGTTGGATTTATTTTGTCCACAGATTCCTCCCAAGCATGTAGAGCAGTGCCTGGCACACGGTAGGCCCTCGATACATATAGAAATGAACCTCTGGTTCAAAAATAGGATAATGGCCAATGTTTTAATGTGTGCTAGGCAGTATTCGAGTGTTTTTATATGTAAAGCCATTTATTATTCAGAACAGCTCTGTGAGGTAGATGCTGTATTATCCTCATTTTACTGTTGAAGAAGCTAGGCAAGGAAAGATTTAGGTTAGTTCTCCCACAGTGACATAGCTAGGAGTTGACTGATTTTAAGCACTGCATTACATGGAGGGCTGAAATCAAGTCTTCAGAAATGATAGAAAGCAGCAAAAGGATAGATAGGAGTGATGAAACAGGGTAATGTAGCAAAGAAAGAATACATTCTTCTGTAGTGTTGTTTACTATTATATTAGGCATTCAAGACCCACGTCTTGGGCTATGTGTGGTGGCTCACCCCTGTAATCACAGCACTTTGGGAGGTCAAGGCAGGAGGTTTACTTGAGCTCAGAAGTTGGAGACCAGCTTGGGCAACACAGGGAGACCTCTACTAAAAAAAAAAAAAAAAAAAAAAAAAAAAAAAAAAAAAAAAATATTTTAACCGGGCTTGGTAGCAGGCTACTCAGGAGGCTAAGGTGGGAGAATCCTTTGAGCTCAGGAGGTTGAGGCTGCATGGAGCCCCGCCACCAGTGTACTTCAACCTGGGTGACAGAGCAAGAACTTGTCTCAAAAAAAAAAAAAAAAAAAAGACCCATGGCTGGTCAGTATCTCAATGTGTGCTCCTTATGTATCACTGTTCCCTTCTTTGATAAAGTCCAACTTCCCAAACTCTCACCTCTTTTCCTATCTTCCTACACTCTCTTCTTGACTCACTCCTCTGGCCAGACTGGTCTCCGTGCCATTCTCCCTCCATAAAAAGCTCTTCCTTCAGATATCCGTGACTCATTCCCTTGCTTTCTTCAGATCTCTGTTAATGTTAGTTCTTCGCCATGCCGTATGTATTATTTTGTTTTGGTTTTCTGTCCCCACCATTCTTCCCATTCGGTTGGAATCTTTGTTATGTTCATCTCTGTCCCCAGTGCCTAGGTGAGCATCTAGCATACTAACCCTTGGTAAATATTTATTGAATGAATGAATTTGTAAACTGATTTCCAACAACACTAAGTTAAATTGTGTGCCCCACGCTGTCTGACTCAGGTCATACTGTTCACTGTGCCTGGATCTCCCTCTCTTTCCAGTTTTGCCTGGTAAAAATACCTCTACCCATCAAGACCCAGATCAAAAGCTACTTTCCTTTTATAGCTGTTCACTTAACAGATCTTCTGTTGGAGATTTGTAGTCTCATATTTCCTTTCTTTGGGACGACCAACTCTTACTCCTCCTCTGTTAGCATTTGCATAGCTAGAAAATTTGGGTTAATTTTATTACCAATGTCACTTTCAAAAGCTTAATTAGGCAGAAAACCATCCTAGAGTGATGATATCTTTGGAGTTAAGGTAAAATAAACTTCAGAAATGCTATCATTTTTTAAAAATTCTAGCTTTAATATAACCTACATACTGTAAAATGCTAATTGTACCATTTAGTTTTGACAAATGTATAGCAAGACATTTTTATCACTCCAGAATGTTGCTCTCTAATCACCTGCTGAGCTATCACCCTTGGTTTGTTTTGCCTGTTCTATAATTTTATATAAATCGGATAATACAGTGTATACTTTTTTGTTTGGCTTTTCCACTTAGTGTAATATTTTTATATTCTTCCATGTTGTATCAGTAGATCATCCCTTTTTGTGAATAGTACTGCTCTGTATGAATGTACCACAGCTTATTTATCCATTCTCCTATTATGATGGACTCCCCATCAGCAGTGTATGAGAGTTCGTTTGCTCCACATCCTCTCCAGCCTTTAATGTTCACTGTCTTTTTAATCTTAGCTATACTGGTGGCTGTATAGTAGTATTTCGTTGCAGTTCTGTGTTTCACTGATAAGTAATAATGTTGAGCACTTTTTAAGGTGTTCTTTCAATTCTTCTGCCCAACTTTAATTGGATTTTTTATTGACATGCAGGAATTTTTTAATTTATTCTGGATGCAAATCCATTGTCAGATATGCGTTGTGAATATTTTTTTCCAGTTCGTGGCTTCATTTTTTTTTTCATTTTTCTTTTTGGTTTTTGAGGATTTTCTTTTTTTTTGGTTTGTTTTTGAGACAGAGTCTTACTCTTGCTCAAGCTGGAATGCGGTGGAACCATCATGGCCTGCTGCAGCCTTAACCTCCTCGGGCTCAGGTGATTCTCCCATCTCAGCCTCCCAAATACCTGGGACTACAGGTATGCACCACCATGCCCAGCTAATTTTTCTATTTTTTATAGAAACGGGGTTTCACCACCATGTTGCCCAGGCTGGTCTCAAACTCGTGGGTTCAAAACAGTCGGCTTGCCTTGGCCTCCCAAAGTGCTGAGATTATACGTGTGAGCCATGGTGCCCAGCTATGGTATTTGATGAACAGAAGTTTTGTTTCGGAGAAATCCAGTTTATCAAGTTTTTCATTTACAATTTGTGCTTTTTGCATCTTTTCTGAGATTTTTGTTTTGTTTTGTCTTGTTTTGTTTTTTGAGACAGAGTCTCGCTGTGTCGCCCAGGCTGGAGTGCCTGGCTGGTCTCAAATTCCTGACCTCAAGTGATCTCCCTCCCAAAGTGCTGCGATTGCAGGTATGAGCCACTGTACCTGGCTGCTGAGAAATCTTTGCCTACAGTGAGGGATGAAAATAATTTGTTTTCTTCTAGTAGCCTTATTTTGCATTTTAAGTTGAATTCTGCGAACCATCTGAAATTGATTTTTGTGTATGGCTTAACAGTGAGCTTCTTGTCCATATGCATATTGTTCCAGCTTCCTTTGTTGAAGAGACTGTCCTTTCTCGCCATACACTTTGACTCACTTTTCAAGTATAAGGATTCAGGAAATCTGTGCTTATCTTTTTTTTTTTGCCATTTATAAGTTGATACGCAACAACTGTAGCCCACCAAAATATAAATAACTGAGAACCGTCATTCACTATCCAGGGACCCACTTAACATTACTGTGATTACCTGTTGCAATCCACACTACCATATGTAATACTTTTTTTTTTTTGAGACGGAATTTCGCTCTTGTCACCCAGGCTGGAGTGCAGTGGCGCAATCTCGGCTCACTGCAACCTCCGCCTCCTGGGTTCAAGCCATTCTCCTGCCTCAGCCTCCCGAGTAGCTGGGATTACAGGCACCCACTACTACACCCGGCTAATTATTATATTTTTCGTGGAGACAGGGTTTCACCATGTTGGTCAGGCTGGTCTCGAACTCCTGACCTCAGGTGATCCACCCCCTTCGGCCTCCCAAAGTGCTGGGATTACAGGCGTGAGCCGTCACACTCAGCCCCATCAAGTATTTTTATACCTGTCTAAGCTAGTTGTATTCTTTTTTCTGCTATTTTCCAGAGTTCATGGATTTTTTACATTTGGCTCTTTAATCTGTAGTGTATTTTTGTGAGTGATCTGTTCTAACCTTATTTTATCCAAATAAATAGCCAGTGTAAAAAGACAAAAAGATATAAAGAACAGATTTTGCAGCAGTGTCTGTTATCTACTTAGGTAATTCAAGTAAATCAACTGAAAAACTATTAAAACTAATATCAGTTCTGCAAAAAAAATGACGGGATACAAAATCAACTTAGGACATTTTAAAGCTTTTAGCAACACCAGCAATAGCCTTTCAGAAAATATCATAGTAAAACCGACGGCATGCATAATGGAAACTTAAAAGTACCTAAAAGTAGACCAAACAAGAAACATGTGAGAATAAAATGGGGACTTACCCAACTATTCCTGTACAGAATATAAGTCTAGAAATTCATGTAGCAATATAGAATATGATAAAGGTAATATTTCAAATCAGAGAAAGGATGGGCTATTCAAATATCTTATATTCATACTAGATTCAACACTTAATTTCAGTGTAGGCCCTAGGCTCACCTAGATTTTTTAAGTATTTGTTATTAAACACAAACATACACAAAAAAACTTTAAGAGATTAATGTTTATATGTAACACCCTAAAAGCATAATGACGTCTCAGGCCATTGTTCATGCTCTTTCTTCTGCCTAGAACTATTCTCAATCCAACGGTTCCCCTATGACTGGCTTTTACCTGCCCAATTCATATTTCCAGAATTTAGCTCTGTCATGGAATAGATGTTCAGGCTGAAATTTTTGTCTCCTCAAACTTAGATTTCTTTAGATAACTTATGGATTAGCTCCAAACTTAATCATATTTTAAATATTTCTAACTTCTACCTAAGAATTAGGAATTTTAACTCTTAATGTTGATTTTCCCTTTCAATATTGGGAGAAAGGGTGGGTCTCCTCTTCCTCTCCTTAATCTGTGTTGTATAAAATGATGGAATTGATTTACTACATTAACTCTGTAGAGAAACTGTTGCTACCCAAAGGGCTCCTAAGATGTGACTTTGCATTGTTGCTTAGCTACTGCTAGTTAAATAAACATCCTAAATGTTTTATTCTAGAGATTTTCCAGATAGAAGAGTTGGCCCTTGAAATTCTTGTACTTCGAGCTTTCTAGCATTTTTTTTTGTTTGTTTTTTAAAAGAGTATTTACAAAGCAGTATAATGAAAAGAAAATAATAATGGCTTTCATGAATTTTTAAATTGCATAGTATCATAAAATGACAGTACTATTTTTAAATTTTAGAGAACTATTTGAGGATTTACATCAGTAGCTGTTGGGAATTGTGGCAATTAAGTTTAACTGGAGCCAGAATTTTTTACTGTGGTAGTAGGCAATAATGGAAGGAGTGGAATGTGGGCTGTGAAGTCAAACCTACCTAGGTTTAAATCCTAATGCTGCCACTTAAGCTGTAGAAGCCTTTAGCAAGTAGCAGACTCTTCCAGTGTTTCTCATCTCTAAAATCAGAATAATTCCCTTGTGGAAGAGTTGTTTTTAAGTAAGATAGGCCAGGCACAGTGGCTCACACCTGTACTCCCAGCACTTTGGGAGGCCGAGTTGGGTGGATCACTTGAGGTCAGGAGCTCAAGACCAGCCTGGCCAACGTGGTGAAACCCCGTCTCTACTGAAAATACAAAAATTAGCCAGACATGGTCCCATGCACCTGTAGTCCCAGCTACTCGGGAGGCTGAGGCACAAGAATGGTTTGAACCTGGAAGGCAGAGATTGCAGTGAGCCAGGATCACGCCACTGCACTCCAGCCTGGGCCAAAGAGTGAGACTCTGTCTCAAATAAATAAGATAATGTATGTAATGCATTTAGTACAGTGTTTACCGCTTATTAGGCCTGCAAAATGTTCATCAGATTTAATTGTTAATGCTGCCTGTTTTCTCTGCTTTATCTCAAATTAGAAATGGTACTTTGGGAGGCTGAGGCAAGTGGATCACCTGAGGTCAGGAGTTCAAGACCAGCCTGGCCACCAGACCATGGCGAAACCTGGTCTCTACTAAAATACAAAAATTAGCCAGGCACGGTGACAGACTGAGGCGGCAGGGGAGGCTGAGGCGGGCAAATCATTTGAACCTGGGAGGCAGAGGTTGCTGTGAGCTGAGTTAGTGCTACTGCACTCCAGCCTGCACTCTGGCTACTGCACTCCAGCCTAGGCAACAGAGCAAGACTCCCTCTCAAAAAAAAAAGATGGTACTTTGAATATCTGTCTCCATGCTTAGCAAGTGTTTTAGACTAAGATTTGATTTCTGCTCCTGCTCTGTCACTACCTGAAACAAATTGTTTATCCTCTCTACATGGATGACATTATTCAAACCTGAGGCATTAGAGAGGTTACCTGCAAGTTCCTTTTATGCGTTGAAGTGTTATGGTTCATTTTCTTGACCCTTCTCTTAAGGCCAGAACTAAAATTTGTCAGGAATTTCTTGGAGCACGATAGTTAGGAAATGCTTTTTTCCTGTTAATGATGTAAATAAGAGTATCAGTATGAATGAGATCCTCTGAATAAATACTGTAGTATGTTACTAAAATGCAATTACTGAGAAAGTGAAACCATTTCCTTTAGCAATCATGTTATTTTGTCAAATTTATAATTTCTCAAAAAATTGTACATTTTTAACTATTGTTAAATTTCAAAACTTAGCCTGTATATGGAAGAGATGGAAGCATAAAAATATGTATGTGTACTTATCTAAGTAAAGAGCAAGACTTCTCTTTTTTCTTATTTATTTATTTTAGAGATAGGATCTCTATTTTCTTTATTTATTTTAGAGATAGGATCTCACTATGTTGTCCAGGCTGGTCTCAAATCTCCTGGGTTCAGGCAGTCCTCCTGCCTGGGCCACCCAGAGTGCTGGGATTACAGGTGTGAGCCACTGCACCCAGCCCTGTCTTTTTTTATTCTCATGGAAGTTACTTCATGTCCTTGGTTATATCATGCCATTCATTCAAGCAAATATTTGCTTATTGTCTACCACTGTGTACTAAATACAAGATCCAGAACTTGCTGTGTCCTCACTGTTTTAAGTCAGTATGCATCATCCTTCCAGCACGTGTACCATAGCAAGGTGTACAGAGGCATTGCTAACCTCAAAAGTTCACTTGAGCTTTGGTGTCCAGGGATTTTCTTGGGGTTTCATTCTGTAGACATGATTGATGAGTCATAAGCAACAAGGCTGAGCTCAGTCTTCAGCACCCCTCCAACTGGAGGTCATGTTGATAACAAAAAAGTCACCTCAAAGCTTTCTGTCCTGAGTCCTTTTGTTAGTTTAAACTATCCAAAGGCCCACTATGAGTTACGTGGTTAACATAAACTACCAGGACCCATGAAGAATAGCAAAGACTTGTATCACTAGGGAAATTCCAAGGATTTAGAGGCCACCTCTCAAAATGAGGATCAAAAACCAGCCAAATTCTTTATTATACAACAGGACCCATAGTTTTGTTTGGATTTTCGACAGAGGCCTTTATCCAGAAAAAGAATAAAAGACCTCTGCCTTACAACACCTCAGCATGGCAGTTTTTTCTTGATAATTATGTTCTGTGTATGTATTTTAATGGATGAACATTTTTACATGTCTGTTACTTTTAACATGTCACACTTTACAACCTCTTCAACAACCCCACCCCCAGTCAATTTATAATGATTATATGTTATGTTTCTATTTTAAGTAATCTTTCTCCGATTCAAAAGTGCCAGCTGATCAAGCTCGCAAAGCATTTTGGTATTCTTCAATTGATTTTATAAAAGTGCAGTGTTTTTGCTGTAGGAATGGTGAGCTCATAATGTAACCAGGAGGGAGAGTTCTTAAACTTTTAACACCAAGGACATTAAATAACAGTGAGTGAAAACTTGTCTCTTGCAACATTAATCTTAATATGATATTGTTATATTTTCAGGAAACTACTAAAGTTCCTGGGGAAGCAAAGTAGAATTTCATAAGAACAAAATGGGTAAGCTAAAGATAATTAATTTTATGTTTTAACTAGTAGAAACTCGACTTTGTTTCAAAGATCTTTAAAATTCAGTGAACACAAGTAAAATTTCAGTAGACTGAAATTAGTTGACCACATCAACAGCTTATGTTTACTACACAGTCATGCCCTGCATAATGATGTTTCAGTCAGTGTTGGACCACATGTGTGACATGGTTTCATAAAGATTATAATAGAGCTGAAAAATTCCTGTGGCCTACGGTGACATCTTGATGATCTTGTCTTTGTGTAGGCCTAGGCTAATGTGTGATTGTATCTTAGTTTTTAACAAAAAAATTTAAAAAGAACAAAAATTACAATTTTTTAAAATAGAAAAAAGCATATAGAACAAAGATATAAAGAAAAATAGTGCTGGGTACAGTGGCTAACGCTTATAGTCCAGCTGCCTGGGAGGCTGAGACGAGAGAGTTGCTTGAATGAGCCCAGGAGTTCGAGGCAGAAATAAGCTATGATTGCATGACTGCACTTCAGCCTGGGCAACAGGTAAATTCACTGTAGCCTAAGTGTACATTATTTATGAAGTCTCTAGTAGTATAGCAATGTGTTAGGCCTTCACATTCACTCACCACTCACTCACCAACTCACACAGAGCAATTTCCAGTCCTGCAAACTCCATTCATGGTGAGTGCCCTATACAGGTATACCTTTTTAACTCTTTTATGCTATATTTCTACTGTACCTTTTCTGTGTTTAGACGCACAAATACCATCATGTTACAGTTGCTTATAGTATTCATACAGTAACATACTGTACAGGTTTGTAGCCTAGGAGCAGTAGGCTACACCATATAGCCTAGGTGTAAGTACACTCTAGATTTAGTAAGTACACTCTTAGGATGTTTGCATCATGACAAGATTGCCTAATGATGCATTTCTCGTCTTGGAAGTTATCTCCATCGTTAAGCAATGCATGACTGTATTCCTGACAGGCAGATTGGTAATAATATCATGCTAACCCCAATTTGTGATTTTTAGTGAGTGATTTTACCTTAAGAAATTTGAAACTCTCCCGACAAACATAAAATGGTTTCTGTTGCCAAAAATATTACAAGCATAAATTGAAATAATAACCATTTTTATTTTTCTTTTTTGAGGTTGGCAAAAACTGCTAAAAATCTATATGCTTGAGTAGTCTGTAATTTAGAAGCTACTTACATCTTTATGGGTCCTCCTGCTTTTTATGAAAAATTAGACAAAAAAAGATACTAACATAGCTTTCACCAGATTGTTAACGTTTTACCAAATTTGCTTTCATGTGTGTGTATGTGTGTGTGTTCATATTGTAGAGTTGGCAAAACTCCATCTCAGTCCTCTTAGGGTCCTGGCTGGGTCTGAGAATTAAATCGATGTAACATAGATGAACATTTATTACATAACATAAGATGACATAACATAGATGAATATTTATTACAAGTTTTACATGGAACAGAAGCCCTTTTTTAAAAAACAAAGACCAAAGCCAGGCATGGTGAAGCACGCCTATTTCCCAGCTACTTTGGAGGCTGAGGCAAGAGGATCTCTTGAACCCAGGAGTTGCAGGTTACTGTGAGCCATGATTGCGCCACTGCACTCCAGCCTGGGTAACAGAGCAAGGCGCTGTCTCTTAAAAAAAAAAAACCATAAATAAATAAGTAAGTAGTCCGGGTGCAGCGGCTCATGCCTGTAATCCCAGCACTTTGGGAGGCCAAGGCAGGTGGATCACTTGAGGTCAGGAGTTCGAGACATCCTGGCCAACATGGTGAAACCCCGTCTCTACTAAATACAAAAATTAGCCAGGCGTGTTGGTGGGCGCCTGTAATCCCAGCTGCTCAGGAGGCTGAGGCAGGAGAACCTCTTGAACCTGGGCGATGGAAGTTGCAGTGAGCCGAGATTGTGCCACTGTACTCCACAACAAGAGTGAGACTCCAACTCAAAAAATAAAAATAAATAAATAAATAGGTGGGTGGGTGGGTGGGTGGGTGGATGGATGGATGGATAGATAAAATTTTTAAATGATCATACTGCATTAACTTGTCTCTTTAGTCTCCTCTAAATAGTTTTCTACTTCAAAGACTATTCCTCAATTTTAATTTGTCTGGTTGTTTTCTTGTGATTTGATTCAAATTAAACATTTTTGGCAGTGGGAGCACGTGAGTGATTTTGATATTAATTTTAATTTTAGAGATTTCTGAATTAATTGTTTAACAAATGGATATTTGTGGCTGAACAGTACTTCAGCTTCATCCTTCTTTCTAGGGCTTCCTAAGTTCTTAGAATAAACCTTAAGCTATTTTATTTCACATGTTAATAATTATAAAAATTAAAATTCTGTTACAGTACAAAATTGTAAAAATTAAGGAGATTCTTACTTGCATATGTAACTTTTACTCTATATATATCTAGCTACTGTGACTGAAGCCGGTACAGCAGCAATGGCGGTAGCAGAGTAACATCTGTGCACTCTGTCTCCTCATATCAGCTTTGGGTTTTTTTAAAGACCAATATTTTGTCCATATTAATTACTTTTAATGCATGCATTTAAACTGAGTATTGTTTAAATGCATACTTTTTTTTTTTGAGACGGGGTCTTGCTCTGTTGCCCCGGCTGGAGTGCAGTGGCGCAGTCTCGGCTCACTGTAAGCCCCGCCTCCTGGGTTCACGTCATTCTCCTGCCTCAGCCTCCCGAGTAGCTGGGACTACAGCCGCCTGCAACCACACCCGGCTAATTTTTTTTGTATTTTTAGTAGAGACGGGGTTTCACCGTGTTAGCCAGGATGGTCTCGATCTCCTGACCTCGTGATCCACCCGCCTTGGCCTCCCAAAGTGCTGGGATTACAGGTGTGAGCCACCACGCCTGGCCTAAATACGTACTTGATCATTATTTTTAACCATCAAGTGTGAAATGCTGAGTAAAAGAAGTCTTGTCTTTTAGAACTTAGGGCTTGTCAAAGGAAGTCGAGCTCACATGGCATATAAACACTGATTTATAAATCTGCTATAAATCTTATTTCTAAAAATGAATATTTCAGGTGATAGAATTAAAGTCATACTATTTAAATATTTTATCCTAGTCTTCAAATTTGAATGGGCTGCTTTGGTTACAAAACAACTGTTAATACCTCCTCGAAAAATACTAGTGAATTTTCACTGAAGTAGCATTCTTAAATCTACAGTTTATTCTGATATTGGAAGATGTTGATAGAGAAATATAAAACAAGGAGTTAAAAACTATTAATGTCTTGGTGACTATTATAATACCTTCCAGAAATGTTTCTGATGTGAGTTCTTCAAATATTAACTTTGTTAATAAATCTGTTTATTTTTTATTTTTATTTTTATTTTTAGATGGAGCTTTGCTCTGTCGCCCAGGCTGGACTGCAGTGGCGTGATCTCGGCTCACTGCAACCTCCACCTCCGAGGTTCAAGTGATTCTCCTGCCTCAGCCTCCCGAGTAGCTGAGATTACATGTGTGCGCCACCACGCGCAGCTAATTTTTGTATTTTTAGTAGAGACAGGCTTGTTTGACCAGGCTGGTCTTGAACTCCTAACCTCAGGTGATCAGCCTGCCAAAGTGCTGGGATTACAGGCATGAGCCACTGCACCCAGCCAAACCTGTTTAGTTTTAGTACATTGTGTGATTGAAAAGTTGTTTCACTACTTACTTTACTTTAGATGGAGAGGAGAAAACCTATGGTGGGTGTGAAGGCCCTGATGCCATGTATGTCAAATTGATATCATCTGATGGCCATGAATTTATTGTAAAAAGAGAACATGCATTAACATCAGGCACGATAAAAGCCATGTTAAGTGGCCCAGGTAAGCACAGTTCTGTCTTTTTCTTCATGTATTCACTTTTAATGTTTGATGGATGTTTTTAAGTTGAATTAATGATTCAGCATTTAAAGAGAGAGAATAAGTCTTCTAACATTGTTGTATGATTATGTTTTTGTTTTTTTGTTTGAGAGAGACAGAGTCTTATTCTGTTGCCCAGGCTGGAGTGCAATGGTGCAGTCTCAGCTCACTGCAACCTCCGCCTCCTGGGTTCAGGCGATTCTCCTGCCTCAGACTAGCTGGAATTACAGGTGTGTACCACCACCCCGGTTAACATTTTTTTTTTTTTTTTTTGGAGACAGAGTCTTGCTCTGTTGCCCAGGCTGGAGTGCAATGGCACAGTCATGGCTCACTGCAACCTCCACCTCCCAGGTTCAAGTGATTCTCCTGCCTCAGCCTCCTGAGTAGCTGGGATTACAAGCGTCCGCCACCACGCCTGGCTAATTTTTGTATTTTTAGTAGAAATGGGGTTTCACCATGTTGGCCAGGCTGGTCTCAAACTCCTGACCTCAAATGATCCACCCGCCTCAGCCTCCCAAAGTGCTGGGATTACAAGAGTGAGCCACCACGCCCGGCTTTAACTTTTGTATTTTTAGTAGAGATGGGGTTTCACCATGTTGGCCAGGCTGGTCTTGAACTCCTGACCTCAGGTGATCTGCCTGCCTCAGCCTCCCAAAGTGAGGGGATTACAGGCATGAGCCACCATGCCTGGCCTTTTGCATGATTATGCTGCACTGGGAAAAAAATTGATTTCTGCCATTTTCTGTTTTCAGTTATTTATCCTATAAGTTTCAACAAGACTGAATTGATTTCCCTACATTAGGTTCCATAGTCAGCCCTTTTTTTTTTTTTTTTTTTTTTTGAGATGGAGTCTCACTTTGTCACCCAGGCTGGAGTGCAATGGTGCCATCTCGGCTCACTGCAACCTCCGCCTCCCAGGTTCAAGAGATTCTTCTGCCTCAGCCTCCCGAGTAGCTGGAATTACAGGCGCCTGCCACGACGCCTGGCTAATTTTTTGTGTCTTTAGTAGAGACAGGGTTTTCACCATATTGTTCGGACTGGTCTGGATCTCCTGACCTCAGGCAGTGCACCTGCCTCAGCCTCCCAAAGTGCAGGGATTATAGGTGTGAGCCACTGTGCCCGGCCCTTAGCCTTTTAACCACGGACTGGTGATTTGTGTTCCTAGCTAGATAAAAAGTTTATCTATACAAGTTGCTACCTTCCAAATCTCTATTCTTTTTTTTTTTTCTTTTTTTTTTTTTTTTTTGAGACGGAATCTTGCTCTGCCGCCCAGGCTGTAGTACAGTGGCATGATCTCTGCTCATTGCAACCTTCGCCTCCCAGGTTCAAATGATTCTCCTGCCTCGGCCTCCCGAGTAGCTGGGACTACAGGCGCCCACCACCACGCAAGGCTAATTTTTTGTACATTTAGTAGAGACGGGGTTTCACCGTGTTAGCCAGGATGGTCTCGATCTGACCTCGTGATCCACCTGCCTCAGCCTCCCAAAGTGCTGGGATTACAGGCGTGAGCCACGACACCCAGCGCAAATCTCTATTCTTAAAATTATTTTCTTGAAGTAAAATTCACATAATGTAAAAGCAGCTGTTTTAAAGTGTACAATTTAGTGGCGTTTACTACATTCACAGTATTTTGCAGCCATCATCTCTATCTAGTTCCAAAACATTTTATTACTCCAAAAGCAAGCTCCATACTCATTAGCTGTCACTATCCCTTCCCATTCTCTACCCTCAGTGTCTGACCACCACCAGTCTGCTTTCTAATTTACCTATTCTGGACATTTTGTATAAGTTGAATCATACAGTATATGGCCTTTGGTGTCTGGCTTTTGTTGTTTTTCATGTTTTCAAGGTTCATTTATGTGGTGCATGTACAGCACTTTATTCATTTTTATGGCTGAATAATATTCCATTCAGCCAGATGTGAATACACCACAATTTGTTTATTCATCAGTTGATAAATATTTGGGTTGTTGACACATTTTGGCTACCATGAATAGTTCTGTGAACATTTGTGTACAAATAATTGTTTGAATACCTGCTTTCAGTTCTTTTGGGTGTCTTCTTAGAAGTGCAGTTGCTTGATCATATGACAATTCTCTTTAACTTTTGGAGGAGCCACAGAACTGTTTCACAATGGCTGAATTGTTTTACATTTCTACCAACAGTGTCCTAGGGTTCCAGTCTGTATACATCTTGGCCAATATTTGTTATTGTATTTTTTTTTTTTGAGACAGTTTCGCCCTCATTGCCCAGGCTGGAGTGCAATGGTGCAATCTTGGCTCACTGCAACCTCCACCTCCCAGGTTCAAGCGATTCTCTTGCAGCTGGGCTTACAGGCATGCGCCCCCACGCCCAGCTAATTTTGTATTTTAGTAGAGACGGGGGTTTCTCCATGTTGGTCAGGCTGGTCTCGAATTCCTGGCCTCAGGTGATCTGCCCACCTCAGCCTCCCAAAGTGCTGGGATTACAGGCGTGAGCCACTGCACCTGGCCACTGTCTTTTTTTTTTATTACTGCTATCTTAATGGGTGTGAAATGGTTATCTGGTGGGTTTTTGTTTGTTTGTTTGGTGGTGGTGGTGGTTTTTTCAGATAGTCTCACTCTGTTACCCAGGCTAGAGTGCAGTGGCACAATCTCCACTCACTGCAACGTCCACCTCCCAGGTTCAAACGATTCTCATGCCTCAGCCTCCTGAGTACCTGGGGTTATAGGTGCACACCACCATGCCAAGCTAATTTTTTGTATTTTTGGTAGAAATGGGATCTCACTATGTTGGCCAGGCTGGTCTTGAACTCCTGGCTTCAAGTGATCAGCCCACCTCGGCCTCGCAAAGTGCTGGGATTACAGACGTGAGCCAACACACCCAGCCTATCTGGTGGTTTTGATTTGCATTTCCTTAATGACTAATGATGTTGAACATTATTTAATACACTTCCTAGACATTTTTGTGTCTCCTTTGGAGAAATGTCTATTCAAGTCTTTTGCCCATTTTTGAATTGGGTGGTTTGTATTTTTGTTGTTGAATTGTGAGAGTTCCTTATTAATTCTCAGTAGTAGACCCTTATCACATACATGATTTGCTAATATTTTCTCCCATTCCGTAGATTTTTTTTTTTTTTTTTTTTGAGACACCTGTTGCCCAGGCTGGAGTGCAGTGGCACAACCTCGGCTCATTGCAAGCTCCACCTCCCGGTTTCATACCATTCTCCTGCCTCAGCCTCCCGAGTAGCTGGGACCACAGGTGCCCGCCACCACGCCCAGCTAGTTTTTTTGTGTTTTTGGTAGAGATGGGGTTTCACTGTGTTAGCCAGGAAGATCTTGATCTCCTGACCTCATGATCCACCCATCTCAGCCTCCCAAAGTGCTAGGATTACAGGCATGAGCCACCGTGCCTGGCCAGTCTTTTTTTTTTTTTTTTATGGTGTCATTTGAAGCACATTTTTATTTTTATTTATTTATTTTTAAAATTAATTAATATATTTATTTATTTTGAGACAGAGTCTCGCTCTGTTGCCCAGGCTGGAGTGCAGTGGTGCAGTCTCGGCTCACTGCACCCTCCACCCTCCACCTCCCAGGTTCAACCAATTCTCCTGTCTCAGCCTCCTGAATAGCTGGGATTACGGGTGCCCACCACCACACCTGGCTAATTTTTGTGTTTTTAGTGGAGTTTCACCGTGTTGGCCAGGCTGGTCTCAAAATCCTAGCCTCAAGTGATGCACTCACCTTGGCCTCCTAAAGTTTTAATTTTGAAGTGTGATTTATTTTTCCTTTGGTTTTTGTGTCATATATAAGAATCTGTTGTCAAATCTAACCCTGTGTTTTCCCTTGTGTTTTCTTATAGGCGTTTTTGGGTTTGGCTCTTAAATTTAGGTCTTTGGTCTTAAGTTAATTTTTGTTTATGCTGTGAGGTAAGAGATCAGCTTCATTCTTTTGCATGTGGCTATCCCACTACCATTTATTGAAGAGACCGTTTCCCCATAGCACCCTTGTTGAAAATCAGTTGACTGTAGATATGTGTATTTCTGGGCTCTCAATTCTATTCCATTGATCTATATGTCTGTCCTTAATGCCAGTACCACACTGTTTTGATTACTGTAGCTTTGTAGTAAGTTTCAAAATCAGAAAGTATGAGGCCTCCAACTTTTTTTTTCTGTTTCAAGATTGTTTGGGCTATTTGGGATCCCTTGCAGCTCTTTCTGGTTTTGTCTGTTGTTTTGTTGTTGTTGTGAGGTTTTTTGTTTGTTTTTGAGACAGGGTCTTGCTCTGTTGCCCAGGCTGGAGTGTAGTGGCACAAGCCTTCCTAGGCTCAAGCAATCCTCCCACCTCAACCTCCTGAGTAGCTGGAACCACAGGCATGCACCTTTTTTTAAATTGTATTTTCTGTAGTGATGTTGCCCAGGTTGGTCTTGTACTCCTGGGCTCAAGCAGTCCTCCCAACTTGGCCTCCTAAAGTGCTGGGGTTACAGGTATGAGCCACTGTGTGTGGCCACAATTCTTTTTCTATGCTTTTACTATGGAGATTTTAAAACCTACTCAGAAGTAAAGAGAACTGTGTAATACACCTCCATGTGCCCATCATCCGGCTTCAATAGTTATTAACATTTTGCCAGTCTTTCGCTCTATCTCCCAGGCTGGAGTGCAGTGGCACAACCTCAGCTCACTGCAACCTCTGCCTCCCAGGTTCAAGCGATTCTCCTCGCTCAGCTTCCTGAGTAGCTGGTATTACAGGCATGCCGCCACCACGCCCAGCTAATTTTAGTATTTTTAGTAGAGATGGGGTTTCACCGTATTGGTCAGGCTGTTCTTGAACTCCTGACCTCAAGCAATCCACCTGCCTCGGTCTCCCAAAGTGTTGGGATTACAGGCATGAGCCGCCATGCCCAGCCTATTTTGCCAATCTTAAATTGTGTCATTATCCCTACTTTTTTGGAGTATTTCAAGCACATGCCTGATGTTGTGCCATTTCACTTGCAAAATCTGCAATAGTTCCCCTGCATCTTTTCTTTTATTTCCAGGCAGGCCATTAATTTTACAGAGAAGCAAGGTCATTTGTATGCTGTCCATATTTCATATTGAATTATATTTGAGTTTTATTCTGTAAACTCATAGTTAAAATTCCAGAGACTTGATTAGACTCTGATACATTTTTCTAAGCAAAGGATACTTTGTAGGTAGCACTCTTGTATTCCTGTTGTATCACGTCTTTTAGCAGTGTCAGGCTTGATCAGTGGGTTCCAGGTTGTCAGGCTGATTCATCCATTAAAAAATCACATTCATTGTGATTATTGTTGAGATTTACTTTGAGATTACAAAACAGCGACTTTCCAATTCTGTAAAATTTTTTGCATTTATTAGCTAAAATTTTTCTATATTATTTGGTTACATTGAAATACAGTGTATATGGGAAAGACGATAAAGACTTGATTTTTTTCCTTTTAAATATAATTTTTCAGAGTAATGAATTGGTTCTTCAGCATCATCCAGTAGTAAAGAGTGTTTTGTTTTTGTTTTTGAGTGCATGTCACCATGAACTCATGACTTTATATTTCATGTTTTTGAGTCTTGCAGTCATTCTTACTGGTGCTCAGATTGTTCCATTTGCTTCATTTTTATGTCAGAAAGAGCCACATTGTGTTAGCTTCTGTGTCCTTTTGACATGGCTCCGTTAGTCTTGAATAGCTATACTACTTTCTGTAATAAGATTTCTTAGGCGTGTTATGAACATTGTTCCTCAATCCCGAAAACAGCTGTTTCTCAAAAAATCCCTGTTTTGTTTTAGTAGAAAATGGTATTTTGGGGGCCCCAATCTGGGTGCCAACAATACTCATTGCTCCTTGGTTGAATTGTACCCCCAACTCCTCATACACACACACAACATGGCTCTGATGAATCTGATGAATTGCTTTTGGGCTTTTCCACAGCACAATGCAAGGAAGTACTTTAAGGGGAAAAAAAATCACAAATGCCAACAATTTTAATTAAAAATTAATTTTATTTTATAACAGCAGGCTAGAAACAAAGAGCTTTTGCTTTTTATAAATTTGATCTTTAAACACAAGATTTTTATCTTGGAAAGATCAGAAAACATTCAGCCTCAAACTACTGTTTGCATGAAAAGGAATGAAGTACTGATAACATGCTACAGTGCGTATGCACCTCGACAGCATGCTAAGTAAAAGAACTCAGACACAAAATATCACGTTTGTATGATTCCATTTATATGAAATATCCAGAATAGGTAAACCCATAGAGACGGAAAGCAGATTGGTGTTTGCCAGAGGCTGGGGGGATGGGGAAGATGAGGAATAATTGCTTAATGGATTACCGGGTTTTAATTTGGGATGATGAAAATGTTTTGGAACGAAATAGAAGGGACAGTTGCACAACATTGTAAATATACTAAATGCCACTGAATTGTACACTTTAAAATGGTTAATTTTATGTTATATAAATCTCACCTTTTAGAAAAATCACTGATGTTTGTCTAGTATCAAAGTCTTAATAAGTGCCTATAGGCAATATTTCAGACATGTATTTAAGAAAAGGAGTTCTAGTTATTGGCAAACCAAAATTTACCTCATTGTTGTGAATTATTTGCTGAGTCCTGCTGTACTCCTTTCTTCCTACTACAGTATACCCCCAACCAACAGATATATAAAAGGCATTTTGTATATATTTTAGTATTTTAAAATACTATATTCTCAACGTATATTTGTAGATGTGAAATGCCTTTTATATTCAGCACACAGTGCTAGTACTAGTACTGCTAAGAAAATATTTTATCCCTATGTGTAAAGGCTAAATGATACAACCTTTGTGTAGCTACAGAAATTTTGAAGAATGACTGAAAAACTGTTTATGAAATGCTGTTAAACAAAGGAAAATGTCTTGTGAAGAGATCTCATTAACATGATCATATTTTGAAAAACTGAAGGAGGAAACAATGGAATTCCTTTCCTGAAATGTTTCTTTTGCTTTCTTGCTTGCTTGCTTGCTTGTTTGTGACAGGGTCTCTGTCTGTTGCCCAGACTGGAGTACAGTGGCGCCATCATGGCGCACTGCAGCCTCGAATTCCCAGGCTCAAGCAGTTCTCCCACCTGAGCCTCCCCAGTAGCTGAGACTACAAGTAGGTCTCCCAAAGTGCTGTGATTACAGGCATGAGCCACCATGCTCAGCCCATTTCTTTTAAGTAGTATTTTATTATTTTAGGTAAACAGTTAAATAATTTAAATAGGTTTTTTGTTTGTTTTGTTTTATCTTTTAAGACGGAGTCTTGCTCTGTCACCCAGGCTGGAGTGCAGTGGTATGATCTCAGCTCACTGCAACTTCCACCTCCTGGATTCAAGTGATTTTATATATTCACTAATTCTCAGAAATGCCAAATCAGAAAACCTGTTATTTGCTCTGACTTTATTTTTACATGGCAGTTCAGTACAACACAGGGATCCTGATGATCCATAAAGACTTGATTGCCTGGATTGATCTTTTTTAAAAATGATTTTACTTTTTCATCCTGCACACCAGTCATACCACCAGGATTCTTAGGAAAAGCTACTTAAGTTTCCAACCCACAGGGAGAGAATTAGAATTTTAAAATTCAGTCCTGATGGATCTCAAGTACTATCTTTTTTTTTTTTTTTTTGAGACGGAGTTTCTTTCTTGTCGCCCAGGCTGGAGTGCAATGGCACAATCTTGGCTCACTGCAACCTCCGCCTCCTGGGTTCAAGAAATTCTCCTGCCTCAGCCTCCCAAGTACCTGAGATTACTGGCACTCGCCACCACGCCCGGCTAATTTTGTATTTTTAGTAGAGACGGGGTTTGACTATGTTGTCAGGCTGGTCTCGAGCTCCTGACCTCAAGTGATCGCCCACCTCGGACTCCCCAAAGTGCTGGGATTACAGGCGTGAGCCACCCCACCCGGCCCTCAAGTACTATTTTAGTAAAGGTTTCTTTAATGTTGGCCAGGTGCAAGTGGCCAAGCCTATAATCTTAGCACTTTGGGATTCTGAGGCAGCGGCATCACTTGAGTCCAGTAGTTCAAGACCAGCCTGGGCAACGTGGCAAAACTCTTGTCTCTACAAAAAATACAAGAATTACCCAGACATGGTGGCTCTCACCTGTGGTCCCAGCTACTCCAGGAGGCTGAGGTGGGAGGATCACTTGAGCCCAGGAGGCAGGGGTTACAGTGAGCCGCAACCATGCCACTGCACTCCAGCCTGGGCAACAGATCAAGACTCTGTGTCAAAAAAAAAAAAAAAAAATTTTGTTAATATTAAAAAAATCAGAATTCCATAATTCATTTGGTGCTAATTGAGGTTATTTTAATGATGATTAGTTTGCTAGGGCTGCCATAACAAAGTACCACCCCTGGATGGCTTGAACAACAGAACTTTATTTTCTCACAATTCTGGAGTATAGAGGTTGAAAGTAGAGTTGGTCTCTTCTGAGACTCTCTTCTCTCTTGTACATGGCCATGTTCTTCCTGTCTTCACACAGTTTTCCCTCTGTGCCCATCTCTGTCTAGATCTCTTAAAAGAGAATACCAATCATGGCCGGGCACGATGGCTCATGCCTGTAATCCCAGCACTTTGGGAGGCTGAGGTGGGTGGATCACTAGGTCAGGAGTTTGAGACCAGCCTGACCAACATGGTGAAACCCCGTCTCTACTAAAAATACAAAAATGAGCCGGTCGTGGTGCTGCACACCTGTAATCCCAGCTACTCAGGAGGCTGAGGCAGGAAAATTGCTTGAACCTGGGAGGTGGAGGTTGCAGTGAGCCGAGATCCCGCCATTGTACTTCAGCCTGGGTGACAGAGCACGACTCCATCTCAAACAAACAAACAAAAAAAAACACCAATCATATTGGATTGCCACCCTAATGACCTCTTTTTAATTACCTCTTTAAAGAACTTATCTCTAAATACAGCCACATTCTGTGGTACAAGGGGTTAAGATTTCAACATATGAATTTGGAGGACACAATTCAGCCAATAACATACATAATTCTTTTGTTTTACAGGTCAGTTTGCTGAGAACGAAACCAATGAGGTCAATTTTAGAGAGATACCTTCACATGTGCTATCGAAAGTATGCATGTATTTTACGTACAAGGTTCGCTACACTAACAGCTCCACCGAGATTCCTGAATTCCCAATTGCACCTGAAATTGCACTGGAACTGCTGATGGCTGCGAACTTCCTAGATTGTTAAATAAAATAAATTATAATAAACTGTTAACTCTTTTCAGTATTTAATACCTGTAGTTCAGTTAGTAACTTTTTCATATATAGCATGTTGCCTGTGTGCAGTTGAACTATATAAAGTTCATTGCAAAGCAGATTATCTTCTGTTTTTTTGCATAGCAATCAAAGTTGAAATTTGTTTGCTACATCAACAAATTAAGGACATTTTCACAAACTGAGAAATAAACAAATATGCCAATTCGTAGGTGGTTTTGCCTTATCCTTTGAATGTGACTTAAAATCAGCAATGATGATATAGTAAATACTGAAATTTAGGTGTAAATGAATATGTTCTACAGGGTAATAATGAGGCTAAGCATTTTTAGTGGTTTTTTAGAAACCTAATCTTATAGCCGCCATTAGCATTACTAGAGTTATGCAAATAATTGCATTATAAACATGTTTATAACTTAGCCAGAACATTGATTTTTATAACTCTCCAAGTATAAGTTGAAATTCCTTAAGTCTTTTGATAAACTGCAGTATTCTTTAAGTGTACTTTGTCCCTTTGTTTATTGCTACAATTTAAGAACTTTATTTAAAAACAATTTTGGAAGGTTACTAGGTACAGCTTTTGCAGAAGAAACTGAACTGTAGCCAGATGGTCAACAAGTAAACTACATGACTTAGAGTTCTTGTGCATTATACATTTCAGGTAATTCAAAGCACTGTATTTGCATTGACTATAAAGCGTCGTTTGCAATATTTATTCTTCCTTCATAGTCCCTTGTTGTGATTATACTTCCAGTTGTTTAAATGTGTTTTAAAAGACCCACTATTAACTTTATTCAGATCTTAAAAGCTACACCTTTCTGAACTATTCCAGTCTTTCTCCATCCAATTAGAATGTTACGGAATAACATGTGAAGAGATACAGTGAAAACCTTATAATGCATTGAAGATATCCTACATGAATTATCTTCTATTAAAATATGTCCCAATAAATATACGTATAATCAGTGGGTCTTCTACTGAAATCAAGCTCATTCAGCTTTACTATTAAGCAGCCAAAAAAATTTTTGAAAAAATATGACAGCATCATTCCTTATGCATGGGAAAAGAAGCACTGGAGATGGGTTTAGTATGGTCTTTATCTCAGAGGTAGAACAAAGTTGTCATTATAGGGTCTATAAACTTAAGTCTTAAGCTTATTCGAGACTGGCTTAATATGGCTGAGCCCGGTGGTTCATACCTGTAATCCCAGCACTTTCGGAGGACGAGGCGGGTAGATCACTTGAGGCCAGGAGTTTGAGACCAGCCTGGCCAACACGGCAAAACCCCGTCTCTACCAAAAATGCAAAAATTAGCTAGGCCATAGTGGCACACGCCTGTAATCCCAGCTACTTGTGAGGCTGAGGCATGAGAATTGCTTGAACCTGGGAGGTGGAGGTGGCAGTGAGCCGAGATCGCACCACTGCACTCCAGCCTGGGTGACAGAGCGAGACTGTCTCAAAAAAAAAAAAAAAAAAAAAAAAAAAAAAAAAAAAAGACTGGCCTAATATGGACCAGCTTTTCCGGAAACTGCAAAAACCATACACAAAAGTAATTTTTCCTCTTATACCTAAACATTATACATTCCAGCTTATTGAAAGAAGTTAAATATAAATTATATATTTTTAGTAACTTTTTTTTAAGCTGCTCCTTGCAGAGCAGGGCTAAGTTCTAGGCAGCGTGCCCAGAGCCGCCTTAGTAACTTCTTAAGCTATACTGGTACATATTTTAGTATAGAAGATTATTTATCAAGTACAAGAATTATATTCTGCCACTTGGTGACAAATAATGCCAAGTATAAACCTGAATGGTGATTTCAAAAGTCAAGGTCAGGCACGGTGGCTCATGCCTGTAATCCCAGCACTTTGGGAGGCTGAGGCGGGTGGATCACTTGAGGTTAGGAGTTTGAGAGCAGCCTGGCCAACATGGTGAAACCCCATCTCTACTAAAAATAGAAAAATTACCCGGGTGTGGTGGCACGCTCCTGTGGTCCCAGCTACTCGGGAGCCTGAGGCAGGAGAATTGCTTGAACCTGGGAGGCAGAGGTTGCAGTGAGCCAAAATCGTGCCACTGCACTCCAGCCTGGGCAACAAGAACAAAACTCAGTCTCAAACAAAGAAAAGTAGAAATAAAGTTTAACCAGTTTTTATGGGTTATTTTATGTGTTGGAATCAGAAGTAACCTCAAGACATTAAAACTGAATCAAAGACTAGGCAAGCCTGTATATCTTGAAGCACATGGTACTTGCATGTTAATAAAGGCTGAGGTGACTGAAAGGTATGATGAACACTTGGTGTTTGATTTTTTTTAGCCTTAATTTTCTTTTGCCTTAATTTTCTGTTTTTTTCTATATTTTAGCGTTTTTTTTTTTTTTAGCCTTAATTTTCTGAGGATTCATTAAACTTTGCCTCAGGACATTTCTGCCATGTGTTTGAATATCAGAAATTTTTTCTTGGTTAAATTTAAGATACAACACCGAAATCTTAACAGTTTTCTGACACTTGGTAATTTACTTTTCAAATTATGTGCAGATTCTATATTCTGCATAAAAAAAACATTACCACAAAATTCTTTGTATTGTTCAGTTATTTCATTTTTACACTAGGTTATGCTTTTTAAATTGCTTTCATGCAGTTATTATCAAGATAATCTTCCCTTTTTAATTTAATTTTTTTCATTTTGTTTTTTAGAGTCTTGCTCTGTTGCCCACACTGGAGTGCAGTGGTGTGATCACCGCTCACTGCAGCCTTGGCCTCCTGGGCTCAAGTGATCCTTCCAGCCTCCCAAGTAGCTAGAACTACAGGCATGCACTACCACGCCTGGCTAATATTTTTTCTTTTTCATCTTTTGTAGATACAGAGTCTCACTTTTTTGCCCAGGTTCATCTCAAACTCTTGGGCTCAAGCAGTCCTCCCGTCTCAGCCTCCCAAACTGCTGGGATTACAGGTGTGAGTCACCATACCCAGCTAATCTTTCTGCTTAGAAAGTGGAGAGATACTTGTTGATACTGTGAAAAAGAATTTATCTTAGGTGGCAAATTCAGCTCATGCTAACAGAGAAATACATTTAGAGACATCTTACTATGCATGGAGCTGTCATCTTAGTGTAATTTTGCTCAGCTTATCATTATTTGAAAATAGCGCACATAGTCTAAGAAATAATATAAAATTATTGTTTAATGGCCAGGCGCAGTGGCTCATGCCTGTTTTCCCAGCACTTTGGGAGGCTGAGGTGGGAGGATCACTTGAGGCCAGGAGTTCAAGACCAGCCTGGGGAACTTAGTGAAACCCCATCTCTACTAAAAATACAAAACTTAACTGGGTGCAGTGTCATGTGCTTGTAGTTCCAGCTACTCAGGAGGCTGAGGCAGGAGGATCATTTGAGCCGCAGAGGTGGAGGTTGCAGTTAACTGAGATCACACTACAGCACTCCAGTGGGGTGACACAGCAAGATCCTGTCTCTGAAAAAAAAATGCTTGGCCGGGCGCAGTGGCTCACGCCTGTAATCCAGCTCTTTGAGAGGCTAAGGTGAACGGATCACATGCGGTCAGGAGTTCAAGACCAGCCTGGCCAACATAGTGAAACCCCGTCTCTACTAAAAATATAAAAATTAGCCAGGCATGGTGGTGTATGTCTGTAATCCCAGCTACTTGGGAGGCTGAAGCAGGAGAATCACTTGAACTCGGGAGGTGGAGGTTGCAGTTAGCCAAGATCATGCCGTTGCACTCCAGCCTGGGAGACAGACTCCATCTCAAAAAAATAAATTCTTTTTTAAATTGCTGTTTAAAAGTGAAGAGTGTTTACATAGATTATATTGATAGAACACTTAATGTCTGGTAGAGATGCCAGTAATCTTTTGCGTATTATGTTTTATTTGCAATATATAAATCTGGTTTATTCCCAGGCCAGTCATATTTGTTGTAAGGTTTTATATTCCTGTTAGGCTTAACTCTTAAGTATTAAACCTAATGGTGTATTATTTATTTTTGAGATGGAGTCTCGCTCTGCCGCCAGGCTGCAGTGTAGTGGCGCGATCTCGGCTCACTGCAACTTCCACCTCCCGGGTTCAAGTGATTCTCCTGCCTCAGCCTCCAGAATAGCTGGGACTACAGGTGCGTGCCACCACGCCTAGCTAATTTTTTTGTATTTTTAACAGGATGGAGTTTCACCATGTTGGCCAGGATGGTCTTCTCGGTCTCCTGACTTTGTGATCCGCCCACTTTGGCCTCCCAAAGTGCTGAGATTACAGGCATGAGCCACCACGCCCAGCCATGGTGTATTTAAACAAATATTTATTAGCCTAGAAATATTGTGGTATATTAGCGTACCAACCTGAGAGTGAGAAAGTCAGGGATCTTGTGTTGATAGCCATGTGACCTTGAACAAGGCCCTAGGCCTCCATTTTACATCTATAGAATTAGGATGTTGCACATCTATCTGTAAGGTAATGTTTACCAACTTTTAAAAAATTAGATCGAGACCACGGTGAAACCCCGTCTCTACTAAAAATACAAAAAATTAGCCAGGCGTGGTGGCGGGCGCCTGTAGTCCCAGCTACTCGGAGAGGCTGAGGCAGGAGAATGGCGTGAACCCGGGAGGCGGAGCTTGCAGTGAGCCGAGATTGCGCCACTGCACTCCAGCCTGGGCGACAGAGCGAGAGTCCATCTCAAAAAAAAAAAAAAAAAATTAATGAACAAGATTGTGTTTGTTGATGTTGCTTAAGCCTAAAATTGTATAACACTGCAGATGTCAGATTAGAATTATGAACTAGAGAGAATATGGGGCTTTTTGCTGCCTCTGGATTAGGCATGAAATATTACAGTCATTACTAAATATATCAGCTAGATGAATTTAGAATTCTTGTAGTTGTTTTTATTGCCTGCTATATAGAGAGAAAATCCTGTTTTAGCTCTGGTTGTCAGTAACTGCTGATATAAAGGAAAATTTATGTGCTATGATTTCATACCAATATATTTAATGCCAGGTGAACCTCCAACTTCTTTTGCATTCATGTACTAATGTGGTAAGTTATCCTGAATTAGGCACATACATGATTTATCTCCTTTGTGGATCTCTAGCTGAAAACAGAAGATGAATTTTTAATGCTCTGTGGAGTATTCAGTTTACATCCTCCTTATTCTGTAGTTTGGTTCCTTCACCCTCAGGTTTTTTTAATTGGTAATTTTTTTTTTTTAACAGACATGGTCTCCACTATGTTGCCCAGGCTGAAGTGCAGTGGCTGTTCATAGGCACAATCATAGCACACTGGAGCCTTCCACTCATGGCCTCAAGCAGTCATCCTGCCTCAGCCTCCCATAGCTGGGACTAAGGGCACACACAACTGCACCCAGCTGGGGAAATTTTAAAGTTGCTTTGAGATAGATCTCATGGTCTTAATCACCAAATTATTCTATAAATTTTGGATTTTTGTATGATGGTACTCTCGTATAGAACAGACACAGGTACATCAGAATTAGATTTTTTCCTCTCTCTATTAGTCCATTTTCTGCTGATAAAGGCATACCCGAGACCGGGCAATTTAGAAAAGAAAGGTTTAATCAACTTACAGTTCCACGTGGCGGGGGAGGCCTCACAATCATGGTAGCAGGTGAAAGGCACAAAGAGAAGAGAGCTTGTACAGAGAAACTCCCCATTTTTAAAACCATCAGATCTGAGACTTACAAGGACAGCACGGGAAAGACCTGCCCCCATGATTCAATTACCTCCCGCTGAGTCCCTCCCACAACACGTGGGAATTCAAGATTTGGGTGGGGACACAGCCAAACCGTATCATTCCACTCCTGGCCCCTCCCAAATCTCATGTCCTCACATTTCAAAACCACTCATGGGCCAGGTGTGGTGGCTCACGCCTGTAATCCCAGCGCTTTGGGAGGCTAAGCTGGGAGGATCACTTGAGATCAGGAGTTTGAGACCAACCTGGCCAACATGGCAAAACCCCATTTTTACTAAAAATACCAAAATTAGCCAGATGTGGTGGCGGACACCTGTGATCCCAGCCACTAGGGAGGCTAAGACAGGAGAATTGCTTGAACCCAGGAGGTGGAGGTTGCAGTGAACTGAGATTGTACCACTGCACTACAGCCTGGTCGACAGAGAAGATGCTGTCTCAAAAAAAAAACAGTGAAAAAGAATCATGCCTTCCCAACAGTCCCCCTATGTCTTAACTCATTTCAGCATTCAGAAGTCCACAGTCCAAAGTCTCATCTGAGACAAGGCAAGTCCCTTCCGCCTATGAGCCTGTAAAATCAAGAGCAAGTTAGTTATTTCCTAGATACAATGGGGGAATGGGCACTGGGTAAATACAGCCATTCCAAATGAGAGAAAATAGCCAAAACAAAGGGGCTACAGGCCCTATGCAAGTCAGAAATTCAGTGGGGTAGTCACAGTTCCAAAATGATCTCCTTTGACTCCAAGTCTCACATCCACATCACGTTGATGCAAGAGGTGAGTTCGCGTGGGCCGCTCCACACTTGTGGCTTTGCAGGGCACAGCCTCCCTTCTGGCTGCTTTCATGGGCTGGTGTTGAGTGTCTGCAACTTTTCCAGGCACACGGTGGAAGCTGTCAGTGGATCTACCATTCTGGGGTCTGGAGGATGGCCTTCTCACAGCTATTCTAGGAGTGCCGCAGTAGCACAGTAGGGACTCCATGTGGGGGCTCTGACCCCACATTTTTCTTTTTTCTTTTTTTTTTTTTTTTTTGAGACAGAGTTTCACTCTCCAGATTGGAGTGCAATGATGCAATCTCAGCTCACTGCAGCCTCCACCTCCCAGGTTCAAGCAATTCTCCTGCCTCAGCCTCCCAAGTAGCTGGGATTACAGGCATGTGCCACCATGCCCGGCTAATGTTTTTGTATTTTTAGTAGAGATGGGGTTTCACCATGTTGGCCAGGCTGGTCTCAAACTCCTGACCTCAGGTGATCCTTCTCGGCCTCCCAAAGTGCTAGGATTGCAGGAGGGAGCCACCATGCTTGACTCTGACTTCACATTTTTCTTCCACACTGCCCTATCAGAGGGTCCCTATGAGAGCCCTGCCCTGCAGCAAACTTCTGCCTGGACATCCAAGCATTTCGATATATCTTCTGAAATCTAGGCAGAGGTTCCCAAACCTCAATTCTTGACATCTGTGCACTCGCAGGCTCAACACCATGTGAAAGCTGCCAAGGATTGAGGCTTGCACCCTCTGAAGCCACGGCCCAAACTCTGTTGGCCCCTTTCAGCCATGGCTGGAGTGGCTAGGATGCATGGCACCAAGTGCCTAGGCTTCACACAGCATGGGGACCCTGAGCCCAGTCCCCAAAACCACTTTTTTGTGACAGAGTCACTCTTTTGCCCAGGCTGGAGTGCAGTGACACAATCTTGGCTCACTGCAACCTCTGCCTCCCAGATTCAAGTGATTCTCCTGCCTCAGCCTCCTGAGTAGCTGGGATGATGGGCACATGCCGTGCTGACACGCCTAGCTAATTTTTGTACTTTTTGTAGAGATGGGATTTTGCTATGTTGGCCAGGCTGGTTTCGAACTTGTGATCTCAAGTGATCCGCCCACCTTGGCCTCCCAAAGTGCTGAGATTACTGGCATGAGCCACTGTGCCCACCCTGAAACCACTTTTTCCTCCTAGGCCTCCAGGCCTGTGATGAGAGGGGCTGCCATGAAGACCTCTGACATGCCCTGGAGACATTTTTCCCATTGTCAGGGATTAACATCTGCTCCTTGTTACTTGTTACCGCAAATTTCTGCCGCAGGCTTAGATTTCTCCTCAGAAAATGGAATTTTCTTTTCTATTGCATTTTCAGGCTGCAAATTTTCCAAACTTTTACGCTCTGCCTCCCTTATAAAACTGAATGCCTTAAGAAAAAATGCCTTTAACAGCACCCAAGTCACCTCTTGAATGCTTTGCTGCTTAGAAATTTCTTCCACTAAATACCCTAAATCATCTCTCCCAAGTTCAAAGTTCCACAAATCTCTAGTGCAGGGGCAAAATGCTACCAGTCTCTTCGCTAAAACTTGTCAAGAGTCTTCTTTACTCTAGTTCCCAACAAGTTCCTCATCTCCATCTGAGACCACCTCAGCCTGAACTTTATTGTCCATATTGCTATCAGCATTTTGGGCAACGCCATTCAACAAGTCTCTAGGAAGTTCCAAACTTTGCCACATTTTTCTGTCTTCTTCTGAGCCCTCCAAACTGTTCCAGCCTCTGCCTGTTACCCAGTTTCAAAGTCACTTCCACATTTTGGGTACCTTTTCAGCAGCACCCCACTCTCCTGGTACCAATTTACTGTATTAGTCCATTTTCATGCTGCTGATAAAGACATACCCGACACTGTGCAATTTACCAAAAAAAAAAAAAAAAAAAAACCGTGCAGCTGGGGAGGCCTCACAATCATGGTGGAAGGTGAAAGGCACATCTCACATGCCAGCAGACCAGAGAAGAGATCTTGTGCAGATAAACTCCCCTTTTCTAAAATCATCAGCTCTCATGAGACTTATTCATTCATGAGAACAACATGTGAAAGACCTGCCCCCTATGATTCAGTTACCTTCCCACTGGGTCCCTCCCACAACACGTGGGAATTCAAGATGACATTTGGGTGGGGACACAGCCAAACCATATCACCCTCTTTATAGTATTAGATGCTTGCAGTTATTTTAATATAAAAAATACTTTGTTACATTTGACCTATAGTATTAGATGCTTGCAGTTATTTTAATATAAAAAATACTTTGTTACATTTGACCTATATATATTTTATATGCTAAGACTTGAGATACGTTTTGTTGCTTCGTTATTTAGAAAAGCATGCATAAGATGACAGGTGAGGATAAGAATTCAAATTTGGTGACTTTTTAATCAGAATTATTTAAGATCTCATCAGAGCCTCCTTTTTACATGAAGTAAAGCTTGTGGTTAATCCTGCCTACACATACTAACTGGCTCAGATCCACTGTTAGTTTTTTGTTTTTGTTTTTGTTTTTTTAATACATCAGTAGGATTTTAACTATAGGCATTTTGGTGTAGATTAATAATCAAATGTCTTTTAAATCAGTGTAGTGTAATTTCTGCTGTAGAAAATGGCAAGAATGTGCTTCCATGAAGTATAATTTTGAATTGGAAAGTGCATTTTCTTCAGACCATCAAGAGCAATTTTTGTCTTTCCATAATTTCATTCAACAATTTGTGAAAATTCAGCTTTCTTTAGTTTCTTAAAGCCACCGTTTGTATCCCATTATGTTCCCTTTTGATTTTCGGTGTGGAGGTTTCTTTTAAAAAACAAGGGTCCAAGACAAAACCGTGAGAGTTTAAGGTCACAAGCTAACTTGCAGTGAGAGTCTAGATCCAGATCGTAGTTCAGGTTAATTAGAACAAACATGGTGCTTAGATTTTAGAGAACCACTCCAAGAAGTGAAAGTCATCTTTGTTAAAGTATTCAAATACACAATATACAGAATATTAAAATGGCAAACTGAGGTCGGGAATTAATGCATGAGATGTGCCTGTAACATAAATACTTTAAGAAATATATATATATAATATTTCTATATAAATGAACATCATCCTTCATTTAATAAGGCTATTGTTGCTCAAAATGTTTCTGGAACTGCCTTTAGAGCTTATAATAAATGTTCTTTTGAATAGCCTCAGTGGTGGGAGATACTTTTCTTTCAGTGTTTTGCAATAGTCAGTAAAATATTTTTTGTCCACACCTTCTGAATAGAGGTGAGTGGCCAGGCTGGGTTGGAAGAAGATGCACAACTAAAGGAATTAGAGTAGCTTTCTCACATAGCCAATAACTGGCTCAGATAGTGGTCACGTCACAGAACAAAATTTAAAGTTGCTAGCCTAACCTTGGAAATAAAAGTAATTAATCAAATTGTCTTTAACATGACTTCAAATATTTCTTTCTAGTATATTTGTGAAAACACTAATTTCACAAGGTAGCCTCTATTCAATTTTCTTTGGTAAAGCAGTCACCAAGCATTTGCTTTTTGAAGAAAGAAGCTGCATCAAAATTGTAATTCAAATGGATTTTATAAAACTGCTGTCATACAATGCAAAACATTATCTCTGTTACTCCACTCAAGGTGGACAGGATTTAAGCATTGTGCTTCCAACGTGTTGGTATTTTTGCAACATCACACTGAAAGATGATTTTCCTCTTCTGGACGAGAATAGGATCTACCTGATAAAGTACCACCACAACAGTGGTGGTATTGTCTGATGAAAAGCTATTCCTAAAGATTTGGGTCCATGAAGTGACATGGACTGGTGGAATGGCTGTACTTTGAGTCATAAAAGGCCAAAAGCTTATGAAACCACAATTTAAAGTTACATGATTTGTTTTCAAATGTAACTACATTTTCATTATTTTCCTAGTGGCAGTTTTTGTCCTATGTATATCTTCTAAAGACTAGATTGTAAGACAGCAGGAATGAGAGTAGGAGTGGGGTTTGTTTGTTTGTTTGTTGTTAAGACGGAGTCTCACTCCATTGCCCAGGCTGAAGTGCAGTGGTGCGATCTCCGCTCACTGCAACCTCTGCCTCCTGGGTGCAGGCAGTTCTCTCTGCCTCAGCTTCCCGAGTAGCTGGGATTACAGGCGCCTGCCACCACACCCAGCTAATTTGTGTCTTGTTTTTGTTTTTTTGTGTGTGTGTTTTTTTTGAGACGGAGTCTCACTCTCTCGCCTAGCCTGGAATGCAGTGGCGTGATCTTGGCTCACTGCAACCTCCGCCACCCAGCTTCAAGAGATTCTTCTGCTTCAGCCTCCCGAGTAGCTGGGACTACAGGTGTGTGCCGCCACACTCAGCTAATTTTTGTATTTTTAGTAGAGATGGGGTTTCACCATGTTGTCCAGGCTGGTCTTGAACTCATGACCTCGTGATCTTCCTGCCTCGGCCTCCCAGAGTGCTGGGATTACAGGCATGAGCCACCGCGCCTGGCCTTTGTTTGTTTGTTTGAACTAGCGTTTATCTCAGTATCTCCTCCAGTGCCGAGCACAGATGCTTTACACATAGTGAGCATTCAGTAAATGTTTATGGGGTTAAATTAAACTTATAGATGTGTAAGGGTAGTGTCTCTATATTCCTCTGGGTCCTTTGGTGTTACATCTTAACTATCTGTGTATAAGTGCTGAAATAAAAGATTTGGTCTTAAGTAGCCTAACTGGGGATGTCTACACATCATCCAGTCCCCCACTCTCAGGAAAGGATACTGAATTGGAAGCAGGAAAGCTGAATTCTAGATTGTTAGTTGCCAATCTAGATACTTGGCATTCTATGAAAAATGATAGTGGCTTCTGAATAGTCATTTCTTCAAAGAAGATATACAGATAACCTCAACAATACATGAAAAGATGCTCAAGTCATGAGTCATCAGGGAAATTCTAATCAAAACCACAATGAGATACCATAGCTGCAATCGCAAATATTGTCCAGGATGTATGCATTGCTGGTGGGAATGTAAAATGGTCCAGCTGCTGTGATAAAGTTTGGCAGTTCTTTTAAAAGTTAAATAGAATTACCATATGATCAGCAATTCTGCTAGGTATAAACTCAGAAGACCCCATTGAACATTTAAACATCAAAATAACTAGTAAAGAAAAGTGACTAAGTTCAAAAAACCTGAAGAAAATGCTAAGGAAAGTAGGATAAAAGAATTAGCAAAAATAGAAACAATTAGAAAATAGGACTCAGTAAATCAGCAGGATATAAGAGAGCTGGTTCAAAACAGTAGATGAACTTGTAGGACATACCAAGGGAAAAATAAGAAAGCAAAAATGCATAGATATGTTGCTATGAGAAAGGTTATATACCCAGAAATAGAGAAAAGTTTAAGAGATCTCTTCCAAAGAGGCATGAGATGACTGTTTTATGGTTGAGTGTATTTTAATCTTTAAGTAACATGATTCCCACACTAAACTGTTCTAGCATATAGAAAAAAATGGCAAATTTCCAAGTCAATGTTATGAAGCTGATATAATCCTGATAAACTGTGAGAATGCTACCCTCTAAAAAAGAGGTCCACAGGCAAATAGAAGCAATAATCCTGAATAAAATACTAACAAATCAAACCCAGACTATAGTCAACGACCATTACACCATGATTAAGTAATGTTTATTCTAAGAAAGCAATGATGGGCCAGGCACGGAAGTTCATACCTGTAATCCCAGCACTTTGGGAGGCCAAGGCAGCTGGATCACCTGAGGTTGGGAGTTCCAGACCAGCCTAAACAACATGGTGAAACCCCTTCTCTACTGAAAATACAAAAATTAGCCAGGCGTCGTGGCGCACGTCTGTAATCCCAGCTACTCGGGAGGCTGAGGCAGAAGAATTACTTGAACCAGCGAGGCGGAGGTTGCAGTGAGCCAAGATCGCGACACTGCATTCCAGCCTGGGTGACAGAGCGAGACTCTAAAAAAAAAAAAAAGAAAAAAAAAGGGAAAGGAGGGAGGGAGGAAGGAAGGCCGGGCACGGTGACTCACGCCTGTAATCCCAGCACCTTGGAAGGCCGAGGCGGGTGGATCACGAGGTCAGGAGATCGAGACCATCCTGGCTAACACGGTGAAACCCTGTCTCTACTAAAAATACAAAAAAATAAAAATAGCCAGGCGTGGTGTCGGGTGCCTGTAGTCCCAGCTACTCAGGAGGCTGAGGCAGAAGAATGGCGTGAACCTGGGAGGCAGAGCTTGCAGTGAGCTGAGATCATGCCACTGCACTCCAGCCTGGGCAATAGCTACTCCGTCTCAAAAAAAAAAAAAAAAAAGTATATATATATATAGTGCCCATTGAGGGCAGAGCTTTGGATGCTTGCAATGCACCTATCAAAACACAGGACAGGGCTGAGTGCGTAGATCATGGCTGTAATCTCAGCACTTTGAGAAGCTGTGGCAGGCAGATCGCTTGAGCTCAGGAGTTCGAGACTAGCCTAGGCAACATGGCGAAACCCCGTATCTACAAAAAATACAAAAATTAGCCAGAGCCAGGCATGGTAGCACACCCCGAAATCCCAGCTACTTGGTGGCTGAGGTGGGAGGATTGCTTGAGCACAGCAGGCAGAGGTTGCAGTGAGCAGAGATTGTGCCACTGCACTCCAGCCTCCAGCCTGGGTGACAGAGCAAGACCCTGTCTCAAAAAAATAATAATAACATAAATAAATAAAACAGGATGGGGGTGGGGGAGGGAGAGCATCAGGAAGAATAGCTAATGGATTCTGGGCTTAATAACTATGTATTGGGATGATCTGTGCAGCAAACCACCATGGCACATATTTACCTGTGTGCACATCCTGCACATGTACCCCTGAACTTAAAAGTTTAAAAAAAAAAGATAATCATCCTCCCCAAAACTAAACTGCCCTCATGAAACTAATAAAAGGCCACCAAGTTAGGTGAATGAGAGTGGCCTGAATTCAGCCATTATTCTAGAGGTCATAGATGTGCAACTTCCCCAATTACTCCTGTAGATAACATCACCATTGTAGAAATGAAGATCGGCCTTTGGAGATGTCTTTTCAGGCTTTTGCATTTCTAACAACCGGATGGCCCCACCTGGACCTGTGACTCCACTGGTCCTGTGGCTTCCACCCAGAAGCAGACTCAGTGCATGAAGACCATTTTTTACACCCCTATGATTGCATCCCCAACCAATCAGTAGCACCCATACACTAGCCAGCTGCCCATCAAACTGTTTTTGAAAAACCTCTAACCTTTGAGCCTTCAGCAAGGTTGATTTGAGTAATAACTCCATCTCCCACATGGTGTGGCTGATCTTGCTTCAATTAAACTCTTATCTAATGAAAAAAAAAAAAAAAACCCAGGATGGAAAATGTGAACTTTCATAATTTATAGCCTGAGAAGTGAAATGGTTGCTTTTCGTGGTACTGGATGGATTAAAGAAAGAGTACAACCTTAAATCTCTGAATCTCATCGCCAGGCACAGTCAGAATCTTCCTAGGAAGTTTCTAGTACTCTTCTTCAGCCACAGACAGCTTTCTGTTAATTAAAAAAGCAAACTTGAAGTTTAATCAAATAAGAAGCTGAATTAAAATGTCAGTTGAGTTGATACTTGCTATGTAAAATATGGCACATTGATGGAGAAAAGAGTGGGAACCTCAAAAGTTAAACAGGACTGATTTTCCCAACCCCAGTGACTCTCCTCAATGGCCAAATCTGCTGCCATCTTCTTGGAGTGAAGAAGCAGGAACACCCTTACCTGGAGTTACCTGCAGGGTGAGCTCATTACCCTGCAGGGAGAGCCCCAGCTATTTAGGGGGCTAAGGTGGGAGAATCACTAAGGTGAGGTTGAGGCTGAAGTGAGCCATTATTGCACCACTACGCTCCAGCCTGGGCAACAGAGTGAGACCCTGTCTCAAAAAAATAAATAATTTTTTAAAATTTAATAATTGGCCGGGCGAGGTGGCTCACGCCTGTAAGCCCAGCACTTTGGGAGGCCAGGGCAGGCGGATCACCGGAGGTCAGGACTCCAAGACCAGCCTGGCCAACATGGTGAAACCCTGTCTCTACTAAAAATACAAAAATTATCTGGGTATGGTGGTGCAACCCTGTAATCCCCACTACTCAGGAGGCTGAGGTAGGACAATCACTTGAACCCGGGACGGGGAGGTTGCAGTCAGCAGAGATCGCGCCAAAGCACTCCAGCCAGGGAAACAGAGCAAGACTCCATCTCAAAAAAAAAAATTTAATAATTGCCAGGACATTGAGTTGCTCCTCTGTGGGGGTATGGCTAGTGCATTATTTATTACACAAGAATCATTGCATTATTTTAGGCAGTAGCCTTTTTTTTTTCCAGAAGTGCAAGTCTACAAGGGGTGAACTGTATTTAATATAGGAGAGAAACTTTGCTATCAGGCAGCTGAATGCTTTTTTTTTTTTTTTTTTTTTGAGACAGGATCTCACTCTCGCCCAGGCTGGAGTGCAGTGGTGCAATCATGACTCACTGCAGCCTTGACCTCCCAGGCTCAAGTGATCCCCCCACCTCAGCCTCTCGAGTAGCTGGGACTTGTGTGGCACCTACCACCACACCTGGCTAATTTTTGTATTTTTTGTAGAGATGGGGTCTCACCATGCTGCCCAAATTTGGTCTCGAACTCCTGGCTTCAAGCAGTCTGACTGCCTCAGCCTCCCAAAGTGCTGGGATCACAAGCATAAGCCCCCATTCACAGCCATTTCTGGCATTTTTTGCCCAGCATTGTTTGTGAGATTCATCTCTGTGGCATTTAGAAATAGTTCTTTTTGCACTGCTGTGAAGTATTTCATTTGTGTGTGTGTGTGTGCGTGTGTGTGACACAAGTTTATCAATTCTACTGTTGATAGACATTTAGGTTGTTTCCAGTTTTGAGCTGTTATGCATAAAGCTACTGTGAACATTTTTGTACATGACGTTTGGTGCTCAAATTATATGCATTTTGTGTAAATACTCAGAAATACCCAGAAGTAAAATTGCTGATTCATAGGGAATGCATATGTTCAGCTTTTTTTTTTTTTTTTTTTTTGGCAGGGTCTCCTGTCTCCCAGGCTGGAATGCAGTGCTGTGATCTTGGCTCTCTTCAACCTCTGCCTCCTGGGCTCAAGCAATCCTCCCACCTCAACCCTCCAAGTAGCTGGGAACACAGGTGCACACCACCACAGCTGGCTAATTTTTGTATTTTTTGTAGAGATGGAGCGTCTCACTATGTTGCCCAGGCTGGTCTCAAACTCCTGGGCTCAAGCAATCCACTGGCCTCAGCCTCCCAAAGTGCTGAGATTACAGGCATGAGCCAACACACCAGACCGTTTTCCTGGTTTTCCGTTGGGTTGCCTGTCTCTTTCTCATTGGTTTATAGGACTTCTTTATATATATACTTTTTTTTTTTTACTATACATATTAAAATATATTCTATTAGTCTGTGGTTTGGCTTTCACCCTGTTAATGTTGAATTTTTGTGAACAAAAGTTCTTAATTATAAGATCATTTAGATTATTTTTTTCTAGGCCTGGCATGGTGGCTCATGCCTGTAATCCCAGCAATTTGGAAGGTCGAGACAGGCAGATCACTGAAGGTCAGGAGTTTGAGACCAGCCTGGCCAACCTGGTGAAAACCCATCTCTACTAAAAATGCAAAAATTAGCCGGTCATGATGATGGCGTGCCTGTAATCTCAACTGCGCGGGAGGCCGAGGCAGGAGAATCGCTTGAACCTGGGAGGCGGAGGTTGCAGTGAGCTGAGATGGGGCCACTGAGCTCCAGCCTGGATGACAGAGTGAAACTCCATCTCAAAAAATAATAATAAAAATAAATAAATAAATAATTTTTTAAGGCTGGGCACAGTGGCTCACACCTGTAATCTCAGCACTGTGGGAGGATGAGGCAGCAGATCACCTGAGGTCAGGAGTTCAAGACCAGCCTGACCAACATGAAATGCCATCACTACTAAAAAAATACAAAATTAGCTGGGTGCGGTGATGTATCCCTGTAATCCCAGCTACTTGGGAGGCTGAGGCAGGAGAATTGCTTGAACCCAGGAGGTGGAGGTTGCAGTGAGCCAAGATCGCGCCACTGTACTTCAGCCTGGGCAACAAGAGCAAAACTCCGTCTCAAGAAATACAAATAAATAAAAATAAATATACTTTTTTTCTTTCTGTTGAGTGCTTTGTTTGTTCTGTTTAAGAAATCTTTGTTTACCTGAAGGTCACAGAGCTATTCTCTTATGTTTTCTTCTAGAAAGTGTAGTTTTCCCTTTCACATTTAGAATTACAATCCATCTAGAATTAATGTTTCTCTATGGTATTAGAAGTTGGCTAAGATTTATTTTCTTTCATATTAATATCCAGTCAACCCAGTATCGTTGACTGAAAAGGCCATTCTTTCCCTGCTGTACCGCAGAGGTGCCTTAGGTTACTGTGTATGTGTGGGGCTCAATCTGGACTCCTTCAATTCTCATGGACTAGGGAACTGAGGCCCCTGCATCCTGTAGCAGCCCGTTTCTATCATTCCTTATTATTTCTTTCAGAATTATCTTGTTGGAGCAGATATGAAGGTGAGGTACTTTGATTGCTCACTTGATTTTGGGGGGTTTTCTTCTCTTTTCTTTTTTTTTTTTTTTTTTTTTTTTTTGAGACGGAGTCTTGCTCTGTCGCCCAGGCTGGAGTGCAGTGGCGCAATCTCGGCTCACTGCAAGCTCCGCCTCCCGGGTTCACGCCATTCTCCTGCCTCAGCCTCTCCGAGTAGCTGGGACTACAGGCGCCCGCCACCACGCCCGGCTAACTTTTTGTATTTTTTTAGTAGAGACGGGGTTTCACCGTGGTCTCGATCTCCTGACCTCGTGATCCGCCCGCCTCGGCCTCCCAAAGTGCTGGGATTACAAGCGTGAGCCACCGTGCCCGGCCTTCAAGTAAATACACCAGCCCAGCCAACATGGTGAAACCTCGTCTTTACTAAAAAATGCAAAAATTAGCCGGGCGTGGTGGTGGGTGTCTGTAGTCCCAGCTACTCAGGAGGCTGAGACAGGAGAATTGCTTGAGCCCGGGAGGCGGACGTTGCAATGAGAGGAGATTGCGCCATTGCACTCCAGCCCAGGCAACAAGAGCGAAACTCCGTCTCAAAAACAAAACAAAACAAAAATATATATATATATATACAAAAATTAGTCAGGCATGGTGGTGCACGCTTGTAATCCCAGCTACTTGGGAGACTATGGCAGAAGGATCACTTGAAACCAGAAGGTGGATGGAAGTTGCAGTGAGCCAAGATCATACCACTGCCTCCAGCCTAGGCAACAGCGAGACTCTGTCTCAAAGAAAATGTTTTTTCTTTTTTTAGTTGGTTATAAAAGGGCTCTGAAACTAAATTCCATGAGCTTTTGCTTAGAGGGTTTTAAATTTGGGGTCACATTATTCTTTCTTTGAAGAATTTCCTTTAGATACTGGTTAACGTGCAGCAGCATAATCTTGGCTCACTGCAGCCTCTGCCTCCCAGGCTCAAGCAATTCTCTAGCCTCAGCCTCCCAAGTAGCTGGGACTACAAGCATGCGCCACCACGCCCAGCTAATTTTGTGTTTTTAGTAGAGATGGGGTTTCGCCATGTTGGCCAGGCTGGTCTAGAACTCCTGACCTCATGTGATCTGCCCGCCTTGGTGCCCCAAAGTGCTGAGATTATAGGCATAAGCCACCAAACCCAGCTACAACAGAGAATTCTGATGCCAGACTGATTTGTTCTTGATTTTTTTAAAGTCAGTATCTATAGGAGTTTTCATTTATATTTAAATTTTAGTATTTTCATTAGGATAAGTTTCTGAGCTGATTGATCAGAATTATCCTAACAAAAAATTTTATTAAAATACTTTTTTTTTGAGACAGACTCTCCCTCTGTCACCTGTGAGCTGAATGATCAGTATTACCCTAACAAACAATTTTATTAAATTACATTTTTTTTTTTGGAGACAGAGTCTCGCTCTGTTGCCTATGCTGGAGTGCAGTGGCATGATCTTGGGTCACTGCAACCTCCGCCTCCCAGGTTCAAACAATTCTCCTGCCTCAGCCTCCCAAGTAGCTGGGATTATAGGCGCCTGCCACCACGCCTGGATAATTTTGTATTTTTAGTAGAGATGGGCTTTCACCACGTTGGCCAGGATGGTCTCGAACTCCTGACCTCAGGTAATCCTCCCACTTTGGCCTCCCAAAGTGCTGAGATTACAGGCGTGAGCCACCTTACCAGGCCTAAATTACATTTTTTAATCTTTTCTCCCAATTTTTTATTATAAAAATTTTCATACCTTGAAAAAAGTTAAAAGAACAGTACAATGAATACTCTTCGCTTACGTGTGTCAGTTAACATTTTGTCACATTTGCTGTATGTCTGTCTTTATATATACATATATGTATCTGTTATGTATATATGTATCTATATTATTCTATCAGTCAATATTTTCCAAAAAAACAGAGCCAAGAGACTGTATCTATATCAATATCTATCATCTATCTGTATCTCTATATAGAAATAATTCTCTCTCTCAATCTGCATATATGTTTTAAGGAATTGGCTCATGCAATGTGGGGGCTGGCAAGTCTGAAATCTGGTGGGTAGGGTGGCAAGCTGGCAACTCAGAAAGGAGTTGATGCTGCAATCTTAAGGGAGATTATTCTCCAGGAAAAACCTGTTTTTGCTCTTAAAGCCTTCAACTGATTGAATGAAGCCTCACACAGATTACTGAGGGTAAATTTTACGAAGGTCAACAGATTATACATGTTAACTAGGTTTACAAAATACCTTCACAGCATCACCTAAATGAGTGTTTGATTATAAGTTAGGTACTATAGCCTAGAAGAATTGATACTTGAAATTATCAGGCCAGGTACAGTGGCTCACACTAGTAATCCCAGCACTTTGGAAAGCCAAAGCAGAGGGATTGCTTGAGCCCAGGAGTTTGAGATCAGCCTTGGCAACATGGTGAAACCCTGTCTCTACTAAAAATAGAAAAATGAACTCAGCATGGTGGCATGTGCCTGTAGTCCCAGCTACTTGGGAGGCTAAGGTTGGAGAATCACTCAAGCCTGGGAGGTCAAGGCTGCAGTGAGCAGTGATCGAGACACCACACTCTAACCTAGGCAACAGAGTTAGACCTTGTTTCAAAAAAAAAAAAAGCAAGAAATTAACCATCAAAATTATCTATAGAGGCCAGGCACGGTGGCTCACGCCTGTAATCCCAGCACTTTGGGAGGCCAAGGCGGGTGGATCACCTGAGGTCAGGAGTTTGAGACCATCCTGGCCAACATGGTGAAACTCCGTCTCTACTAAAAATACAAAAATTAGCCAGGCGTGGTGGCAGGCACTTGTAATCCCAGCTACTTGGGAGGCTGAGGCAGGAGAATTGCTTGAACCCGGGAGGCGGAGGTTGCAGTGAGCTGAGATCACACCCTTGCACGCCCGCCTGGGGTACAAGAGCAAGACTTCTCTCAAAAAAAAAAATTATATATTTCTCTATGTATTTCTCCATCTCTCATTGTATATAATATAAATACATATATTTGTGCATGGGTTCACAAAATTTGTATTTTTTTTTCTGAGACAGAATCTCGCTCTGTCACCCAGGCTGTAGTGCAGTAGTGCGATCTCGGCTCACTGCAACCTCTGCCTCCTGGGTTCAAGTGATTCTTCTACCTTAGCCTCCCGAGTAGCTGGAATTACAGGCTTCTGCCACCATACCCGGCTAATTTTTGTAATTTTAGTAGAGACGGGTTTTCGCCATGTTGGCCAGGCTAGTCTCCAACTCCTGACCTCAAGTGATCCACCCGCCTTAGCCTTCCAAAGTGCTGGGATTACAGGGCTAAGGCACTATGCCCAGCCACAACATTTGTATTTTTAATGGATCATTTGTCAGTAAATTGCAGAATCCTCACACTTCATCCATAAATATGTCAGCATGTTTCTACTAGGGACTGGGACTTTCTTTATAACTACTGTACGGTTGGTACAATAAGGTAATTCAACTTTCATACAACAACATTACTATTTCCCCTATTATCCCCATACTTTTTTTAAACTGGAATTTACTGAAGATTAATTATTGCCTTTAATGGTTGTCTCTTAAATCTTTTCATTATAGAGCAATCCTCTACCTTTTTTTCATCGTAATGAATTTTTTTCTTCTTTTTTTTTTTCTTTTTTTTGAGGTGGAGTCCACTTTGCTGCACAGGCTGGAGTGCAATGATGCAATCTTCGCTCACTGCAACCTCCGCCTCCCAGGTTCAAGCAATTCTCCTGCCTCAGCCTCCTGAGTAGTCGGGACTACAGGCCTGCGCCATCACACCTAGCTAATTTTTGTATTTTTACTAGAGACGGGGTTTCACCATGTGGGCCTGACTGGCCTCGAACTCCTTGCCTCAAGTGATCTGCCCGCCTCAGCCTCCCAAAGTGCTGAGATTACAGGCATGAGCCACTGCACCTGGCCTTTCTTTCTTTGTTTTTGAGACAGAGTGTTGCTGTCATCCAGGCTGGAGTGCAATGGCAAAATCATGGCACACTGCAGCCTCCAACTGCTGAGCTTAGGCAATACCCCTGCCTTGGCCTCCTAAAGTGCCTGGCCTTATACTGACATTTTTGAAGAGCCCAAGCCAACTGTGTTACAGAATCTCTCACAATCTGAGTTTGACTGATTTTTCCTTCGTGATTGATTCAGGTTAAAACTTTAGTCAAAGAATACTAAATAAGCAATGCTGTATACTATCCCATCAAGAGGTACATAATATCAGTCCTATCATTAGCAATGCTAAGTTTGATCACTTGGGTCATGTTCTATTTGCCAGATCTCTCTATTAATAAAGATATGTTTCTGGCTTTGAAATTTCTATTAGTATCTATTAATAGATATTAACATATCTATTAATAAAGATATGTTTCTGGCTTTAAAATGTATGAGTGATCAGAGAGTTGATACTTTGATACTTTGTGACTATTTTGTTCTTCAACAACATTTTATCTAATGGTATTAGTGTCCATTGATGATCTTTGTACTTCATCGGAGTTTGCACAATGGTAATTTTCTAATTCTATAATTGTTTCTTCATTTATTAGCTACGTTCTTCTGTAAAAAAGAACTTTCCCCTCTCCTCTTTCTTTTGGATTAGTGCTATGATTTACAATTTTTTATAAATCAGTGTTTTATAATCCATTACCATTTTTTTCTTTCTTTTTTGAGATGGAGTCTCGCCCTATCACCCAGGGTGGAGTAAATGGCGCGATCTTGGCTCACTGCAACCTCCGCCTTCCGGGTTCAAGCGATTCTCCTGCCTCAGCCTCCTGAGTAGCTGGGATTACAGGCACCCGCCACCAGGCTCGGCTAATTTTTTTGTATCTTTAGTAGAGACAGGGTTTCATCATGTTGGCCAGGCTGCTCTCGAACTCCTGACCTCAGGTGATCCGCCCACCTCGGCCTCCCAAAGTGCTGAGATTACAGCGTGAGCCACTGCGCCCGGCAATCCATTACCATTATTATTGCTTTGAATATCCAAAGCGTCTCAATATGTCCAATGGGAATCCCTTGAAGAGGGATCATGGGTCCTTTTTATATGTCCTCGTCATTTTGCGAGCAATTTCCTACTTTCTGGCACAGAAACTATCAAGTAGTTTCTCCTGAGGGTAGGCCCTGTTAAAAAAGAACAGAATTGACTGGGCATGGTGGCTCACGTGTGTAAGCCATGCAAGACTCTGTCTTCCCTCCCCCCACAAAAAAAGAAAAAAAATGACTGTTTGTTCAAGCTTACTTTTGTGTCTTTCAGGAATGTTTTAACATTTTCCTTATATAGGTTTTCACATTTCTCATTAAGTATATGTTCAAGTATTTTTTCTTGTTTGTTGCTGTGTACATGCATCTGTCTCTTTCATTATATCATTTGACTAGTTTTTTTTCAATATTTTATATTGCAGTTAATGCACATAACACAAAATTTACCATCTTAACCATTTTTAATTGTATAGTTCTGTGGTATTAAGTATATTCATATTGTGCAACCATCACCACTCTGTATCTCCAGAACTCTTTAAATCTTGTGAAACTGAAACAATATTCCCATTAAACAATAACTCTCTATTTCCCACTCCTCCTAGCCCCTGAAAACCATCATTCTACTTTTTATCTTAATTTGTGATTTTTACCATTCTAAGTACTTTATTTAAGTGTAGTCACAGTAAGTCGACTGTCACTTAATGACAAGGATACATTCTGAGATATGTATAGTTAGGCAATTTGTTGTGTGAATATCATAGAGTGTACTTACACAAACCTAGATGGTCTAGCCTACTATACACCTAGGTTATATTGTACAGCCTATTGCACCTAGGCTAGAAACCTATATAGCACGTTACTGTACTGAATACTGTAGGCAATTATAACACAATAGTAGGTGTCTGTGTATCTGAATCTATCTAACCATAGAAAAGGTGCAGTGCAAATGTGCTATAAAAGATTTTTAAAAAATTGGCTGGGCACGGTGGCTCATGCCTGTAATCCCAGAACTTTGGGAGGCCAAGGCGGATGGATCACCTGAGGTCAGGAGTTTGAGACAAGCCTGGCCAACAAGATGAAACCCCGTCTCTACTAAAAAAATACAAAAAATTAGCCAGGCATGATGGTGGGCGCCTGTAATCCCAGCTACTCGGGAGGCTGAGTCAGGAGAATCGCTTGAACCCGGCAGGCAGGGTTGCAGTGAGCCCAGACTGCGCCATTGCACTCCAGCCTGAGTGACAGGAGTGAAACTCTGTCTCAAAAAACAGACAAACAAAAACCAGGGCTTGGTGCGGTGTCTCACACCTGTCATCTCAGCACTTTGAGGGCCCAAGGTCAGAGGATTGCTTGAGCCCAGGTGTTTGAGACCAGCCTGGGCAACAGAGCGAATCTCTACAAACAAATGAACAAAAAATTTACAAGAAAAAAATAAAATGAAATGAAAGACTGCAGCTTAAAAAAAAAAAAAAAAAAAAAAAAAGATGGCCTGGCACAGTAGCTCATGCCTGTAATCCCAGCACTTTGGGAGGCTGAGGGAGGCGGAGCACTTGTGGTCATGAGTTTGAGACCAGCCTGGCCAACATAGAGAAACCCCGTTTCTACTAAAAATACAAAAATTAGCCAGCCATGGTGGTACACGCCTGTAGTCCCAGCTATTCGGGAGGCTGAGGCACGAGAATCACTTGAACCTGGGAGGAGAAGTTTGCAGTGAGCCAAGATTGTGCCACTGCCCTGCAGCCTGGGTGACAGAGCAAGACTCTGGCTCAAAGAAAAAGAAGACGATCAACAATTCTTGGAATCAGTGTGAAGTACTCACTTGAGCTCTTTGAGCTCCCTGCTTCCATAGCTCACCTTTTCTGCCCGGTGAATCTTCTCCCAGGCCAAACCTTCCTTTTTTAGTAGAGGTACTTTGACTTCATTCCGGATTTGTTTTGGATATGAGGCAGCCTTAACATAGAACCTTACATTTCTCCTGGGATGATTAAAGACTTTTTGTGTTTTCTGGCAAATCCATTCTGGTATAAAGACAAAAGTTGGCTGGGCATGGTGGCACACGCCTGTAATCCCAGCACTTTGGGAGGCCGAGGCAGGTGGATCACTTGAGGTTGGGAGTTCAAGACCAGCCTGGCCAACATGGTGAAACCCCATCTCTACTAAAAATACAAAAATTAGCCAGGTGTGACGGTGCATGCTTCTAATCCCAACTACACAGGAGGCTGAGGCAGGAGAATCGCTTAAGCCCAGGAGGCAGAGATTGCAGTGAGCTGAGATGGCACCACTGTGCTTTAGACTGGGTGACAGAGTGAGACTCTGTCACAAACAAACAAAACAAAACAAAACAAAACAAAAAACAGACAAAAGTTCTTCTTATCTGAATACTCTGTTTACAGAATTTACATTCTGTCTGTGACACATGTCTTTTCTGGTAAATTTATTTTTGTTTCTACCTGCACATCTGATTTAATATTTTGATCTGCATGCCTGGGTTACATTTTTTGTGAGCACTCCGATTTTGGTTTCATTTTGGTTTATGTGTACCTCTAAATTATTTCTTTTTCCTTCCTTGTTTCTAATAATCTCCCAAAAGCAAAAACAAACATTCTCAATGGTGGATGCAGTATGGCTAATTAAAAATAACTAGGATGATTGCCACCATCTAAAACATTGGTCCAAACTTCTGACATTCTCTAAAAGGATTTATAGGATTTTCTTTGCTCTTGAGAACTTATAAGAAATAGGAAGGGATTTTCAAACATTAAGGCATGCTAGGTTTTCTGAGACTCCAGCTTGCTATATTACAGCTCATTCTCATGCACATTTTAAAACTGATGGGTAGGCCAGGCACAGTAATCCCAGCACTTTGGAAGGCCGAGGCGGGTGGATCACGAGGGCAGGAGTTCAAGAACAGCCTGACCAACATGGTGAAGCCCCGTCTCTACTAAAACAAAACAAAACAAAAATTAGCCAGGCATGGTGGCACGCGTCTATAATCCCAGCTACTCAGAAGGCTGAGGCAGGAGAATCACTTGAACCTGGGAGGCGGAGGTTGCAGTGAGCCAAGATGGCACCACTGCACTCCAGCCTGGGCGACAGAGCAAGACTCTGTCTCAAAAACAAACAAACAAACAAAACAAAAAAAAACAAAAACTGATGGGTAAATTACATCAGTGAAAATTCAGAGCTCATATGATCATTATTTGAATGCTCTAAAGTCCTGCAACTATAGAGTTGGGCCTTCAAAGTTCTCTGTCTCTTTATTTCTTTATTTTTTTCTGCCTACTTTGAATCAGCTGACTCTTCCTCAGGTGTTGAGGTGAAACTCACTGCTTATGGCATTCTAGCCAAGTTTTTTTTTTTTTTTTTGAGACGGAGTCTTGCTCAGTCTCCCAGGCTGGAGTGCAGTGGCACAATCTCGGCTCAGTGCAACCTTCCCCTCCCGGGTTCAAGTGATTCTCCCGCCTCAGCCTCCCGTGTAGCTGGAATTACAAGCATGCGCCACCACGCTTGACTAATTTTTATATTTTTAGTAGAGATGGGGTTTCACCATGTTGCCCAGGCTGGTATTGTACTCCTGACCTCAAGAGACCCGCCTGCCTTGGCCTCTCAAAGTGCTGGGATTACAGGCGTGAGCCACTGTGCCCGAACACATTTTTTTTTTTTTTTTGGAGATGTAGTCTCACTCTGTCACTCAGGCTGGAGTGCAGTGGCATGATCATAGCTCACTGCAGCCTTGACCTCCCAGGCGCAAGCAATCCTCTCACCTCAGCTCCCAAGTAGCCAGGACTACAGGCATGTGCTACCACACCCAGCTAATTTCTGGTTTTTGGTTTTTGTTTGGTTTGGTGGAGTGGCATCTCCCTCATGTTGCCCAGGCTGGTCTTGAACTCCAAGCCTCAAGCAATCCATTCACCTTCTCTTCCCAAAGTGATGGAATTACAGACATGAGCCACCATGCCTGGCTTAAAAGTCTTAAAGTGCTTTGAAATTAATGGCTTTATAAATTACAACAACTCCATGACAGCCGACAACCAGGAGACTGCTTGAAAATGTAAAAGTAGGTTTGCCTGACTAACAATTGCTTAGGGTAATAGAACAGTTAATTGAAGGATTGATATCCTAAAAAAAAGGAACTAGATAAATATTTATGAAAGTTAGAATCTTAGATTAAACAGGTTGAAATCTTGAGTTCAGAGCAATAATAATAAATCTCTGTCCAGCATAAACATTGTTTTGTCTGCCACACAGAGGCTAAAACAAGCAAAAGCCAATGGAAAAAAACTGCTAAAATGTTTCCCTGCCTGCATTGACTAGTCAAGCAAGCCAGACCAGTAAACAAAAGACAGATTTGTTACGAATTCAAGACCACTTGGAGATTTTGTTTTTCTTACACAATTCAGCCAGTTTCAACTAAAATGTAAACATTTAAATAACCCTAAACTTATTTGAAACTGTAAAAAGAGTAAAAAGTGTTTGTTTTTAATTGAAACTTCTATGGGAACTGTTTTGCCCAAAATTTTGGTTCACAACCTTCATTAGATTACCTTTCAGGTCAAATAAAAACTTAGCCACGTGAACAGGTCCCATTTTGTCAAAAAGTAATTTGGATCCAACTGTCTTTTTTAAACTCGTGTTTGTTTTACTATCTTATGACTAAAATTCTAAAATGAAAGCTGTAAGTGTTAGGTAACAGGGGTACCTTAATGGCGCTGGTTCTGGGTTCTTCTCCCCTCCTTGACCGGGCACTGTCTGAACCCGCCAAAGGAGGGCCAATCAGAAAGAAGCATCTCCTGCCTTCCCTTGGGCCCGCCCCACGTAGGCCCAAGGGATATAAAACCCAGCACACCAGCAGCTCACTCCTCTCCTCTCCTCTCCTCTCCTCTCCTCTCCTCTCCTCTCCTCCCCTCCCCTCCCCTCCCCTCCCCTCCCCTCCCCTCCCCTCCCCTCCCCTCCCCTCCCCTCCCCTCCCCTCCCCTCTCTCTCCTCTCCTCCCCTCCTCTCTTCTCTTCTCTTCCTTCTCTGCTCGATACCTCCAATAAAGATCTCTTGACCGCGACCGGTGTAGTCTGATCCTTGCCTGGCCTCTTTCAATAAGATCCTTGTGTGTGTATATGTGTTTAGGTATGTTTATGTACATGCATATGTATTATGTTATATGTTGTGTTTACATGGTGAAATATGGCATTATCAACCAAAGTTCCCTTAAGAAATTCTATTCAGATTGGCTTAGATAAATGAGCATTCATGTAACATATATAATAATTAACTCAATGCCTTTTAGTTAATGTGACTTAAGTAAATTTTGACAAAGAAGCTGATTTTAAATTTGGTAGTAGAATAAAAATAAAAATGTCTTCAGAATTTTCAGTGTACATTTTTGCCTGGATTTACTGGTTAGACAGTTTTATATTTGTGCCACTAGATGTTTTAACTGTAAGGGTTTGTCACAAAGGTTATCAAACTATAAATTCAACCTAAAAACAGAATAGTCTTATTCAATATTGTTGGTATAATGAAAATAACTGTATCAGGCCGGGTGTGGTGGCTCACGCCTATAATCCCAGCACTTTGGGAGGCCGAGGCGGACGGATCACCTGAGGTTAGGAGTTCGGGACCAGCCTGACCAACATGGAGAAACCCCATCTCTACTAAAAATACAAAATTAGCTGGGCGTGATGGCGCATTCCAGTAATCCCAGCTACTCGGGAGGCTGAGTCAGGAGAATCACTTGAACCGGGGAGGCGGAGGTTACAGTGAGCCGAGATCATGCCATTGCACGCCAGCATAGGCAATAAGGGCAAAACTCTGTCTCAAAAAAGAAAAGAAAAGAACTGTATCTTCTGAGTTGTAGACAAAATACCTATATATTTAAATTTAAGGTTCTTAGGTGAACGCCTGATGGTCACACTCTATAAAAATGGTTAACAGGGAAACAACTTGAAAAGATGACTAGTTTCATCTAATGTATCAGTTTTCCTAACTAATCTAGGTATAATTGTTATAACAATTACAAATAGATTAATTAGGTAAATGTAAATGAGATAAATGTTAATAAATAAAGTTTCCATGTAACTTGAAATCTTTTTTTTTTTTTTTTTGAGACAGAGTCTCGCTCTGTCACCCAGGCTGGAGTGCAGTGGCGCAATCTCGGCTCACTGCAAGCTCTGCCTCCCAGGTTCACGCCATTCTCCTGCCTCAGCCTCTCCATGTAGCTGGGACTACAGGCGCTCGCCACCACGCCTGGCTAATTTTTTGTATTTTTAGTGGAGATGGGGTTTCACTGTGGTCTCGATCTCCTGACCTCGTGCTCTGCCCACCTCGGCCTCCCAAAGTGCTGGGATTACAAGCGTGAGCCACCGTGCCCGGCCTGAAATCTTAATGTTATGTTAAATTAAGTGATAGGTACTCATAAATATCCAGATCATTTCCAAGTTTTGGGGTTCAAGCAATCCTCCTACTTAGCCTCCTGAGTAGCTGGGACTAAGGCATGTGCGACCACGCCTGGCTAATTTTTTAATTTTTTGTAAAGATGGGATCTCATTTTGTTATCCAGGCTGGTCTTAAACTCCTGGCTTTAAGCAATCCTCCCACCTTGTCCTCCCACAGTGCTGGGATTATAGGAATGAGCCATTATTCCCAGCTGGGAAACATGTTTCTAAAAATTATGAAATGGTGGCTCACGCCTGTAATCCCAGCGCTTTGGGAAGCTGAAGTGGGCAGATCACCTGGGTCAGGAGTTCGAGATTAGCCTGGCCAACATAGTGACACCCCATCTCTACTAAAAATACAAAAAAAAAAAAAAAAATTAGCCGGGCATGGTGGCGCATGCTTGTAATCTCAGCTATTTGGGAGGCTGAGACAGGAGAATCACTTGAACCCGGGAGGCAGAAGCTGCAGTGAGCCGAGATCACACCACTGCACTTCAGCCTGGGTTGCAAGAGCGAAACTCTGTCTCAAATAAATACATAAATAAATAAAAACAAAAATTATGAAATGGTTCTTATCCATGAAATACTGATATGTGACAGATGAAAATCTCTTGCTAGAAAAAAAAAAAAAAACAGATAGCTGGCATGGTGGCAGGCACCTGTAATCTCAGCTACTTGGGAGGCTGAGGCAGGACAATTGCTTGAATCCAGGAGGCAGAGGTTGCAGTGAGCTAAGATTATGCCACTGCACTCCAGCCTGGGTGACAGAGTGAGACTCCATCTAAAAAAAAAAAAAATTATTGCTAGAAACTGAGGTTACTGAGAATTAAAAATTCATATATGTATATATGTGTGTGTATTATAGATACAGATAGATAGATATAATTCTGTATATAAAGCATACCAAAAAAAATCAGATTTTTTTTTTTTTTTTAGTCAAAATCTCTTTCTGTCACCCAGGCTGGAGTCCAGTGGCACAATCTTGGCTCACTGCAACCTCCACCTCTCAGGTTCAGATGATTCTCCTGCCTCAGCTTCCTGAATAGCTGGGACTACAGGTGCCTGCCACCATGCCTGGCTAATTTTGTATGTTTAGTAGACACAGGGTTTCATCACGTTGGCCAGGCTGGTCTTGAACTCCTGACCTCTAGCGATCCACCTGCCTCAGCCTCCTAAAGTGGGATTACAGGCATGAGCCACTGCACCTGGCCAGATGTGTTTTTAATTATACAACTTATAAGAAAGGCATTAAAAATAATAATAAAATTTTAAAAAGAAAGGCATTAAAAACTGTTTTTTGTTGTTGTTGTTGTTTCTTGAGATGAAGTCTTGCTTTGTCGCCCAGACTGGAGTAGACTCGTGTGATCACAGCTCACTGCAACTTCTGCCTCCTAGGTCCAGGAGCTTCTCCTGCCTCAGCCTCCTGAGTAGCTGGGATTACAGGCACCTGCCACCATGCCAAGCTAGTTTTTGTATTTTTTGTACAGACAGGGTTTTGCTATGTTGCCCAGGCTGATCTCGAACCCCTGACCTCAAGTGATCCACCTGCCTTGGCCTCCCAAAATGCTGGGATTACAGGCATGAGCCACCACACCCAGCCAAAACTGTGTTCTTTATTGAGAAAACTAATACTCTTTTCAAATCAGAGTTTATTTAAAAGTTGTTTCAAAATATGTACTTAGGAAAGGAATAGAAACAAGATAGAAAGCAGTTAAGTAGGAGGGAAATGTAAAGAAAGTGATAGGTAGGAAAAAGTATTTTGGGCAAGGAAGGTTAAAAAGAAAAGAGGATAATTTTGCATGAGAAAGAATCTTATGTGGTCAGTTTTTGTCCTAAAGTAAAATGACTAGTTATTTAGAAAAGAGGAAGTATTGGAAAAAGCAGAAATTCTAAGCATGTCATTTAAGGTCTGTGCAGGTTGTAAAAGATCACAACTAATGGATTTATGAAAGAAATTTTGTGTGTAATCAAGTTGACTACAGTAAGAAGGGAATTATTTGTCTTTTAAAGATTGAACTGTAATACTAAAAATACACTGGGCCAGGCATGGTGGCTCACACCTGTAATCCCAGCACTTTGGGAAGGTGAGGTAGGTAGATCACCTGAGGTCGGGAGTTTGAGACCAGCCTGACCAACATGGAGAAACCCCATCACTACTAAGAATACAAAATTAGCCAGGCTCAGTGGCACATGCCTGTAATCCCAGCTACTCGGGAGGCAGAGGCAGGAGAATCGCTTGAACCCGGGAGGTGGAGGTTGCGGTGAGCAGAGATCATCCCATTGCACTCCAGCCTGGGCAACAAAAGCAAAACTCTGTCTCACACACACGCACACACACACACACACACAAAAACACTGATACAACTAAAAATGTGGTCTCCTATGTTAGAACAATAAGCTTTTCTTGATATACTGATCTGCTGTTAGTAAAATTTGCAAGAGGCTTTGATTTTTAATTCTCTGCACATTTTTTCTGTTTTACATTTACATTTAATTTTCTTAATTCAAGGTTTAAAGTGCTGTCTTTTTCATTTAAAATGGTAATTTCCACTTTGGGAGACTGAAGCAGGTGGATCACTTGAGGTTAGGAGTTCGAGACCAGCCTGGCCAACATGGTGAAACCCCATCTCTACTAAAACTACAAAAAATTAGCCAAGCATGGTGGTGGGTGCCTGCAGCTACTCAAGAGGCTGAGGCAGGAGAATCGCTTGAACCTGGGAGGCAGATATTGCAGTGAGCTGAGATTGCACCACTGCACTCCAGCCTGGGTGACAGAGCGAGACTCTGTCTCAAAATAATAATAATAATAATGAAATAGTAATTTCATTTCTTGGGGTAGAGTTTTCCTCTTGGAGTTCCTCAAATTCATACCTCAGAAGTTCAAAGTCTGTGGCATCCTGCTACACAATTTGTAGGTCATGCATCATTGCCATCAGCTCTTCTTTCTCCCCTTCAGAAGCTATATATTTTTGCTCAACTTGGGTAATAACTCTCTTTTAACTCTTTAGTCGGCTCCTGTAACTTTTTTCTCCAGTTCTAACTCTGCTGTTATAACCTGACACTGAAATGTTCTGATGTTCTGTCTTAAAGTCCTAGAAAAGCAATATTTTTCTTCACTGTAAGTTGGTTTGTGTACTCTTGGCTTTTTTCTTTCTTTCTTTCTTTCTTTCTTTCTTTCTTTCTTTCTTTTTTTTTTTTTTTGAGACAGAGTTTCCCTCTTGTCACCCAGACTGGAGTGCAGTGGCGTGATCTCAGCTCATGCAACCTGTGCCTTCCAGTTTCAAGTGATTCTCCTGCCTCAGCCTCCCGAGTACCTGGGATTATAGGTGCCCACCACCACACCTGGCTAATTTTTGTATTTTTAATAGAGACGGGGTTTCACCATGTTGGCCAGGCTGGTCTCGAACTCCTGACCTCATGATCCGCCCACCTTAGCCTGCCAAAGTGTTGGGATTACAGGCGGAGCCACTGCGCCCAGCCCTCTTGGCTTTTTTCGATGTATCTGAATTGTTTCATGTAACCAAGAAATTTCTCATGGTTTTACCAAGAGCCACGTATTCCTCTGCTCAAGATACTTGTTCTTATTTACATTTTTCTTTCTTTCTTTCTTTCTTTTTTTTTTTTTGAGACGGAGTCTCGCCCTGTCACCCAGGCTGAAGTGCAATGGCGAGACCTCGGCCCACTGCAACCTCTGCCTCCCAGGTTCGCACAGTTCTCCTCCCTCAGCCTCCTGAGTAGCTGGAATTACAGGCACCTGCCACCACGCCCAGCTAATTTTTGTATTTTTAGTAAAGATGGGGTTGACCCCATGTTGATCAGGCTGGTCTTGAACTCCTGACCTCAGGTGATCCACCTTCCTCAGCCTCCCAAAATGCTGGGATTACAGGCGCGAGCCACCACACTCGGCCACATTTTTGTATAATATGGTGTATACATATAACGTTGGACACATATGTTCCCTGTGTTTGAATTCAAGTACCTTCTCATCAGGTATGACTTTCAGGTTGTTGCAAGCTCGGATAAATGAGCTTCCATAAGGAGAAGCCTTAAAAAACAAAGATTTTACATTTTGTCAAGATAATTTCCTGTTATATTCATTAGATTTGAGCTTTGAAAGGGTTAAGAATTTTACATCCACGTTATTTTCTGTATCGCTTTTTAAGTCTTTGATATCACTCTGGTTAAATGAATGAGTATTATTTCACAATGGCCTGTGGTCATGTTTTCATCAAGTGTTTTGAAGCTTTTGAATCCACGGCAGACTTCTCTAAGATCAAAATTCTAAAGTTTCTTTTTAATCTAGAGTTAACTTTGGCACATTGCAGTTGAACTCCTGCAGAGCTTTAAAGGCTAGTCCTGCTGTGCCTCCTCGCTGCCCTTGCTCCCTCCCAACCTGCGGCTGCCCCGGCTGCCTGCACCCCCAGCAGCACCATGACAGATCAGGCCTTTGTGACACTGACCACAAATGATGCCTACACCAAAGGTGTCCTGGCCCTGGGGTCATCTCTGAAACAGCACAGAGACTGGTCATACTCACCACCCTGCAGGTCTCAGACTCCATGAGAAAAGTTTTAGAGACAGTCTTTGATGAAGTCATCATGGTAGATGTCTCAGATGGCACAATTCTGCTCATCTAACCTTAATGAAGAGGCCAGAGTTGGGTATCACGCTGACAAAGCTCCTCTGCTGGTTGCTTACACAGTATTCAAAATGTCTATTTATGGAGGCAGATACTCTGGTCCTAGCAAATATTGATGATCTTTTTGAGAGAGAAGAATCGTCAGCAGGACCAGACCCAAGGTGGCCTGACTGCTTCAATTCTGAAGTGTTCGTTTATCAGCCTTCAGTTTAAATATATAATCAGCTGTGGCATCTTGCTTCTGAGCAAGGTAGTTTTGATGGTGGGGATCAAGGCTTACTGAACACATTTTTTTTTCTTTTCTTTTCTTTTGAGACTGAGTCTCGCTCTGTCTCCCAGGCTGCAGTGCAATGGCGCAATCTCAGCTCACTGCAACCTCCACCTCCCAGGTTCAAGCGATTCTTCTGCCTCAGCCTCCCAAGTAGCTAGTATTACAGGCACCTGCCATCATGCCTGGCTAATTTTTGTATTTTCTTTCTTTTTTTTTTTTTTGAGACAGAGTCTCACTCTGTTGCCCAGGCTGGAGTGCAGTGGTGCAATCTTTGCCCACTGCAACCTCCACCCCCTGGGTTCAAGCAATTCTCCTTCCTCAGCCTCCGGAGTAGCTGGGATTACAGGTGCCCGCCACCGCTGTCGGCTAATTTTTGTACTTTTAGTAGAGACAGGGTTTCATCTTCTTGGCCAGGCTGGCCTTGAACTCCTGACCTCATGATCCACCTGCCTCGGCCTCTCAAAGCACTGGTGTGTCTGGAGTTGGTTCCTGCCGGTGGGTTCGTGGTCTTGCTGACTTTAAGAATGAAGCCGCGGACTTTCATGTGAGTGTTACAGCTCTTAAAGATGGCATGGACCCAAAGAGTGAGCAGTAACAAGGTTTATTGTGAAGAGCAAAAGAACAAAGCTTCCACAGCATGGAAGGGGACCTGAGTGGGTTGCCACCACTGGCAAGGGTGGCCAGCTTTTATTCCCTTATTGTCCCCTCCCATGTTCCATTTCTGTCCTATCAGAGTGCCCTCTTTTCAATCCTCCCTGTGACTGGCTACTTTTAGAATCCTGCTGATTGGTGCATTTTACAGAGTGCTGATTGCTGCATTCTACAGAGCACTGATTGGTGCATTTTATAATCCTCTTGTAAGACAGGAAAGTTCCCCAAGTCCCCACTTGACCCAGGAAGTCCAGCTGGCCTCACCTCTCAATCCCCCCTCTAAACAGGATACCTCAACTGCTGTTGGGAATTAGCCAGTGACCGCTCTAGCTACTTCCTGCTAGATAGCAGTGAAGAAGGGGGCCCTACAGTTATAGTGTCCTCCAGAGGGGAACTCTCTAGGCCAGTCAAAGGACCAGTGGGTTGATCTAGGGGTCCTCGGTAGAAGTTGTGAGTTGAGCTCATTTGGGGTTCCATTTGTAAGACCATCTGTAGCTTGAAGGCCTCAATCCTGGAGGAAACAAATTTGACAAAGAGGTTAAAAATACAGGGCCCAAAGGCGAGTAATAGCAAGAAGGCTGTCACGGGACCTAGAAAGGGGAGAAGCCATGTTGCCCAACTCCAGAGGTTGGTATAAGAGTTTGAAAGGCGTTGTCTGATTTCAGAAGCCTTTTCCTGTAAACGCCAGGCAGCATCTCGTACTATCCCTGACCGGTTAGTGTAAAAACAACACTCTTCCCCTAAGAAGGTGCAAAGTCCTCCTTTCTCAGCAGTGAGGAGGTCTAGGCCTTGGCGGTTTTGGAGAGTCACTGCTGCCAAAGAGTCTATTTGGGATTATAGAGTAAGGATAGATTTTGTTATTTCTTGCAAACTGTCTGAGAAATCTTTTGAGAGTGTGTGGTAGTAGGATAATGAAGTAGATAAACCTGCTATTCCAGTTCCTGTAGCAGTGGCCATTCCTAACCCTGTAAGTAGGGGTATTAGTTGTATGGCCCTGCACTGATGGGCTTGAGCCTTGAGGGGCACTGATAGGGTCTGATTTCCTGGGGCAATGTCAATGTTAGGACTTAGGAAGACTAAAGTGCAGGTGCCTGTCCAGTTGGTGGGGAGGCAGATATAGGTTGAAGTTCCACATAAGAGGAATATGCCTTAGCTGGTTGTGTATGTTAAAAAGGTGTGTGAGTTTGTTGTTTTCATTTTCCCGTACTCCTAGAGTACTTGCCAAGGTAGCTCTGGTGAGCAGCTAGAAAGGGGTGTTGGGAGCAAACTGAGTGGCTCCGTGTGTTCTATTTTCCCATTGGAGAAAAAACCATTTTGTATCTACTAGGAACCATTCAAGAGAGTGATTGAAAGAGGGGATAAGAAGACATTCACTAGTGGTGGGGGCGCTGTTGCAGGGGCTCCAGGGGTGGATGGTCATGCAGGGAGTATGTTTGCCATTACAAAACCCAGACTGTTTGTTAAGCAGGGAGGTGGTGATGATTTTGGGGGGACCTGAGAAGTGGACAAGCCATCTGAATGGAGCTGTTTGGATGACTCAGAAGTTACTATGATCAGTTGGGGCTTAAAGTTGTAGGATGTAGTTACATTGATGGGATAGTAGGTGCCCCATTTTATGAGGAGAATTTTGGTTTCTCAACGAGGCCATGGGCAAGACAGTAGGCCATGGGAGATGAGTTTCTTGTGTTAGTTTCCTTAAGTGCCTCTTGAGTGTTTCATTTGCCTTGTCAACCTTCCCTGAGGATTGTGGCCTCCAGATGCAGTGAAAGTGATATTGTATCCCTAGTGCCCTGGAGATTCCTTGAGTTATCATGGCTTTAAAAGCTGGACCATTGTCACTTTGTAAGCTTTGGGGAAGCCCAAATCTAGGAATTATTTCATGAATTAGGACTTTAACCATTTCCTGAGCCTTTCTCTGCATTGCAGAGGAAGGCTTGTATCCAATTTGTAAAGGTATCAACACAGACCAACAAGTATTGAAATCCCCTTGACTTAAGCATATGGGTGAAGTCTAACTGCCAGTCCTCTGCAGGATAGCACCCTATTCTTTGTTTCCCCAGAGGGGCCTTACAATTGACAAAGGGATTATTCCTTTGTCACACCTCACAGGCTTTGACTGCTTGCTGGATGGTCTGAAGGAGATTTGGCCCTATAATTAGGGATTTGGCCCTTTGATGAGTATTCTCAATACCCATATGAAAAGTTTGGTGGAGGGACTTAAGTATTTTCCACTGGCTGGCTTCAGGTATGAGTACCTTTCCCTCTTCTGTCATTAACCACCCAGAGGGGAGAAAACTATGGCCCCATGAAAGTCCCCATTCTGTTTTGGTCAGGGAATACTGCAGCTTAATCTCTTGGAGAGGGTTGTTCCATACCAAGGGTGCTTCCGTAGGTATTTCTAATGGGAGGTTCCGCTTGGCAGCAATTTTGGCCTCAGTGTCTGCCCAACAGTTTCCTTCTGCCTTTTTTCCTTCACCTTTTTGATGGCTTTGGCACTGTAAGATGGCCACCTCCTTGGGTTTTTGCACTGCATGCAATAACTCCATGATTTCCTTGTGGTATTTAATGGGGGTTCCCCCAGAGGTTAGGAACTCCCTTTCTTTCCATATTGCAGCATGGGCATGTAGGATTAGATAAGCATACTTGCTATCTGTATACACATTTATTCTTTTTTTCTTTCCCAGTTCTAAGGCTCGGGTAAGCGCCACTAGTTCTGCTAACTGGGCACTGGTCCCTGGGGGAAAAGGCTTACTTTCAAGTACTGTTACATCACTAACTATGGCATAACCTGCCCTTTGTATCCTATTCTCCACAAATGAACTTCCATCAGTATATAGGTTAAGGTCAGGATTAGCTAAGGGGACTTCTAAGAGATCCTCTCGGACGGCATAAGTCTGGGCTACAATTTGTTGGCGGTCATGCTCGATTGATTCCCCATCCTCTGGGAGAAAAGTGGCAGGGTTGAGGGCCACACACATGCATATTTGAAGCACTGGTCCCTCTAGGAGTAGTGCCTGGTATCTAAGCAGGTGGTTAAACTTCCTTTGGCACCTAGTATGCCATTTACATCATAAGTAGTCCAGATGGTGAGATCCTTTCCTTGTATTATTTTGATAGCCTCTGATACTAAGATGGCCTCCACCACAACTACCCATAAACAGCGAGGCCAGCCTTTTGCTACTACATCAATTTCCTTACTTAGGTATGCCACTGGTTGTGGGGTTGTCCCACCAGTCTGAGTAAGGACTCCAAGAGCTATCCCTGCTCTCTCTGTGATGTATAAAGGAAAGTTTTGTCCTGTGGGAAGGCTTAAGGCTGGAGTTTGTATTAGGGCCTGATTTAAGGTTTTGAAGGCTGTTTCTGCCTCTGGTTCCCATTCTCTTAGATGAGTATTTGCCCTCTGGGTCTCCTTGATTAGAGTATAGAGTGGCCTCGCCATCTCGTTGTATCCAGGGATCCATAGTTGGCAAAAGCCAGTGATTCCAAGGAAGCCCTGCAACTGTTTTAATATCTTAGGGCAAGGATAAGCCAGTATAGGCTGAATTCATTATTTGCTGAGGGCCCTGGTTCCTCTGGCTAAGATTAGGCCTAGATATTTGACTTGTAGGCAGTTCTGGGCCTTTGATTTAGACACCTTGTACCCTTGATTAGCTAGAAAGTTCAAGAGATCTAGAGTAGCCTGCTGGCATGAGGCTTCCAAACTGGTAGCCAAACGTAAATCATCCACATACTGAAGGACCAGAGTGCCTGGACTTCAGAAGTAGCCTAGATCTTGGGCCAGTGCCTGACCAAACAGATGAGAGCTTTCTCTAAACCCTTGAAGCAAGACCGTCCACATAAGTGGGGATGTGTGGTCTGTGGGATCCTCAAGGCAAAGAGAAACTGGGAGTCAGAGTGCAGGGGAATGCAGAAGAAGGCATCCTTGAGGTCCAGAACAGTGAACCATTCTCCTTCCTCTGGTGTTTGAGAGAGTACGATATAGGGGTTGGGTACAGCTGGACATAGAGGAATTACTGCCTCATAGATGAGTCTAAGATCTTGCACTAGTCTCCACTGACCATTCAGTTTTTGTACTCCTAAAATTGGGGTTGCAGGAACTGCTGCGTTTTCTTAGTAAGCCTTGAGCTTTTAAATGAACTGGGCGGGCATTTTTTGCCCTTCCAAATTATCCTCCCAATGCCCAGACTTCAGGGTTGATTCCCTCCTCCAGTAGGGGACAACTAATGGGTAACTTGTCCCCCATATTCATGTAGATAATAGCTCTAGCTTTGGCTAATATGTCCTTCCCTAATAAGGGTGTGGGACTTTCAGGCATAAAAAGAAAGGCATGTGAAAAGAGCAAAGTCTCCCAATTACAACTGAGAAGGTGGAAGAAATACCTGGTTACAGGCTGACCCAGGATTCCTCAGATGGTAACGGACTTTGAGGACAGCTGTCTGGGGCAGGAAATTAACACTGAGAAGGCTGTGACAGTGTCCAAGAGGAAGTCAATTTCCTGGCCCTCAATGGTTAAACTTACCCAGGGCTCAGTGAGGGTGATGACATGAGCTGGCGCTCACCCCAGGCACCTTCAGTCCTGTTGTTGAATAATCTGGTTGGGGGCTTCTGGCCCAGAGAACCCTTGTCCTCTGGGGCAGTATGCCTTCTAGTGATTGCCTTAACATAGTGGACATGGATGAGGGGGTCGCTTGTTTCTCGTTGGAGAATCTTTTTTAAAGTGTCCCTGCAAACCACACTGATAACAAGCCCTACCAGGTGATTGGCCTGCTCCATTTTCTGTCCTGTCTGAACCACCAAGGTTTGTTTGTCTAAGGGCCATGACTAAGGCTGCAGCCTTTCTCTTATGTTGCTTTTCCTTTTCGGCCTGTTCCTTTTGGTCCCTGTTATAGAACGCTGAGGTTGCCAGGTTTAATAATGCCTCCAAATTTTGTTCAGGGCCCAGGGCTAGCTTTTGTAGCTTTTTCCTGATATCTGTGGTTGATTGGGTAATAAACTTATTTTTTAGGATCAATTGACCCTTGAGGGAGTTGGGTGACAGGGGAGTATATTTTCTTAAGGCCTCCCATAGCCGCTCGAGAAAGGCAGTAGGATTTTCTTCCTTTCCCTGAGTTATGGTGGACATCATTGAATAATTCATGGGCTTTTTCCTAATTCTTCTTAGTCCTTCTAGAACACAGGTCAACAGATGTTTGCAAATCCAGTCCCCATGATCTGAGTCAAGGTCCTAGTGGGGATTCATACTGGGGATGGCTTGCTGATCAGTAGGGAATTTGTCCTTTTCTTCGGCTGTCATTCTATCATTTACTTGACTAAGACACCACGTATCTTCAAACTCTCAGGCTGCAGCTAAAGCCGCATTCTTTTCATTAAAGGCCAGGGTTTGATCTAACAGTATCATGATATCTTTCCAAGTGAGGTCAAAGGTTTGCCCTAGACCCTGTAGGACATCTATATACCTATCAGGATCATCTGAAAAATTCCCCAGATCTACCTGGATCTGCTTTAAATCAGAGAGGGAGAAGGGGACGTGTACCTGGGTTGGGCCAAATTCCCCTCCCCCTACAGCTTGAAGGGCACATAACAAATAGCCCAGAGGTTTTTGTGGTCCCTTGGAGATTTCTTTGCTTGTTTCCTTCTGGGTGGGGAGGATTAGAGGAGGCTGATCATTAATAGAAAGGGGACCTGTAGGGAGGCTAGGATGTAGGGGTAAGCTGAGAGGTCCTCCTGTGGGATGTAGATTGCAAGCTTTGTGTAGTTGTGGATTATCCTTCAATGAAAAGAAAGTTTGGACATAAGGTATTTCACTCCTTTTGCTTTCCCTCTTACAGAAAAGGTCAAGCTGCAGGATAGTATTATAATTTATACTTCCTTCAGATGGCCATTTTTCCCCATCAGAGAGAGAATACTGGGGCCAGGCCATAGTGCAGAAAAAAATAAGCCACTTGTTTTTCAGGGTTTATGGGCCAAATTGGTGCCAATGGCTTAGGATGCATTTCAAGGGTGAGCTTCTTGATGCCTGAGTGTTTCCCATCTAAAACAGAAAGAAAAAAACTGGCCGTAGTTTTGGTCTGTTTTTTCCCCTGCCCAAGAACCCACAACAGTCCCTGGACCCTGCTGTTCGGAATAGTTGCGCTCACTGAAGCAGCAGTGGAAACACTTGTTTTCCTCCTACAAAGAGGACCGAGGAAGGTCAGATTTAGTGGCCCTTACCGACACATTCTTGAAAACCTGTACCCTTGCCTTTCCCCTTAGACCACAAGAGGACTGAGAAAGGTCAGATTTAGTGGCCCTTACTGATGCATTCTCAAAAACCTGTTAGAGTCCTAAGTGCTTTTTCCTGTTGCTATTGGGACCTTACCCTTGTCCTATAAAGATGATATGCCTCAAAATGGAGTGGAGGGCCATACCTTGAGGGAGGGAAGGGATCTCCAGGGTTGGAAGGGCGATGCCTTTTGTCCTCACTTATCATATGAATAGGAAGGATATCCCCCCAATTTAGGAGTCTATAATTTCTGAGGCTCCCCATATCCTAGCTTTGGGAATAGCCTTTGTTAGTTCTGCTAGTCTGAGGAGGGATCCTAAAAGGATAGATGGTGTTCCAGATAGTCCCCCCGATGGGGCTCCGGTCAAAAATTATGTGCCCCAGGGTGCCTATTTCTCATTGAACAATTTTGGTTCTTTCTGATTGGTGAGCCCAGGTGCCTAAAGAAGGGAACAGAGTCCCAAAATCTATATTAGAAATCATCCTTATAGAAGAAACTAGGGAGTGGTTTTCAGAAGCAGGACTAGCCTTGGAGAAGAGAGGCAACAGGAAGTTTGTCTGACAGGCGTTAGGACCCAGGAGGCAAAGGTCAGGATAGATAGGCGAGTCTCACTTGGGTGATGTAACTTTGAGAGCTCTGCTCATGGCTGCAGGAACAACCAACTTTTTCTTGGGACCCCAGAGCTGAATGGCTTTCCTCTCTGTTGACCCTCAGCTCAGCCCAGAAGTGCAGGAAAAGTGGAAGCTGGTTCCAGGCAAAGCAATGCTCCTGATTCCGAAGAGTCAGGGGTTGTTGAAAAGCCCTTTCTGAGAAAGCCTGAAACCAATATCTTTAGTCTGGCAGCCGCACTAGTCACTTTTAACTGGCCAACAGGTGCCCAGTGTTTAGCCCCTGAATTCTAAGGAAAAATAGGACAGAATAGCAAGTGAAAGGGGTCCGATGGTACTCACCACATTGCAACATCCCGGACGAGCCCCCAAGATGTGTCCAGAGTTGGCTCCTGCCAGTGGGTTCGTGGTCTCACTGACTTCAAGAATGAAGCCATGGACCTTCGCAGTGAGTGTTACAGCTCTTAAAGATGGCATGGACACAAAGAGTGAGCCGTAGCAAGGTTTATTGTGAAGAGCAAAAGAACAAAGCTTCCACAGTGTGGAAGGGGACCCAAGTGGGTTGCCACTGCTGGCTGGGATGGCCAGCCCTTATTCCTTTATTGTCCCCTCCCATGTTCCATTTCTGTTCTATCAGAGTGCCCTTTTTCCAATCCTCCCTGTGATTGGCTACTTTTAGAATCCTGCTGATCGGTGCATTTACAGAGCACTGACTGGTGTGTTTTACAGAGTGCTGATTGGTGCATTTTACAGAGTGCTCATTGGTGCGTTTTATAGAGCACTGATTGGTGCATTTTACAATCCTCTTGTAAGATCAGAAAGTTCCCCAAGTCCCCACTCGACCCAGGAAGTCCAGCTGGCCTCATCTCTCACTGGGATTACAGGTGTGAGCCACTGTGCCCAGCCAAATTTTGTATTTTTGTAGAGACTGGGTTTCATCATGTTGGCCAGGCTGGTCTTGAACTTCTGACCTCAAGTGATCCACCCGCCTTGGCCTCCCAAAGTGCTGGGATTACAGGCATGAGCCACCGCACCCAGCCTGAACACATTTTTTAGCAGCTAGGCAACAACAGATATCAGAAAACACTTGCCATTTATTTATAACCTAAGCAGCATCTCTATATACTCCCATCTCCCAGCATTTAAAGTGTTTAGTGTAAGTGCCAAAGTTGTGCATTTCCTGGGACAAGTCAAACCATGGAATTATATATATGATCCCAAAACAAAAAGTGTCAAAAGTGATTCCCATGATCCCAACATAACTTATCCAGAGTTTCTCATCCTGTGGTGGAACATCTTTACCAGCAATGTTTTACCTCTGCTTCAACAATTTGGCCTTGTCAAAGACACCTGCTCATACGTAAATGTAGAAGAGTCTCTGGAGCCATATCACATCTGTCCCTTGGCGAGATCCCAACTATGGCACAGCCTTTTGTATCCTTGGAAGAACGGAAGGAGCAGTGGGAACAGGGCCAGGCTGATTATATGGGAGCAGATTCCTTTGACAACATAAAGACAAAAGTTGACACCTACCTCCAGTAGAAACACTGCATTTTCCTGTGGATGCATCCACTTCACAGCCTTGTTTCAAATACTAAGTATCTAGAGCTGGGCTGAGAAAAGTCTGTTACAGTTGGCAGAGGTTTTCACAAAAATTTATCAGATGAGAGGTTTTTGTAGGACAACAGGCGAGAACTGGGCAAAAGTTGTGAAGCAGCAATTCTGTTATATGGACAATGTTCTGCTTTTTAAACCTATTTAACTCATTTCAGAAATTCTCACTTTTGTTGACTGCCAACATACAAGGTAAGGGAAACTTAATATTAAGCTGTTAAGATGACTATATCAATTCTTAAAATCTGCAGAGCCTGGTTCCAAATCGGTCACTCCCTTTGGAAGCAGACATGGCATCTGTCCCTTGCTTGCTTGCTGGTTGTACCTACTTTTCATTAGACCTGCATTTTAGAATTGTCCAGTGCTGCCAGAGTCAGTAATTGTAGTTCTGCTTTCAGGTAAAGATAGACTATATTAACACTACTGAGTGATTCATAAACATATCGACAAATAGCATTCACTCATTTTATTTCCTGCTCTTAGTGTCTGAAGATGTTCACCAGTTTTCTATGGACAGTAAGACACCATGCTAAAATGCTTTTGTTCAGTTCTGTTTATTTGAAAATAGCAGTGTGTTCTCTGATGGTTACCTGCAGTGGCACCCTGTATGAAAAATGAAGAAAAATAAAATAAAGGATATATCTCTCATTTTGTAGAGATGCTAAATAATTAAGTTTGTTTGATGCATTAAATTTATAGAAAGTCATTATTACTATCAAATAATAAGTCATACTAGGTTTTTTTCAGTTACATTTATGGGTATATTATTGATATAAATTTTCTAGAGTAATATAGAATTCTGAAAATTCTAGTATATCATCAGTCATAATTATGGTTATTAGGTTGTATGTCTCAAAAATGAGTACATTTACTTGTCAATTGCTGATTATAATGAATGTTCATCAGATTTTAAACATGGCTAGTCTGTCTCTATCATCCATGGTTTTGATTTTTCTCTAGTGGCATCTAATCAGATTCATGGAAAAGATTCTAACAAGTACTCCTAAAACAAGTTTCTAACAACTTTAAGATCAATAGACTAAATAAAAGTTTTCCAAAACTCTGATAAATTCACAAAACTGCTAATTAAGTTCAAAGGAAACAAAAATTAATTTGATGAAATTGAATAACTGATGAAGATAATGTTTTTATGACTTTTATTTTAAAACTTGGTTTTTTACTTAAATGTTTTGTTTTCTAGATTTAAAGAAATTTTCTTTGAAGCTATCTATAGTTTACAGAAATTTGGTAAAGTATACTTTTGTGAACAAAGGTGGAAGCACGTGCTTTTTCTCCCTAGTTGATCCCTCCAAAATTCAGAAGTTATTTGTGAGTTTTCTTATGGCAATATGGTTATTTGCATAAGTTCAGTAAAAATCTGTTCTCTCTTTATAACAGGATACAATTGGAAATATGGGTTATATTACCAATGCCTTGAATAAAATATCCTATTTAAAAGTGTGAATAGAATACCTGGTTTCAAGAGTTCTCAGCCTTACAGTGACATGAGTAAACTCTCGTCACTTCCTGGCAGGCCCAGGAACCTTCACATTGAAGGAAAATCTAAAGTCTTCCTTGGTTTTGGCTTCTTAGCCCCAAGAAGTTTTTAAATCTGACATTTCTATGTGATCAATGTAGAGAGAAAATATTTCTAAAAGAAAAACGATGGCCGGGCGCGGTGGCTCACGCTTGTAATCCCAGCACTTCGGGAGGCCGAGGCGGGCGGATCACGAGGTCAGGAGATCGAGACCACGGTGAAACCCTGTCTCTACTAAAAATACAAAAAATTAGCCGGGCGTGGTGGCGGGCGCCTGTAGTCCCAGCTGCTCGGGAGAGGCTGAGGCAGGAGAATGGCGTGAACCCGGGAGGCGGAGCTTGCAGTGAGCCGAGATCGCGCCACTGCACTCCAGCCTGGGCGACAGAGCGACACTCCGTCTCAAGAAAAAAGAAAAAAAAAAAGAAAAGAAAAACGATAATACACCTGTTATTAGATTGCAGCCCTGTGCATTGTTTTTGAGTTCTTATTATCTACCTATAGCCAAGATTAGATTCTAAATTCTTCTACATTCCTCCAATCCAACTTTCTTCCATGAAAATACTAAGAACAGGGCCGGGTGTGGTGGTTCACACCTGTAATCCCAGCACTTTGTGAGGCCAAGGCAGGTGGATCACTTGAGGTCAGGAGTTCAAGACCAGCCTGGCCAACATGGTGAAACCCCATCTTGACTGAAAAAAAAAAAAAAAAAAAAAAAGCAATTAGGAGGGCATGGTGTTGTGTGCCTGTAATTCCAACAGCTACTTGGGAAGTGGAGGCAGAAGAATCGCTTGAGCCCAGGAGGCAGAGGTTTCAGTGAGCCGAGATTGCGCCACTGCTCCAGCCTGGGAGACAAGGCAAAACTCTGTCTCGAAAAAAAAAAAAAAAAAGAGAAAATACTAAAAATGGAAACTGTTCTGTTCCTGAAGCCCTATAATTCAAAACTAGATGAATTTTAAGAATAAGTTTTGGCCGGGTGCGGTGGCTCACGCTTATAATCCCAGCACTTTGGGAGGCCGAGGCAGGCGGATCACGAGGTCAGGAGATCGAGACCATGGTGAAACCCCGTCTCCACTAAAAATACAAAAAATTAGCTGGGCGTGGTGGCAAGCGCCTGTAGTCCCAGCTACTTGGAGAGGCTGAGGCAGGAGAATGGCGTGAACCCGGGAGGCGGAGCTTGCAGTGAGCCGAGATTGCGCCATTGCACTCCAGCCTGGGCAACAGAGTGAGACTCCGTCTCAAAAAAAAAAAAAAAAAAGAATAAGTTTTATGACTGATATATGGACCACATAAAAAGTTCACCACACTGCTCAATGCCATCATCAGAGATATTCATACTGCAAACCAGGACATTTTCATGCTACAGACTGCTTTTCTCAAGAGGTCAGAACAAGACTCCATATCATGAGACTCTTTTTTTTTTCTTTTTCTTTTTCTTTCTTTTTTCTTTTTTTTTTTTTTTTTTGAGACAGGGTCTCATTCTGTAGCCCAGGCTGGAATGCTGTGATGTGATGTGATCTTGGCTCACTGCAACCTCCAATTGTCAGGCTCAGGTGATCCTCCCACCTCAGCCTCCAAGTAGCTGAGACTACAGGTGTGCACCACCACGCCCTGCTAATTTTTCTATTTTTAGTAGAGATGGGGTTTCTCTATGTTGCCCAGGCTGGTCTCGAACTCCTGGGCTCAAGCGATCCACCCATCTTGGCCTCACAAAATGCTGGGATTACAGGTGTGAGCCAGTGTGCCCAGCCCATGAGACTCTTAATGCTTACCTTTCCACTTGACAGGATAACAGTCATTTGATTCATTCAATTGGTTGCTTTTAAGCCTAGTTCATAGCTCAAAACCATTATGCTAACTAGGATTGTCATAACACTATTAGTTTTACTTTATATTTTACCTTTTAAAATTTGTATCTATTACCTGTTAAACTTTTGCAGAAGTACAACTCCTAACAGAATAATTCTGGTCCTGAACTTTGAGATTATAGCAAAAACTACAGAACAGACAAAATTGGATTTAACAATAAACTCCACGTACACTTAGCCTGACAGCCACTCTTTGCAAACCTCCGTTGTTGCTCAAATGCGCCTTCAAAGGTTTTAATACTGACTCGTAGTCACCAATCACTTCTTCAACATGGGACCAGACCAGCAACCTGGGGCAGGTCCATCCTGGCACCAAGGGACAATCAAAACCTACCTACAGGATGATTGATCAGCTATGCTTTTGGAGAAAGATCTTTCTCAAAGAGGGGAATGTAAAAGTTCTCAGAATTAAAATAGAGTCACTTATGTGAAAACAAAACAAAGCCCTGACAAATAGAGCCAGGGAAGGCCATGAAGGGAGGGTTCTCACGTACATATGCCTAACTACGGCAGGGTGTGGTGGCTCACGCCTGTAATCCCAGCACTTTGGGAGGCCGAGGCAGGTGGATCACGAGGTCAGGAGATTGAGACCATTCTGGCTAGCACAGTGAAACCCCATCTCTACTAAAAATCCAAAAAATTAGGCAGGCGTGGTGTCAGGCGCCTGTAGTCCCAGCTACTCGGGAGGCTGAGGCAGCAGAATTGTGTGAACCCAGGAGGCAGAGCTTGCAGTGAGCTGAGATTGCAGCCACTGCACTCCAGCCTGGGCAACAGAGCAAGACTCTGTCTAAAAAAAAAAAAAAAAAAAAAAAATGCCTAACTACAAGAATTACCACAAAAGACTGCCAAACCCACAACCCTACACAAAGGCCATCACAACTTTACACAAAAATATACTTCTGTGAGGCTATCTGCCCAGCAACTGCCTATCCATTTGCAGGCATCACCCTGGTTATTGATCAGACTGTCATCACCCTTGTTATTGATTCTTGTAGCCAAGGATAATCATCTCAAAACTATTAAGTAATCATCTTCTTCATTTTTCCTTTACCCATTTTCCCATTTAGGAAAAAAAGGTGCAGCTTGCTGCCAGCACTCGTTTAATTTTACATAAACACGCTCATTGAGGCTGAAGCAAATCTGACTGATTTTCAATGTGAAAATAAAACATAAAAAGTATTCTTGGAGTTATTTCTAAACAGAACTAACATCAGAATTGTCTGAATCACCAGAATCGTCTATTTAGGAAAAATCAGATTCATCAAATAACTCTTCGGCCAACAACTGTTTGAGAACAACTAACATCACGTATAGGAATGCTACGTTTTCTAGGATTTGATTTTCAGCCATCGAGAATTACTGCTGTGTAAATCGAACTACCACTGTTAAAAACAGAATATACAAACAGAATGATTTCTTTTGTTTCCCAAATCAATACACTGGAGTGATGCAAATGTAATAATATTAATAAAAGCCAGATATTTTGTGGCAAAGTTATCTTGGGGTATGCTGCAGCCGCAAGCACTGCTGGCAAGTATTCTTGGGCCAAATGGGAAAAGAGTTAAAAAACCTTTGTCTTCCTTTACCTCCCTGAATACACACATAGTTTACTCTGGTACATGTATTCCCATTGCAATGCCCTATTCCAGAATAAACATTTTCCTTTCTTTTCTTTTTCTTTTTTTTTTTTTGAGACAAAGTTTTGCTCTTCTTGCCCAGGCTGGAGTACAATAGCACGATCTTGACTCACCACAACCCCCCCCTCCCGGGTTCAAGCAATTGTCCTGCCTTGGCCTCCCGAGTAGCTGGGATTACAGGCATGCACCACCACGCCCAGCTAATTTTCGTATTTTTAGTAGAGATGGGGTTTCTTCATGTTGGTCAGGCTGGTTTCCCACTCCCGACCGCAGGTGATCTGCCCGCCTCGGCCTCCCAAAGGGCTGGGATTACAGGCATGAGCCACCGTGTCCGGCCACATTTTCTTTTAAAGAACTTCTCTCTGTTTATTATTTAGGTTGATAGCATTTACTATGAATGGAATTTGCAGGATTGAAAGTCTCTCTGTGTGAGTCAGTGAGTGTTGAGTGAATGTGAAGGCCTAGGGCATTGCTATACATTTTTTTTTTTTTAATTTTTGACACAGAGTCTCACTGTGTTGTCCAGGCTGGACTGCAGTGGCGTGATCTCGGCTCACTACAACCTCCACCTCCTGGTTTCAAGTGATTCTCCTGCCTCAGCCTCCCAAGTAGCTGGGATTACAGGCATGTGCCACCATGCCCGGCTAATTTTTGTATTTTTAGTAGAGACAGGGTTTTGCCATGTTGGCCAGGCTGGTCTCGAACTCCTGACCTCAAGTGATCCGCTCGCCTCAGCCTCCCAAAGTGCTGGGATTACAGGCATGAGCCACTGCACCTGGCCTGGCTACTATACATTTATTTATTTATTTATTTATTTATTTATTTTGAGACAGAGTCTCGCTCTGTCGCTCAGGCTGGAGTGCAGTGGTGCGATCTCGGCTCACTGCAAGCTCTGCCTCCTGGGTTCACGCCATTCTCCTGCCTCAGCCTCCCGAGTAGCTGGGACTACTGGTGCCCACCACCATGCCTGGCTAATTTTTTGTATTTTTAGTAGAGATGTGGTTTCCCTGTGTTAGCCAGGATGGTCCCAATCTCCTGACCTCGTGATCTGCCCACCTCGGCTCCCAAAGTGCTGGGATTACAGGCGTGAGCCACCGTGCCTGGACTACTATACACTTTTATATGACTGACAGCACAATAGATTTATTTATAGGCATCACCACAAACATGAGTAATCCATTGAGCTACCAAGTTACAATGGCTACAACATCACTAGGTGCTAGGAATTTTTCAGCTTCATCATAATCTTATGGGACCATGATCATTCATGCAGTTCATCATTAACCAAAACGTTATGCAGCACATGACTGTCTTTTTGTAATTGGCTTATTTCGCTTAGCATAATGTCTTCAAGATTTATCCATGTTGTAGCATTTGTCAGAATTTCCTGTCTTTTTAGGGCTAAATAATATTCCATTGTATGTGTACACCACATTTTCCTTGTCTATTCATCTGTTAATGAACGCCTGGGTTGCTTCTACATTTTAGTTATTGTGAATAATGCTGCTATGAACGTGAGCGTACAACTTATCTTTGAGACCCTGCTTTCGACAATTCTTTTTTTTTTTTTTGACATGGGGTCTCACTCTGTCACCCAGGCTGGAGTGCAGTGACGCAATCTCTGCTCACTGCAACCTCCACCAGCCTGGGCTCAAGCAATCCTCCCACCTCAGCCTCCCAAGTGACTGGGACTACAAGGATGTGCCAACATATGCAGCTAAATTTTTGTATTTTCTGGTAGAGACAGGGTCTTGCCATTTTGCCCAGGCTGGTCTCGAACTCATGAGCTCAAGCAGTCTACCCACTTTGGCTTCCCAAAGTGCTGGGATTATAGACATGAGCCACTGCCTCTGGCCTGAGTCCCTGCTTTCAATTCTTCTGGGTATATATCCAGAAGCCGAGTAGCTGTATCATATGGTAATTTTATGTATATATATAAATATATATATACACATGTGTATTTATGTATGTATATAAATATATATACACATATGTATGTATATAAATATATATACACATATGTATGTATATAAATATATATACACATATATGTATATATATATACACATATATGTATATATACACATATATATGTATGTATATAAATATATATACATACATATATATGTATGTATTTTTTTAATAGAGACAGGTTCTTGCTCTGTTGCCCAGGCTAGAGTGCAGTGATGAGGTCATAGCTCACTGTACCTTGATTCCCAGGCTCATGTAATCTTCCGGCCTCAGCCTCCTGAGTAGGTAGTACTACATGGACATGCCATCACACTCAGCTAATTTTTTAAATTTTTTGTAGAAATGGGGTCTCACTATGTTGGCCAGACTGGTCTTGATCTCTTTGCTTCAAGCGACTCTTCTGCCTCCACCTTTAAAGTGCTGGGACTACAGGCATGAGCTGCTGCACTTGGCCTATATTTTTCATTTATGGAAAAACCATCATATTGTTTTCCAAAGTTAACTAGTTATTTTTTGCATATATGAAGGAATTAATAGTTGTATGTTGATCTTCTATCCTTTTAGCTTACTAAATTATTTTATTTTGCTTTGTCTTGAATTATCTTGGGTTGTGGGGGATGCCGTTATATCATCTACATATAGAAAGTTTAAACTTTTTCTATTCAATTATTATGCAAAATTAGGCCAGGCGAGGTGACTCACGCCTGTAATCCCAGCATTTTGGGAGGCCAAAGCGGGCAGATCTCGAGTTCAGGAGTTTGAGACCAGCCTGGCCAATGTGGCAAAATCCCATCTCTACTAAAAACACAAAAACTAGCCGGGCGTGGTGGCAGGCACCTGTAATCCCAGCTACTTAGGAGGCTGAGGCAGGAGAATCACTTGAACCCGGGAGGTGGAGGTTGCAGTGAGCTGAGATCACGCCATTGCACTCCAGCCTGAGTGACAACAGTGAAACTTAGTCTCAAAAAAAAAAAAAAATTATGCAAAATTAAAACAATTAGAATTGCCTTCTTGTCCGATTAAACTGGCTAATACCTCAAATACAATGTTAAGTAGTAATAGAGATGGGTGTACCTTGTACCTGTTCCAGATCTTGGTGGGACTCCTGCTAGCATTTTTCCCATTTCTTTGGGTGCTAGTTTTATGACTAAGGGATATATAATTTATTAGGTTGCTCTGGGATGTTTTCTGGTACCAACAACCAATTCTCCGATTCTCTGGGCACCAAGCAAATATTCAACAACTCAATTTTGACAGTAACTATCCTGAATTAGTGCAGACACCACAGATTGAAGTCTCAGTCCCATGACATGGCCCCCACTTCTAATGCCAGACACACGTCCCAGGCCTCCTGTCCTTCTGACCAACTGACTGTAAATCAGGGGGTCCCATGACCCCCCTTTCATGTTTTCATTTTCTTTTTCTTTTTTTATTCTTTTCAGAGACAGGGTCTTGCTTTGTTACCCAGGCTGGAGTGCACTGGTACGACTGTAGCTCACTGCAGCCTCAAACTCCTGAGTTCAAGCAATTCTCCGGCTTCAGCCTTCCTAAGTGCTGGGATTACAGGCATAAGCCACCTCCCCTGGCCTCCCTTCATGTTTTATAATTTGTTATAAGGACTCACAGAATTCAGAACATACCTTAATTATGTTTACCAATTTATTACAAAGTATACAAATGAACAGCCAGATGGCAAGGTCCAGAATGGTCCAGAAAACAGGAGCCTTTGTTCCCATGGAGTTGGGGTGTGCCATCTTCCCAGCATATGGATGAAAATTTGGAAGTTCTCTGATCCCCGTTGTTTAGGACTTTTTATGGAGGTTTTATCATGCAGCCATAATCAATTATTAACTCAATCCCCAGCTTCTCTCCTCTCCCCATAGGTTTGGGGGTGAGGGGGGCTGAAAGTTCCAGGATTCTAATCAAGGTGCCATCTTTCTTTTTCTTTTTTTTTTTTTTTTTGAGACAGAGTCTTGCTCTGTTGCGCAGGCTGGAGTGCGGTGATGCCATCTCAGCTCACTGCAACCTCCACCTCCCAGGTTCAATTGATTCTCCTGCCTCAGCCTCCCAAGTAGCTGGGATCACAGGTGCACACCACCACACCCAGCTAATTTTTGTATTTTTAGTATAGACAGGGTTTCACCATGTTGGCCAGGATGGTCTCGATCTCCTGACCTCGTGATCTGCCCACTTCGGCCTGCTAAAGTGCTGGGCTTACAGGCATCAGCCACCGCACCCGGCCAAGGTGCCATCTTTCTAGCCTCCAACCTGAAGCTAGCTATCTAGGGGCCTGCTAAGAGTCACAATATTAGAACAAAACGTGCTCCTATCACTCAGGAAATTAGGAGTTTTAGGAGCTCTGTGTCAGGAACTGAGGACAAAGACCAAGTATATATTTCTCATTATGCCACAAATCTTTTATATATTTTTTCTGTTCCATTCATGTTATTTTTCTGCAGAAACCATCATCTATGCCTATATATTTAATAACACTTTTATGACTTCCATATCTATCATATCTAATGTTCTTTTACTCTGTCTTTTCAAACTATATCCAGTCTGTGTTGAAATTTCTCTTGTTGGCCAGGCGCGGTGGCTCACACCTATAATGCCAGCATTTTGGGAGTCTGAGGTGGGTGAATCATTTGAGGTGAGGAGTTCGCAACCAGCCTGACCAACATGGTGAAACCCCGTTTCTACCAAAAATACAAAAACATTAGCTGGGCGTGGTGGCGCATGCCTGTAGTCCCAGCTACTCAGAAGGCTGAAGCAGGAGAATCGTTTGAACCCAGGAGGCGGAGGTTGCAGTGAGCCGAGATCACACCACTGCCCTTCAGCCTGGGTTACAGAGTGAGACTCCATCTCAGAAAAAAAAAAAAAAATTTCTCCTGTTGTTTTAAAAATGTATGTTTACAGTTAGTTCTTTGAGTCAGGATCCAAACGAGGTTAACATATTGCATTTGTTTAATATGTCTCTTGGGTATCTTTTAATCTATGAGAGTTTCCCTCAATCTCCCTTTTATACCATTTATTGAAGAAACTAAGTCATTTGTTCTGTAGAATTTCCTATAATCTGACTTTGGCTGTTTGCAGCCTCTTGATGTGGTTTTACAAGTTCCTCTATTTTGCACTTCACTCACTCTGTGTTTCCTATAAACTGATCATGAGATATAGGTCTTGATTACATTCTTTTGGCAAGAGTGCTTAATCTGTCACTTCCTATCGTACCACCTTCAGGAAGCACATAATATCTGGCTGTCCCACTTTTACGGACATTAATCAATAAATTTATGTGTGTCCGTGTGATTCATCCATTATTAGACTCTTCCTCAACTTTTCAGCTAATGGTTTTAACATGAATTGAAGATCAATGCCAGACTCCATTATTTTACTAGGGTTTGCAAAGTTATTATTCTTTAAATCTCTCATTGCTTTTACGTGCAATACATATTTATATTATGTATAGATACGTCTATGTATATAGTTATGTGTTTCATTTTGTCACATTCCTTACTTATTTTGTTGCTCAAACTTGTCTTCAGCCAGTAAGATCCCCCTTCAAGGCTGGCTTGTCTAATCCTTTTAAACTGTTATTTTTCATTTCATTTGATACAGCCAATCAAGTAAAAGGATGCAACATGATGAAGTTTAACATCTACCTCAATGATTCTCAATTTCCACTGAAGTAATCCTAAGTGTGAACTTGAATTCCAGAGTCTGAAGAACACTCTGGTCTTTTGTTTTGTTTTGTTTTGTTTTGTTTTGTTTTGTTTTGTTTTGTTTTGTTTGAGACGGAGTCTCGCCCTGTCCCCCAGGCTGGAGTGCAGTGGAGCGATCTCGGCTGCAAGCTCCGCCTCCCGGGTTCGCGCCATTCTCCTGCCTCAGCCTCCCGAGTAGCTGGGACTACAGGCGCCCGCTACCGCGCCCAGCTAATTTTTTTTTTGTATTTTCAGTAGAGACGGGGTTTCACCGTGTTAGCCAAGATGGTTTCGATCTCCTGACCTCGTGATCCGCCCGCCTCGACCTCCCAAAGTCCTGGGATTACAGGCGTGAGCCACCGCGCCCGGCCCACTCTGTTTTAAATAACTTACTAAACAGTAAGATTCTTGTTCTACAGAGATGTAGCATGTCTATCTTGTGGTTTTATAATTCCTATGTCATATCATAGGAGAATATGTCCCCCAGTCCTATGGTATTATAACATAAAAAGCTATTGGGAGTCTTCCTCCACCTCAAAACCACTGTGCATGGCCCACACAGCCTTCCAGCTTCAAACTCCTAGCGTTTTGAAACACTTCTCTCTCTCCTGTAGTCTTTGACCTCTCAGACTCTCTTTAGGCAATGAAAATGCTCAAATCTCTTTCTAAAATAAGCAAACAAAAAACTAAACTGTTCCCTACTCTTCACTTTGCATTTATTTCATTTCCCACTTTCTTTTCTCAGATTAAGCTTTTTTTTTTTTTTTTTTTTTGAGAGAAAGTCTTGCTCTGTTGCTGGGGCTGGAGAGCAGTGAGGTGCCCTGGTGCAAACCTAGCTCACTGCAGCCTTAAATGCCTGGGCTCAAGGGATCCTCCCAACTCAGCCTCTAAAGTAGCTAGGACTACAGGTACACACCACCATGCCCAGCTAATTTTTTTATTTGTTGTAGATAAGAGATGGGGAGAGGGGCCCTCCCTGTGTTGCCCAGGCTGGTCTCAAACTCCTGGTCTCAAGCAATCCCAATCCTCCCCTCCTGGCTTCTTATTTTTGTTTAGACAGAGTCTTGCTCTGTCGCCCAGGCTGGAGTGCAGTGGCAAGATCTCGCTCACTACTGTAATCCCCGCCTCCCAGGTTCAAGAGATTCTCCTTAGCCTCCCCCATAGCTGGGATTTCTGGCTCTCGCCACCATGCCCAGCTAATTTTTGTACTGTTTTAGTACAGATGGGGTTTCCCCATGTTGGCCAGGCTGGTCTCAAACTCCTGACCTCAAGTGATCTGTCCACCTTGGCCTCCCAAAGTGCTGGGATTACAGACGTGAGCCACTGCACCTCGCCCTCTCCCTGCTTCTTAAACTGTTGAATTTTAGGTGTGAGCCACCGCAGCTGACTTCAGTTAAGCTTCTTGATGATCTATTTCTTCAGTTACCAGTTCACTCCACAACTCATTCCAACAGAAAGTATGGTAGTCACTACTGAGCACTGACTCCTGAGGACCTTTTTTTGGCTTCTAAATGCTGATGTTCCCCTAGCTTCTGACTTCAGCATCATGTTCTTCTCTTTCCTAATCTGTATTGGGGTGATCTCTTTATTTTCCTGGTTTAAATGTAATCATTTTACTGAATGTGCTGGACTCCATGTGGTGCTGTTGCCTGTTGTCCTTTCAAACCTGCTTGATGGGCTTTCTCTGCCCTGGATGAAATCTCAGAAAGTTGCCAGAACTGCTCTAGTCCCTCTGTCACAAGAACAGCCTCTTATCAGACATCAAAATGTTCGAGCCATCTAATGTTATCACAATCAAAAACTTCCACTTAAATGAGAGTTCCTCCCCACCTTCTCTCAGCTTAAGGCCCGGAAACTTGCGGTGTAGAATTGTCTGCTGAATATACTGAATATATTCCTTGTAGTAGTGGACATCTGTAGTTTATGTTTCTCTGGCATCTTTTATCTCCTCCCATTTTAGTTTAAGAAGCTTATTCCTTCTGGGATTTCTCATTACACATGACCTGGGCGCGGCTGACCACCCCTGCCCTGCAGCCACAATGCTGTAAGAGTCAGCCAAGACCTAACTAATCAGAGTAAATACCTCACTTCCTTCATCACTATGATGATTAGTTGAGAGATGGAGTTGATTAAAGCCAATCAGATCTTTGTAGCTAGAACTATCCCTGGGGCTGCTGAGCTGGTAGGAGGGATATGAGCCTGGAGACTGGGGGTTATTTTGTTCACCACAGAGACACAGAAAAAGTGGCCCTGCACTTCAGCTAAGCTTCTGTTCCCACAATTTCTTAAGAAATTTATTTTCCCCTCCCTATCTGAATTCATTTGAGACAGCTTTTACAACTTACACTTGAAAAATACCTGACTGAAATAGAAGACCTATAGGAAACTTGAAAATCTCAAACATGTCCAAAAGGGAATTCTTTTTTCTTCCTCTTCTACTTTCATTGCCTCCATTTCTACTAACTCCTCTATTTTCAAACCAGAAATCTAGCACTCAACTCTTTCCTCCTCCTCCTCCTCCTCCTCCTCCTCCTCCCCTACAAACAACACATCTCTCAGTCCTGTCTGCTCTCCTTCCTGTCGCTAGAGCCCTTCCCTTCCTTTCCATACATGTCCCAGTCCATCCTCACTTTCTCACTCCTTGGCAATAGCTTACTTTCCCGATTTTTCTTTGCTGACTTTACCTGATCAAATCTGTTCATCCACCAGAACAATCATTCTAAAACACAAGTCTGGCTTACTGTTTTTGTTGTTGTTGTTGTTGTTTGTTTTTTGAGACAGAGTCTTGCTCTGTCGCCCAGGCTGGGATACAGTGGCACGATCTCGGCTCGCTGCACCCTCTGCTTCCCGGGTTCAAGCGATTCTCCTGCCTCAGTCTCCCAAGTAGCTGGGATTACAGGCACGCACCACTATGCCTGGCTAATTTTTGTAGTTTTAGTAGAGACGGAGTTTCACCATGTTGGCCAGGCTGGTCTCAAACTCCTGACCTCAGGTGATCCACCCGCCTCAGCCTCCCAAAGTGCTGGGATTACAGGCATGAGCCATTGCACTCAGCCTGGTTTACCACTTTCTAATTGGAAATACCTCTAATGTGCCAAATGATCTCTAAGATCAAGTCTAGCCCCCTCATTAGCCAACAGAACCTTCCATGAAGGGCACATGTTCTGAGAATCACCTCAAGGCTGTGTCACAGGCTAAATAAATAAATCCTTCTATGACCTGGTCTTACTTGCTTCTTCGGTCACATCTTCCACGCTTTCTTTACAATTTCTGTTAGGCAATACCAATCTGTTTGTCATCCGTTGTAAACACCAATCACCTAGTTATGCTTCCTCTCCCAATTCCTTTCCTCTACCCCTTTGCACCTCTGCTCAGATGTCGGCTCTTCCAGACACATGTCCTTAGCTCCCAGGTGGGGTCAAATGCTCCTACCATTTGCTTCCATCATAGCCAGTAATTAACTTTTCCCGTATTCTGTTAAATCCTTTCTTAGATCTATCTCCCTGAGTATAAGCAATGTGAGGGCAGGAACTGTATCTTATTCATCTCTGTATCTCTAGTGTCTGGCATTCAATATAGGCTTGTTGGACAAAATTACATTTTTAAGAATTTTGTTGAATAGAAAATTCACCAATTAGATATATTTGGGGGCATAGATATCCTTGGTAAAATGTAAAATCCATCCTACCTTAAGTTTAACTTAAGTTTCGTAGTTCAAAATGAATAAACTTGATCAGTATTACTTTTTTCTAAAACATATTGATATGGGTCATTAAATGAAAGGATTCTGAAAGATAGTATGTGCACTGGTTGGAGAATTCGATTTTTGGAGTCCTAGAATTCCCAAGGTAGATCCTTTGTGTGGACATCATTACAAACAAAAAGCAACATAAAAAAATAATAGAATTCCCAAGATAAAATTTGGATTTTTCTATTCATAAACTGGGTGACTTTGGCAAATTATTTAGCCTAAGCCTGTTTCCTTATTTGTAAGAAGGAAATCATTTTATGTACTTCATTGTACTGTTTTAAATATAAAATAATTGGCTGGGATGGTGGCTCAGGCCTGTAATCCCAGCACTTTGGGAGGCCTAGGCACCTAGGCAGGCTGATTGCTTGAGCTTAGGAAGTTCGAGACCAGCCTGAGCAACACGGAGAAACCCTGTCTCTACCAAAAATACAAAAACTTATCTGGGTGTGGTAGTGCGCCCTGTAGTCCCAGCTACTTGGGAGGTTGAGGCAGGGAAATTGCTTGAACCTGGGAGGGAGAGGTGGAGGTTGCAGTGAGCAGAGATCGCACCACTGCACTCCAGCCTGGGCGACAGGGCGAGACTCCATCTCAAAAAAATAAAAAATAGGCTGGGTGTAGTGGCTCACGCCTGTAATCCCAGCACTTTGGGAGGCAGAGGCGGGTGGATCACCTGAGGTCAGGAGTTTGAGACCAGCCTGGCCAACATGGTGAAACCCCATCTCTACTAAAAATGCAAAAAAATTAGCCAGGCATGGTGATGGGCGCCTGTAATCCTAGCTACTCAGGAGGCTGAGGCAGGAGAATTGCTTGAACCTGGGAGGCAGAGGTTACAGTGACCTGAGATCGTGCCATTGCACCCCAGCCTTGGCAACAGTGAAACTCCATCTCAAAAAAATTAATTAATTAATTAATTAAAGATAAAATAATTCAAGTGATAGGGTTCAGGACCTGCGACTCTGAAATATGACTGTAGAAGACCAGAATACACCACCAGAAAATAGACTGTGGTTTTTGTTTTTTGTTTGTTTGGTTAGCATATTATTTTGGAGAACTGCAGACACAGAAGTTCTGAAAGGTTACCATTTGGTGAAGGAAATATAAAGTAAATTTTCATTTATAAAGGCATCTGTACCAGGAAGAGAGCTACTCTGAAACAACTTTTATCACTTGAGAGACTTAGCTGTATAACTAGGCAACCTTTATTCATCACGTGTTTCCTCCCCTCACCCTCCCATAATTTGTCTCCACTCTCCCCACCAACCCCCAGAAACCTCAAACCCTTTTTGTAGCTCGGAATTACATATAAGCCTCAATCATCTGGCCACTTCTTTAAGTCTCATTTTCGCAGGACTCCTGCGTGCAGGTGTGTAATTAAAATGGTTTTCTGACCAGGTGAGGTGGCTCACGCCTGTAATCACAGCACTTTGGGAGGCTGAGGTGGGCAGATCACCTGAGGTCAGGAGTTTGAGACCAGCCTGGCCAACATGGTGAAAACCCCGTCTCTACTAAAAATACAAAAATTAGCTGGGTATGGTGGCGGATGCCTGTAATCCAGGCTACTCGGGGGGCTGAGGGAGGAGACTCTCTTGAACCCGGGAGGTGGAGGTTACAGTGAGCCCATATAGTGCCATTGCACTGCACCCTAGGTGACAAGAGTGAAACTCCATCTCAAAAAATAAATAAATAAATATAAAATAAAATGTTTTTTTCTGTTAATCTGCCTTATGTCCATTTAATTTGTAGACCAGCCAAAGAATCTGAACCTAGGAGGGTAAAAGGAAGCACCTTTTTCCCCCTACACAAGAAATACAAAGTGCCTCTCACAGTGCTTATGTGGCATATATAAATATTCAATCCAAGTTTGCTTTTATCATTTTCATTAATAAAGGCGGGTCTGGGAAGATGCCTTATGTAGGGAAGATACAACAATCATGAGGCCACCTTTGCACACTGGGTGGGTGAGGAGAGGCAACATCCCAACCTTAAATTTTTTTGTTTTGTTTTATTGTATTCTTTATTTGTTTTTGAGATGGGGTCTCTGTCACCCAGGCTGGAGTAGGGTGGCACAATCTTGGCTCACTGCAACCGCCACCTTTCAGGCTGAAGCAATCCTCCCACTGCAGCCTTCTTGGTAGCTGGGACTACAGGCACACACCACCACACCTGGCTAATTTTTGTATTTAGGCTGGTCTCAAAGTCCGGAGCTCAAACAATCCTCCCATCTTGGCCTCCCAAAGTGCTGGGATCACAAGCACGAGCCACCATATCTGGCCTGTTTGTTTTATTGGGTTTTTTAAATTGACAAATAATAATTGCACATATACATGGAGTACACAGTGATGTTTTAATACACATACTGCATGGTGATCAGATCATAGTAATTAGCATATCCATCATCTCAAACATTTATCCTTTTTTGTGTTGAGAACATTTAATATCCTCCTCCTAGCTATCTGAAACTGTTAGCAGTGGAGAATCCATAAGGGTTTGCAGCAACCTCAATTCTTACCTCCTCAGAATAAAGAATTCAGTTGAGGGGCATAAGGCAGAGTGAGAGTCTGAGGCAAGTTTTATTTTATTTTTTTTTTCATTTTTTTTTTGAGACAGTCTCACCCTGTTACTTAGGCTGGAGTACAGTGGCGCAATCTCGGCTCACTGCAGCCCCCACCTCCTGGATTCAAGCGATTCTCATGCCTCAGCCTCCTGAGTAGCTGGAATTACAGGCACCCACCACCACTCCTGGCTAATTTTTGTATTTTTAGTAGAGACGGGGTTTCACCATGTTGGCCAGGCTGGTTTCAAACTCCTGACCTCAAGTGATCCACCCGCCTCAACCTCCCAAAGGGCTGGGATTAGAGGTGTGAGCTACAGTGACTGGCCCTTCCTTCTCTTTTTTTTTTTTTTTTTTTTTTTTGTGAGGCAAGTTTTAGACCAGGAGTGAAAGTTTATTTAAAGGTTTTAGAGCAGGAACAAAAGGAAGTAAAGTACACTTGGAAGAGGACCAAGCAGGCCACTTGAGAGATTCAAGTGCATGGTTTGACTTTTGACTAGTGGTTTTTTACATTGACATTCTCCGGGAGGGTTGCATCCTTTCTCCCGATTCTTCCCTTGGGGTGGACTGTCCACATGTACAGTAGCCTGCCAGCACTTGGGAGGGGCCACATGCACAGTGTTTACTGAAATTGTGCACATGCTCCCTTGAAGTATTTTTGCCTTACCAGTCAAGTGTTCCTAGAAGAAGGTCATATACCAGTTAAATACTCCCATTTTGCCTTAGTGTGCATGCTTGAGCCTACTTGCCCAGCTCCTGAGATCTTATCAGGAAGCTACTGATCACCAGTTTCAGGTGTTTCTATCTATTGGGAGGCTGCCTTTCCCTGGTGTTGGCTGCGACCAATTATTAGTTTAGAGAGACAGTTTAACAATGGCCTGACCATCACCTGATGGTTGCCTGACATTCCTGGTGGGCGTGGGGGGCACTCTCCTGCCCTGCTCATGTCTGACTACACTGTAACAAAACTATATCATATTGTTAACTATAGTCACCCTACAGTGCTATAGAACACAAGAATGTATTCCTCCTATTGAGCTGTAATTTTGTATTTTTTCACAGATCTCTCCCTCCTTTCCTCCTACCCTTCCCAGTCTCTAGTATCTTCTGTTCTACTTTCTACTTCTGAAATCAATTTTTTTAGCTTCTACATATGAGTGAGAACATGCATTGTTTAACATTCTGTTCCTGGCTTAATTCACTTAACATAATGTCCTTCAGTTCTATCCATGTTGCCATGAATGACAAGATTTCATTCTTTTTTATGGCCAAATAGTATTCTGTGGTATATATGTACCATATTTTCTTTATCCAGTAGTCTGTTGTTGGACACCTAGGTTGATTCCCTATTTGGGATCTGGTGAATAGTGCTGCAATAAACATGGGGGTGCAGATGTCTCTTTGCTGGAATGACTTCCGTTCTTTTGGATAAATTCCCAGAAGAGGGATTGCTGGATCATATGTTAGTTCTATTTTTGTTTTTTTGAAGGACTTCCAGCCTGTTCTCCACAGTGGTTATATTAGTTTGTATTCCCACCAACAGTGTATAAAAGTTTCCCTTTCTCTGCATTTTTACTAGGGTTTGTTACTTTTTGTCTTTGATAGCCATTGTAACTGTGGTGAGTTGATACTTCATTGTGGTTTTGATTTGCATTTCTCTGATGATTAATAACGCTGGGCATTTTTTCATATATGTGTTGGCCATTTCTTGTTTTGTGAAATGTTTGTTTAGATCATTTGCCCATTTTAAAAATCAGATTGTTTGGGGGTTTTTTGCTGTTGAGATGTTTCCATTCCTGTTGGGCATGGTAGCTCACACCTGTAATCCCAGCACTTTGGGAGGCTGAGGCAGGAGGATGGCTCGTGTCAAGGAGTTGAAGATTAGCCTTGGCAACATAGTGAGACTTGTCTCTACGAAAAAATAAAATAAAAAATTAGCCAGGTGCAGCAGTGTGCACCTGTAGTCTCAGGTCCTCAAGAGGCTGAGGTGGGAGGATTGCTTGATCTTGGGAGGTCGAGGTGGTGAGCCGTGATCATGCCACTACACTCCACCTTGGATGACGGAGTGAGACCCTGTCTCAAAAAATAAAATTAAGTTAAAAACTTTTTTTCTTACATATTCTAGATATTAATTTCCTGTCAGATGATTAGTTTGCAAATATTTTCTCCCATTCTGTAGGTTGTCTTTTAACTCTGTTGATTGCTTTCTTTGCTGTGCAGAAGCTTTGTAGTTTATATAATTCCATTTGTTTATTTTTGCTTTTGTTACCTGTGCTTTTGAGGTGTTACTCACAAAACCTTTTCCCAGACCAATGTTCTGAAGCAGTTCCCCTATGTCTTCTTCTAGTAGTTTTATGATATTGAATCTTACATTTTGATCTCTGATCCATTTTGAGTTAATTTTTTATAGGGTGAAAGGTGGGAGTCTAATTTCATAATTTCATTCATTTACTGTTTTTCTTTTTCTTTTTGAGACAGGGTCTCACTCTGTTGCCCAGGTTGGAATGCAGTGGCACAGTCATGGCTCACTGCAGCCTCAACTTCCCTGGGCCCAAGCCATCCTCCCACCTCAGCTTCCCAAGTAGCTGAGACCACAGACATGTGCCACCATGCCTGGCTGGTTTTTTTATTTTTGTGGTGACAGGGTCTTGCTGTGTTGCCCAGCCTGGTCTCAAACTCTTGGGCTCAACTGATCCTTCTGTCTCAGCCTTTCAAAATGCTGGGATTACAGGTGTGAGCCACTGTGACCAGCCTGGTTTCATTTTTTTGCATGTGGATATCCAGTTTCCCCAGCAGCATTTACTGAAGAGACTGGCCTTTCCTTGGTGAGTATTCTTGGCACCTTTGTCAAGAATAAGTTGGTTGTAGATATGTGGATTAATTTCTGGGTTCTCTATTCTGTTCCATTGGTCTGTGTGTCTGTTTTTATGCCAGTACCATGCTGTTTTCGTTACTACAACTTTGTAGTGCATTTTAAGGTCTGGTAGGATGGATACTTCCAGCTTTGTTCTTTTTGCTCAAGATTCCCTTGGTATTTGGGGTCTTTTGTGGTCCATACAAATTTTAGAGATTTTCCCCCTATTTTTGTGAAGAATGCCATTGGGATTTTGATAGGGATTGCACTGACTTTGAAGATTGCTTTGAGTAGTACGGTCATTTCAATAATATTAATTCTTCTGATCCATGAGCATGGGATGTCTCTCAATTTGTATTCTCTTCAGTTTCTTCTATTTGTGTTTTGTAGTTTTCTTCACTCGTTGGTTAAATTTATTCCCAGGTATTTTATTTTATATTTTGTAGCTACTGTAAATGGGATTGCTTTCTTGACTTCCTTTTCAGCTAGTTGATTGTTCATGTATAGAAACACTACTGATTATTGTATATTTATTTTGTGTCCTATAACTTTAATTTACCAGTTCTAAGAGTTTTTTGGTAGAGTCTTTAGGTTTTTTTCATATATAAGATCATGTCATCTGCAAACAGGGATAATTTGACTTCCTCTTTTCCAATTTGGATGCCTTTTCTTTCCTTCTCTTGCCTAACTGCTCTGGCTCCAACCTTGAAATTTTGTCTATAGCAAGCTCCGTTCAAAGTGTGTCAGTCCATTCGAGCTGTTATAACAAAATACCATCAACTAGGCAGCCTATAAACAACAGAAACTTATTTCTCACAGTTCTAGAGGCTGGGAAATCTAAGATCAAGTCACTGGAAGGTTCAGTGTCTAATGAGGGCTCACTTACTGGTTCATCGACAGCTATCTTTCCACTGTGCCTCACACAGTGGGAATTATGAGGGTCTTTATGAGGTCTTTTTTTCTTTTTTGAAATGGAGTTTCCCTCTTGTTGCCCAGGCTAGAGTGCAGTGGTACGATTTCAGCTCACTGCAACGTCTGCCTCTGGGTTCAAGCAATTCTCCTGCCTCAGCCTCCCGAGTAGCTGGGATTACAGGCTTGCGCCACCATGCCAGCTAATTTTGTATTTTTAGTAGAGACGGGGTTTCTCCATGTTGGTCAGGCTGGTCTTGAACTCCCGACCTCAGGTGATCGCCCACCTTGGCCTCCCAAAGTGCTGGGATTACAAGCATGAGGGACGGCGCCTGGACTGCCCAGACTCTTCTATGTTTACAAGTGATACGAAATTTGAGAATATTGGCAGAGATATTTCTCAGTCACTGTCATATACTCTATTCCTTATCTCCAGTCAACATTGCACCTGCTTACTGGACAGAGAGCACTGAGTAATGAGGAAGGAAAACTAGATATCGCTTCTCGTCAATGTGGTGCTATGCAATTCACAAAGATCCTTCACATCCATGATCTTATTTAGACCCCACCATAAACCATGTGTTGGAAATTTTGTTCTCACTTTACAAATAAGGAAGCTAAAGTTTAAAGAAGTTAAATGACCAACTCATTTGGTGTGATATCTCCATCACACCAAAAAGAAAACATTGAAATCATTCTACAGTGGTGAGTAAATAGCTATTGACCTCAGACTCCCAAAGAACCTCCTATCCATAGCCTCTCAATCGCCCCTGAAACCTGGAATTCCCCATGGTCTGACTAAAGATACCCAGCCCACTCAGCAGAGACTTTTCAGGACCCCACACCAGTAATAAGAAGCCTCGTTCTGAATGGTTGGCACCTGTGCCACACCTGTTGTTAAACAAGTTTAGTATCACTCCTGGGAAGGATCAAGATGAGCACTCAACTCTTCTGGTTCCCAATCCAGGGTTTTTCACACAGCATCTTGATTTTCAGGAAGACCAGAAAACAAACAACTGAACAAGAAGAGAACAAGTGTTACAAAATTATGTCCCCCCGCCCCCGCAAAAAAAAAAAAAAGAAAGAAAAAGAAAAGAAAATTTTAGAAGGGCAAGAGATTGAGCTGGTATCTATCTTCATCTCTTCATGAAAAGTGTTTTTTTTTTCCCTATAATCCAGCTTTTTTTGTTTTGTTTTGTTTTTGTTTGTTTTTTGTTTTGAGATGGAGTCTCACTCTGTCACCCAGGCTGGAGTGCAGTGGCACCATCTTGGCTCACTGCAACCTCCGCCTCCTGGATTCAAGCCATTCTCCTGTCTCAGCCTCCCGAGTAGCTGGGATTACAAGTGCTCTCACCATGCCTGGCTGAAATTTTTTGTAATTTTAGTAGAGATGGGGTTTCAGTGTGTTGCCCAGGCTGGTCTCGAACTCCTGACCTCAAGTGATCTGCCTGCTTCAGCCTCCCAAAGTGCTGGGATTATAGGCGTTAGCCACCATGCCTGGCCTAAAATCCAGCTTCCACACAAAGGAAAACTGGTCTTATCTTTTTTTTTTTTTTTTTTTGAGACAGAGTCTCCCTGTCACCCAGGCTGGAGTGCAGTGGCGTGATCTTGGCTCACTGTAACCTCTGCCTCCCGGCTTCAAGCTATCCTCCTGCCTTAGCCATCCTAGTAGCTGGGATTACAGGTGCATGCCACCATGTCTGGCTAATTTGGGTATTTTTAGTAGAGGCAGGGTTTCACCATGTTGGCCAGGCTGGTCTCGACCTCCTGACCTCAGGTGATCTGCCTCCCCCCACCCCTCCCGTCCCCAGCCTCCCAAAGTGCTGGGATTACAGGTGTGAGCCACCAAGCCCAGCCTTATCTTGAGGTTTATATACCTATGCTGCTGATCTGATGGATAAATTTTTTTTTTTTTTTTTTTTTTTTGGGTCAGGGGAGAGGGCCTCACTCTCACCTAGGCTGGAGTACAGTAGCATGATCACAGTTCACTGCAGCCTTGATGCCCTTGGCTCAAGTGATCATCTCAGCTCAGCCTCCCAAGTAGTAGGCATGTGCCACCATGCCCAGCTAAATTTTGTAGAGATGGGGTCTTGCTATGTTGCCCAGGGTAGTCTCAAACTCCTGGGCACAAGTGATCCTCCTGCCTCAGCATCCCAGAATGCTGGAATTATAGGCATGAGCCACCATGCCTGACCCTGACGGATGAACTTCTAAGGGTCAGGAAACTTCCTGAAATACAAATTTTCATGGGTATATGTATTTTTCTGTGGAGTGGGTCCATGGCTTTCATTTGATTTTTAATGAGATCCATGGCAAAAATAAATAAATAAAAAGGAACCACAGTCTTTTCAAGTAACGGCTTGATATGAACATGTTTGGTAAGAGGTTTAGGTGAAAAATAAGCAGGGAATATCAAGGGCTGCAGACATGGGTAAAAGAACTCTTGCTAGAGAAGGGCAAAGATGGGGAATAAAGTAAAAGTTTTCCTGATTCACAATTTTCTTTGCAAACTATGTATGTATATAAATCAACTATTTTTGACATGTAGAATAAGTCACACTCAAAATAAGTCACGCTTACAAATCATTGTTATTTTGTTCATTTTCTTCATCCTTTATTAGAAGACTTAAATGAAATGACTGGTTGGGATTTAAAATTATTTTTAAAAACACACTTTTGCTTTATAGATACGCATTTGTTATCACTCTGAATTATGAATATAGAATTTTTGCTACTTTATGAAATCCCATCTATATTTCGACTGGATTGTATTAGCATTTTAAAATTGTTAACCAAAGCCCCCTCTACTTCCCAGTATTTCTACATAAATTGCAATAAAGCCAAGTTCATTCCTTAATATATTTACAAAAGTGATTTTTAAACTCAAAATGGTATGTAATTCCCATTTCATTTTATCTTACATTTTTAACATGGTATTTTAGACAAATCATGCACAATTTTGATTCTCTTTAATAGATGCATGGAATTTGAAATCTGGAAGAAACCATAAAAATTATGCAGTCTGACTTGCTCATTTTATTGATGAGGAAAGAAACCCAGAAAGATTAGAAGCCTTACCCAACCTTGTTAATCACAGAGCTAAGATAAGAATATAGGCCTTGGATTCTTAGTTTGGTGCCTTTTCCAAAATCCAGTAACAAACTGTTGGTGACTGAACTGTCTCCATTTCTCTGCTGAGATCAGACCCTAGGAGACTAAGAACAAACTACTAGGTGGAGGCATAGACTCAAGCAAGGACTCATCAACTCTGCCTTTTCATGCTTCAACAAACAAATGTTCACAGGACTGCTTCTGACTTTCCGGTTTAATAAATCACTAGAACAAAAGCATTCATAAATCACATTACATTATCCATTGTAGCACTTACCCAGTAGTCCCTTTGTGGGTCCTTTAATGTTACTAGATTATTTAGTTTCCCATATTTCCTTTTCTTTACTCGCAGAAAGTCCAGATGCTAATTTAGACCTGTCTCAGGCTCTCTCTTTACCTTGGAAGGGAAGATCTCAGGCACATACACAGCTTGGGTATGTCCAAATTTTTTTTTTTCTTCCCGGGAAGTGGAGATGCAGGTAGTTTGTGAGATGAGGGAGAATCTCCTCCTCGTAAGTTGATGGTCATTTCTAATAGCTGTGGAAATGAAAAAGTGAACATCATTATCAAATCTAACAAAAATAACAGTTCCTTAATATCCTCTAATATCTACTCTATATTTAATTTTCTCCAGGTGTCTCAAAAATATCTTTACAGTTTGTTTGAATCTAGATCCAAACAATGTTAACATATGCATTTGTTCAATATATCTCTTACGTGGCCAAGCATGGCCTGTAATCCCTGTAATGCCAGCACTTTGGAAGGCCAAGGCAGGTGGATCACTTGAGGCCAGGAGGTCGAGACGAGCCTGGGCAACATGATGAAACCCCGTCTCTACTAAAAATACAAAAAATTAGCCAAGTATGGTGGCACATGCCTGTAGTCCTAGCTACTAGGGAGGCTGAGGCAGGAGAATCACTTGAGCCGGGGAGGCTGCAGCTGCAGTGGGCCAAGATCGCGCCACTGCACTCTAGCCTAGGTGACAGAGTGAGACTCCACCTCAAAAAAAAAAAACATATATTATATATATATATATATATATACACACACACATACATATATGTGTATATATATACACATACATATATATATACACACACACACATACATATATTACTACATATGATACTATTAAGAAGATCCAGTAAGGATATGGGAAACTTTAACTTCATTATTGCCAAACTATTTTCCAAAGTGATTGCACTAGTGTCACTCCTATAGAGTTTATGAGAGCTCCACTTCCTCTCTCACTTTTGGTATTGTCAGATTTTTTTTTGAGACAACAGGGTCTTGCTCTGTCACCTAGACTGGAGTGCACTGGCATTATCCTGTCAGACATTTTAACTTTTGCCTATCTGATAGTAATGATAGTAAGCCTTGCTTTGTAGAAATATGAGCCTAGTCTTCAAACACTGCATAATAGTGTTTTAGATATTAACATTACATTCTCACTGGAGATAATTATATACCCCCCATACCATCTGTAAGTCACTGTTTTGGCTCCTATGTCAGGATCTTTTTATTAAATATTAACAAAAGAATGGCTAGGCACAGTGGCTCATACCTGTAATCCCAGCACTTTGGGAGGCTGAGGCGGGTGGATCACGAGGTCAGGAGTTCAAGACCAGCCTGGCCAACATGGTGAAACCCCATCTCTACAAAATATACAAAAAAATTACAAAAAATTAGCAGAGCGTGGCGGTGTGTGCCTGTAATCCCACCTACTCGAATCACTTGAACCTGGGAGGCGGAGGTTGCAGTAAGCCAAGATCGCGCCATCGCACTCCAGCCTGGGTGAGAGTGAGACTCCATCTCAAAGAAAAAAAAAAAAAAAAAGAAGACAAGTTAGTCATTATGTGCTATTTAGTATTGCCTAGAAAGGATATGACTGGCATTGACTTTTCCCTCCTGAGAAGATACTTCTAACATATATGAAACCCAAGGGAGCAGATATTGGATCCACTGTGATGAGTGTCAGAATTCTTGTAACCTCTTTTTTCCTTATTAGTATGTCATGCCAGATTGTTGGCTCTGATGATGTCATAATGCTTTGTTAGTGGGGTCATCTGATGCTACTTTTTCCATAGGAACAATCAGCTTTTAGGCAAAATGAACCTTGGATGGTAAAAGCTGATCTTCTGAGGTCATAGGAATAAAGATATCTCAAAGAAAACATACTGGAAACTTCTTTTTTTTTTTTTTTTGAGACGGAGTCTCGCTCTGTCGCCCAGGCTGGAGTGCAGTGGCGCAATCTCGGCTCACTGCAAGCTCTGCCTCCTGGGTTCACGCCATTCTCCTGCCTCAGCCTCTCCGAGTAGCTGGGACCACAGGCGCCCGCCACCACGCCCGGCTAATTTTTTTGTATTTTTAGTAGACACAGGGTTTCACCATGGTCTCGATCTCCTGACCTCGTGATCCACCCGCCTCGGCCTCCCAAAGTGCTGGGATTACAAGCGTGAGCCACTGCGCCCAGCCTGGAAACTTCTTAAGTTTTCCTCTTTCATTGGAATATGTGGGTTTCCTCACTGTTGTAATGTTGATGACACAACAAGGCTAACACCGGATATGCTTCTGGTTGATTCCGGTTTACCATGAGCATCCAAGCATCCCTCAAGGACACAGTCATTTTGCACAACAAAGGGAAACTCCGCTCATTTCTGGCATTAGGGTGGACATCTGAGAGAGGGGTGGGTATACCACCATAACTTCTCTAGTGATGAATAGTGTTTAATATTACACCATAGACTAACTGGCGTATTTTAAAGATCTTTTTCCTTTTTGAACACATTTCAGATTAGAGAAGTTCCAGAGAACGTAATCTATTTTAAGAGTGTGAAAGAGTGATATTCTACATTGCTTTCATATCTTAAAGAAATTTCTAAAAAGAAAGCCGAGTCAATAAAATGACGGATTTTAAGCCTTCATTCTGGTAACATAAAAGCCTTCTACTCATTGTGTCTGCCACCTTAATTTTTAAAGATAGAGCATGAGGTGCAAGCTTTTGGCTTAAATTTTCCTCTATAAACCAATGACATCTTCAGTTGCAGAATAGCTTTTTAAAAACGTGACTTCTGATAAATGTTGGCAGAACTGGTGCATTCCTAAAATAAATTATGTGTGCTCAGCTTTCCCTACCCAAGTTCATCCCTAAATGACCACAAAACCGCCCACCACGAAATAGGCTTAAGAGAAGTCTGGACATAATGGTATAAGTGTATATAACAAGACATTGGTATATTTTTAAAAAGTTGATGCCTCAGGTCAAATCTGATAATCAAATTTAGACTGCTGCAACAACCGTAACTATTGTTGATACATGCGAAGTTTAAAACTGAAGAGCTGGGGTAAGGGGCAGAAACTGCACACAACAAACTTCCAAATTTTCTCTCCCTTTTCAGGCAAGTTTCAGCTCCACAAATCTATAAATACCCTCGCCTTTAAAATATCACTGTCGTTCTGCTCTTAAATCCTCATCCCGTTGTACAAGGAAACCTATGTCTCTCTTCCCCAAATTAAGAATACGAGAAGGCTTCCAGGTCTGCAAAGACCGGAAAGCAGCTGCGCAGGAAGTTTTATGGGGCCCCAAGGCTCTGAGAGTGGGCTTGGTGGTATGGAAAACACATCCCAAGGGAAAAATCTGTGAACCGCACAGCTGTGGTTGGAAAAACAAAACGAAATAGGAAAAAAACTGCGCGGAACCGGACGTCATCAGCATTTCGCGGTATACACGAAGAAAACAACCGTAATCGGGTCAAAAGTGGAGTCGTGTCTCCCCAGTAACGAGAGTAAATGGGAACCCGACACGGGAGCTGCCAGCCAGACTGAGACGGAAAGTACTCCCAGCGCCATTTACTGCTCCCTCGCCCCGCCCCGTAGCCCCTCCTCCCGTCCGCCCAGCGCGCCAGCCAATCCCTTCGCGCCATCCCCTTCCCATCGCAGGCCCCGCCCCCGCGCCCGGAATGTTGATCCCCCGCGGCGTGACGCGAGCACGGCAGCTCCTCCCCTTGCGTCTCTGGCCTCGCCGGTCTTGCGGGGATGGTTCCATCATGGCGTCAATGCAGGTGAGAGGAGTTTGCTGCATCTGGGCGGGCCAGGGAGCCGCCGAGAGAGTGCCAGCGTTCGGGCGGGGGTGGCGTCCGCGATTCGGGGACACCCGGGCGGGTTCGGGATCGGTCCGGGTGGCCTGTTTTCCCTCAGCTCGGCGTCGGGGGAGGGGCAAGAGGCGGCGAGAGGCGTTGTGGGGGGTGCGGTATCCGTCGGTCGAAGCGGACACCAGCCGGCCGGGAAGTTGGGTGATAAAGGAGGCTTGGGGGAGAAAGGGCAAAGTCTGGCGTTGGCGGTCTCAGAATCGGCTCCCCGCACACACACACACACACACACACACACACACACACACACACACGGCCGCTGCCAGTCTGCTGCTCGCCAGCCCCAGGGTTGCCTTTACCCCCGCTGTCCCTGGCCCAACAGAAACAGCTGCGCCCGCGGTTGTTGCCGGGGCAGGGGTGGCGAGGGGCTGAGTGCGGGAGCCGGGAATGCGTCTCCGGAGAAGGCGGCTAGCTGCGGACGGCGCTTAGCGGCTTCTGCTCCGGCCTCCCACGCGGGGCCCCCCAGACTGCTCGGCCCCGTCCCTCTCTTCCCTTTGACTCTTAATCCTGTGCCCGTGGGTATCTTCTCTTTTTGTCAGCCTCAGTATTCTCGCGGACATTCCTCCAGCAGTCCACTGTCTCCTTCCTCTCGAAGCTGACCCGTGTCCACCGCCTGATGGGCGATCTCCCGAGAGTCGAGTCCTCAGCCCCCTTAAACCTCTCGGGATAGCTCGCGCTCTATTTTGTTTCCCTCTACAAGGCCCCACCCTTGCGGTCGCGATAAGGCTATACATCTCTGCCCTTATTCCCAGACCTTTAGTGGAACCTTAGTTTGGTAGGAGGCGTTTGTTAACCTGTGCCATATCCACCCGACTTAGCAAGGCGTGGTTTTCTGGCTTTCCAACTTAATTTACTCCTTTTTCCCGAATCTAGGGAGTTGTGGGTTTTTTGTTTTTTTGTTTCCAGGCAAAGATGGCAACCACAATTGTAATTTTGTAGAGATTGACTGCGTTATCTATAGCCTGCATTTAATTCACAGGTGAAGACCAGCGGTATCAAAGACATTGGAAGAGAAAACAGAACGCTCAATAGGAGTGTCAGCTGAATACCCTTTAGCGTTTTCATACTATCCCGTTGGGTAAAGAGACCACGTTCTCTTAGAAGTGTTTTTTGCTTTTGTTTCTGGAAGAAACAAGTCTCTGTTCCTCCTCCATTTTTTTCTTTTCTCTGCTAAAAGTGTTTTTCTTCCCTTTTCTGCATCTTCTTCCTCTTTTGTACAAATATAGCTTTGCCTCACATTTACTCCTGTGCTTTTATGTTATTCCCCTTTCAACCTGTTTTCCTTACAATATTCTCTTTACCTTGCTTCTCCCTCTGGACTTGCCTGCAGAACAGAAAAGTTTTATGTAACATTTCTAGTTGAAGAGATGTCACGAATGGTGCAGGGAAAAAACAGGAACAATTTCAGGAAACATTATACTTTACACTAGTCTCCCCAGAGACGTTAGAGAAGTTTCGTCATTTGAGGCCAAAAAAGGAACTGTGGAATGCTAGTTGAACAGTAGATGCAATAGGCTACATTACCACTTAAAGATTTTTATCTGTGTTAAAATTAAAACATTTTTTATGACAAGTTTAAGATTATCTGTATTAAGATTAAAACATTATTTGAGGCTAAACATTAAGATTAAAATCTACAACACTTGTATTTGACAAGAGAACATAGTGTGTCATCTGGTTAGATTTAGTATCTGGAAAAGGCAGATTTGTTTGTAAGAGAGGGGTTGGTAATCTTGAACTTTACATGGTGTCTTTTTTTTTTTTTCTTTTTTGAGATGGAGTTTCACTCTTGTTGCCTAGGCTGGAGTGCAATGGGGCGATCTTGGCTCACCGCAGCCTCCACCTCCCGAGTTCAAGCGATTCTCCCGCCTCAGCCTCCTGAGTAGCTGGGATTACAGGCATGCACCACCACACCCAGCTAATTTTGTATTTTAGTAGAGACGGGGTTTCTCCATGTTGGTCAGGCTGGTCTTGAACTCCCAAACTCAGGTGATCCGCCCGCCTCAGCCTCCCAAAGTGCTGGGGTTACAGGTGTGAGCCACCGTGCCTGGCCTACATGATGTCTTAAGAATTGGAAACGAATACTTGATTGACAGTGCAATAGTGCATTTTTCTATGCCCTAAGTATTACTATCAGACTGTCTTACTCTTTTAAGTTTTTCCTTCACCTTGTTCCATCGAAATCTTATCACTCTCTGTTCTTCTATGTTTTCTGGTTGGAGGAATGGAAAACGGATGCTTCCTATTTTTATTAAAATAAGTCGTTCCCTTTTATTTGTATTTTAAAATATCTAGTGCAGATTTGCTGGTAGTATCTTTAAGAATATTTTAATATATGTAAGTCAGGCTGTTTGAAAGACAACCCTACTGTCTGTGTGGTTATTCTGTATCTTTGTTATACAGAATTTATATCCTGACTATCTTAATGGCAACATTTGGCTCTTTTAAGACAACTATATTATACATAAATCTTCAATCAAATTATCAAATTTGTTTATTCACTGAGCCAGTTATCTTTTGGGGGACCTCTATGTGTCAGACACTTACCTAGCTGCTGTGGTTATAGCAATGAACAAAAGCAGACAAGATTTCTGCCCTTGTGGATTTAATAATAAATAGTCTGGTAAGAAGAGACAGATAAAAACAACGTATTTAAGTTAATTGTGTTTTGTTTTTTTTTGTGTGTGTGTGTGTGTGTGTGTGTGTGTGGAGATGGAGTCTCGCTGTGTTGCCCAGGCTGGAGTGCAGTGGTGCGATCTCGGCTCACTGCAACCTCCGCTCCCAGGGTTCTAGCAATTCTCCTACTGAGTCACCTGAGTAGCTGAATTACAGGCGCTGGCCACCACGCCCAGGTAATTTTTTTGTGTTTTTAGTGGAGACTGAGTTTTGCCATGTTGGCCAGGCTGGTCTTGAACTCCTGACCTCAGGCCATCCACTGGCCTCGGCCTCCCAAAGTACTAGGATTACAGGTGTGAGCCACCGCACCCGGCCAAGTGTGTTATTATATTAGAAGGTGATAGTGCAGTGGAGAAAAAACATGGAGGAAGGCTAGGAAATTGATCATTTGGGGATTTCGATTAGGAAAAAATAAGCTGTAACATGGAATGACCATGTCCTTAACCCAAAAAGCTTTTAGTAGATTTCTTTATCTTACCCACACCAGGATGTTGCTGCTGCTGAAAAAGTTACTTAAGCTCTATGAGGAACTGTATTTTTTTTTTTAAATGCCATATTATACAAATATAACATGGGATTTCATTACTTGATAATGAGTACAAGAAGTAAGGGTAGACTTTGAATTTCTTATTGGATAGTATGTATTTTAAAGTTGAGCTAGTAACTGCTTTAATGTATTCTGTCAGTGCGTCTCAAGCATCTTTTAGGTTCTGTCCACATAGAAAGTAAGTTTTGAATAGTACACTAAAGTAGATGAGATTGGGAGGCTAGAAGCACCTGGCAGGCAGCTTCTCATGAAACTCCTGGGACGGGAGATGAATATTCTGGCACACCTGTAAATGCTGGGGACGCTCTACTCCCTAATATTGCTAGAGTTCTGCCATATACAATTCAAGATAGTGGTTTTCAGACTTACGTGATCCCTTTGAGACATTCTTTACTCATTTTCTTTTTTTCTTTTCCTTCCTAGAAAAAAGTAATATATCACCAAGTAAGATTACAGTTAAATTATGTTTTAAGAAATGTTTTCATTTTTGGAGACAGGGTCTCACTGTGTCACCCAGGCTGGAGTGCAGTGGTGCTGTCTCGGCTTGCTGCAGTTTCAATCTCCCTGGGCTCAAGTGATCTTTTCCATCTCAGCCTCCTGAGTAGCTGTGACTACAGGTTTTTGTATTTTGTAGAGACAAGTTTCACTATGTTGCCCAGGCTGGTCTGGAACTCCTGGGCTCAAGCAGTCACCTGCCTTGGCCTCCCAAAATCCTGGCGTTACAGGCATGAGCCAATGTGCCCAGCCTTAAGAAACCATCATTAAGAGAATGTTATATTTGTGGCAATACCTAACATTGACAGGACTTAAACAGATCTACATTTAATTTTGGTAATTCTAAAAATCTTAAAATATTACATGAAAAGTTTCTTGTAGCAAATTTTTAGTTTTAGCATTTTAGGGACTCTGATTATTTGGTAGAAACTTTTATCCCTGAACTGCAGAAGCATTCTTTTATTGAAGTGAATTTTTATGTGATTCTAAACATTTTTGAAAGTGTAGCAGTATTGAGGTATTCTTTTCTCAGGTGAATCCTAAAATTTTATTTTTTTTTTGTTAAATGCTTTTTTTATATTTTATAACCTTTTTTTCTTTCCTATGGATTATTTAATGTTATGAAATACTTGACTTCCTGGATATAATTTCTGATTTTAGAATTTAACTGCTTCATTCAGACTTCTCCTAAATTAGCAATTTTAACGTATACCCTGTGTAATTTTCTTATTTGACATTCTAGAATTGTTAATTTTATATACAACCTCCTGTTACGTTGTGTCTTAAGATCTTAGAAAGTCAGTGCATAGTAGTTGATGTTTGTCAACTCTAAAAACAGTGATATATAGTTGAGATAAATGGTCAGTTGAATTACCGTTGTAAATTTTCTGCATTTACTTCCTCTCTTACCTAGCTGGGTCTTAGACTGTTAACTGTCAATTTGGAGGGATGGAAGGAGGTTGAGATTTAATAACAGGAGATAAAGTATGAATGTGTGCTTATTTTCAGACTTAGAAATAATGCATTATTTTGGATTATTCACAGCTTTTAAAATTTTTTCTCTCTGAGACAGGGTCTCACTCTGTCACCCAGGCTGGAGTGCAGTGACGCAGTCTTGGCTCACTGCACCCTTGTCCTCCCAGGCTCAGGTGAGCCTCCCACTTCAGACTCCCAAGCAGCTGGGACTATAGACATGCCACCATGCCTGGCTAATTTTTGTATTTTTTGTAGAGATGGGTTTTTTCCCTGTTGCTCAAGTTGGCCTTGAACTCTGGGACTCAGCCATCTGCCCACCTTGGCCTCCTAAAGTGCTGGGATTATTACAGGATGAACCATTGCCCCCAGCCCACTGCTCTTTGCTCAAGTAATTGGCTATAGTGATTGAGAGAAATGGAATATGGACTTTTACAGACATTACTGTTATAGTACTCATGTTGCCTTGACAGTTAGATACCACGTCTGTTTGTTGATGTCAGTATGAAAGGGTTACAGCATAATGAAAAGTTAGAAAATGGGCCAGCATGGTGGCTCAAGCCTGTAATCCCAGCACTTTGGGAGGCTGAGGTGAGCGGATCACCTGAGGTCAGGAGATCGAGACCAGCCCGGCCAACATGGTGAAACCTAGTCTCTACTAAAAATACAAAAAAAATTAGCCAGGCGTGGTAGAGCGCATGTGTAATCCCAGCTATTTGAGAGGCTGAGGCAGGAGAATCCCTTGAGCCCAGGAGGCGGAGGCGCCTCACAGTGAGCCGAGATCATGCCACTGCACTCCAGCCTGGGCGACAGTGAGACTCCAGCTAAAAAAAAAATAAAGGAAAAAAAAGGATTATTTTTTGAACAGTAAAAATTTACCATTATAATTTTACTCAGTACACAACTATACACATGAGAACAACTTTTTAAAATTTGATACATAAAGTAACCTTGTGTTATAAACTCAGGAATATTTCTTCTTATTTTTTTTAGCTATAAAAACTATAAAATAGTTTAGTAAATGCTTAATTCTTGACTGAAAAGTTACATAATTACACCAGTGATTTCTCTGTGATGCCAAACTGTGTTCATTACTTACACCTTCACAACATCAACAGATTTCAGAGCTTAGTTTCTAATCCTAGCTTCACTACTCAGTTACTGTGTAATTTTGAGTAAGTCACTTTCCAAATAAGTACATACTTACCAGCAGTTACTGCTGTGTCTCTATTAGAATGAAATTAGGTTAGTTGACTTCCTCTTTTATAAAGAATATGAAGATACTATGAAGAACATTACAGTTATGGCAAACACATGCAGCAAGAAAATAAGCCACTTTTTTGGTATATAAATGTGAATTTTAAATTATTTCTTTATAGGTACTAAACCTTACTATTATAGAATTGCTTAATAGACTGACCTAAAATAGAATAAAACTAATGCAGAATTTGCTATTTAGGCATGCTTTTTGAAGTGTTAAGTAATGGACAGATATTTACTGTAGTCACTGTGTGCACATTTAAGGGATAGAGGGAAAGTATTTTCTTCTGCCTTAATGAAGCAGGAGATCTAAAGCAGAAAGTAATATCAGATTATCCTTCAAGGCCGGCCATCGCGCCTGGCCTTCAAAGATAATCTTCATTATCGAGGAGAGTTTTTAAGGTGGGATGATCCCAGCATGGGACAAAAATTAGCTGGGTGTGGTAGCACATGCCTGTAGTCCCAGCTACTTGGGGGGCTGAGGTGGGAGGATCACCTGAGCTCAGGGAGTTCGAGGCTACAGTGAGCCAGGATTGTGCCACTGTACTCCAGCATGGGTGACAGAGTGAGACCCTGTCTCAAAAAATTTATATAAAAATAAAAAATAAAGTGCCACTGCACTCCAGCATGGGTGACAGAGTGAGACCCTGTCTCAAAAAATATATATAAAAATAAAAAAGTGGGATGATCTGGCATCTCTCTGAAAATATAGTTCTCCTTAGTATTTACCTAAATTAAGCATTTGTTAGATGAATTTTATTCCATCTTTATATTATTGCTGTCTGCTTCATTATGACTAGTATCTGCAGAATACTTGTTCATGTTTGTCAGGTATTAAAGTGTCCTCATTTGAAAGCCTTTATTTGTGAATGTAGTTCTTTGCTCACCAAGAAACAGCACATGCCTTCGAGTTGTTTTATTCTAAGAAAAGACTACTTTCATTTAGCTGCTTTTGTAAAACTTCATTAGAGATAAAGAACACAGGCTCTGTAACCAAAAGACCCAAATTCAGGTCCTGTTTCACTACTTTTTGGAAAGCTATATTGCACAAAAATCATTATGGAGTGTAGTGGGTAAGACAAAAACAGATTAGCAGATAGGTAAATATATAAAACTGCGTTTTTTATTTATCTTACCCAAACTTGTTTTCTGTAGTATTCTCCACGTTGTTATATAGGCAACTTCATTCCATTTGCTCAGCCAGAAACCTTGGGTTCATTCCACCCTACAGTCAAACCATTAGCAAATTTCTAGCCGCTCTGCTTTCAAAATATATCCAGAATTCAACTGTTTTGCTGAATTCCTGATGTAAATACAGATGACATCCTCATTTCTTGCCTGGATTATATTAGCAGTGTCATAGTTTTCCTACTTCTGCCCTCATCCGTTTACTTATCTCTTTAGATTCCCAGTAGATTCTTTCTAAACAAAAGTCATGTCATTTCACTCATAATCCTACTATGACTTCCTTCTCTTCCTCAGAATATAATCTAAAATTCATGTTATGGCCTAGGAGGCCTTAACCTCTTCCAGGTACTGATGTCTCTGTAGCCTTATTGGCCTCCTTGCTACTCCTGTTTGTTGTTTTCTCTATTTGGAATGCTCTTCTCACACATCTGGATGGCTTCCTTTTTTTTTTTTCTTTTCACTCAGAGCTTTGTTCAAATATCTTTTTTTTTTGTTTTTTTTTAAGAGAGCCCTTCCTGACTATCCAATATAAAATAGCTCTCCCATCCCAGCACTAATAATTTCCTTTACCTTGATAAATTCTTCATACCTTTGGCTATTATTTATTAATTAGCTTATTTACTATTTTCTTGGATGTAATCTAGTGCCTGACATGTAGGAGGGTTCGGTAAATGCTGAATAAATGAATAAGTGAGCACAGCTTTTGGAATCAGATAACCTTGGGTTTGAATTCTAGTTTTGTTGTTTAGTAGCTGTGTAACCTCCCACCCCCCAAATATAAAATAGGGATGATAAAAACAGATAGGTTATTTCATTTCCTGGATCTTTGGAATTGGTGAGTTATCTTTTAATGCTATATGTTTCCCATTTTAAGCTAACTCTACTAGATGCTTTTGTCTTTTTTTTTTTTTCTGATTTCTAGTCCCTGCACTAGCTATCAATGGAAAAAATAGATTTCCTTTATGACCATGTGTTACATGAGGTCTTTCTTTGTATTTTCAGACCACAGGAAGGAGGGTGGAAGTATGGTTTCCAGTAAGTGTGTTTTTTGCCAATCCTCTTCAAAACTTGAGAATTAGTCAAATAAAATTGTGAGCTATTAACGTCCATTTTGACATCCTTTTAATGCACAATTTTTAAAATATCCACATATCATAAAACTTACCCTTTTAAAGTATACAATTCAGTGTTTTTTAATATATTCAGAACCATCACTGCTGTTTGCAGAACATTTTCATCACCCCAGAAAAACTCCTTATCCATTAGCAGTCAGTCCCTATTTCCTCCTTTCCCCAGTGTCTGGAAACCACTCATCTATTTTTTGTCTCTGGATTGGTCTATTCTGGGTATTTTGTGAGAGTGGAATTATATATAACCTTTTGTGCCTGGCTTCTTTCACTTAGCTGTTTGTTTGAGACAGGTGAGACAGGGTCTCATTTTGTCGCCCAGGCTGGAGTGCAGTGGCACCATAGGCTCACTGCAACCTCTGCCTCCCGGGTTCAAGCGATCCTCCTGCCTCGGCCTCCCTAGTAGCTGGTACTACAGGCATGCACCACCATACCCAGCTAATTTTTGTAGTTTTTTTTTTTTCCCCTGAGACAGAGTCTTGCTCAGTCTCCCAGACTGGAGTGCAGTGGCACCATCTCGGCTCACTGCAACCTCCGTCTCCCAGGTTCAAGCGATTCTTCTTCCTCAGCCTCCCGAGTAGCTGGGACTGCAGGCGTGCGCCACCACACCCAGCTAATTTTTGTATTTTTAGTAGAGACGGGGTTTCACCATGTTGGCCAATCTGGTCTCTTACTCCTGACCTCAAGAGATCCACCTGTCTCGGCCTCTTAAAGTGCTGGGATTACAGGTGTGAGCCACTGTGCCCAGCTAATTTTTGTATTTTTGTAGAGACGGGGTTTAACCATTTTGGCCAGGCTGGTCTCAAACTCCTGGACCTTGTGATCCGCCCGCCTCGGCCTCACAAAGTGCTGGGATTACAGGCATGAGCCACTGTGCCCGGCCTTAAAAAAACTTTCATATAGACGGTTTCACTGTTGCCCAGGCTGATCTTGAAACTCCCAGTCTCAGCACCCCTCCTGCCTGGGCTTCCCAAAGTGTTGCGATGACTGGCCTGAGCCACCATGCCCAGTTCATAATGTTTCTGAGGTTCATCCATGTTGTAGCTTGTATGAATACTTATTGCTTTTCGTAGCCAAGTAATGGCCCATTTTTTGGTTATACCACAGTTTATCCATTCACCAGTTATTTAAATATCCGATATTTGTGTTTCCTGTTTTCATTCATCAATGAATTGACAGTTTGGATTGTTTCCCCTTTTTAGTTAGTATGAATAATGCTGTGAACATATATGTACAAGTTTTTATGTAGGCTTGTGTTTTAATTTGTTTTTGTTAATATACCTTGCGTGTAGGAGGACCTCAGTAAATGTTGAACAAATGGGTCATACAGTAACTCTGTGTTTTAACTTTCTAAGTCTATAGAGAAAAAACAATGATTTTTCTTATATACTCGCCCACAACACTTGATTCTCCTTTTCTGACACCAGATATGTGGGGTTTTTTTTTCCACACCAAACAATTTTTCCACGCCAGCTGGGTGTTCTGCAATTCATTTCTGGCATTAACCAGAGTTAAGGGCTCAGTCTCACAGGACTGGCCCCCACTTTAGACACCAGTCACAAGTTGTAGATTCCTAGGTTACCGACAACTTGTGTCCGACTTGGCTACAAATTGGAGGTTCCCACAACCCCCTTCTTGGGTTCATTAATTTGCTAGATGAGCTCACAGAAACCGGAGAAGACAGTATACTCACAATTGCCAATGTATTACAAAGGATATTTTAAAGGATGCAATTGAACAGACAGATGAAGCTATGCATATGTGAGTTTTTTTTTTTGTTTGTTTGTTTGTTTGTTTTTTGAGACAGGGTCTCGCTGTTGCCCAGGCTGAAGTGCAGTGGCGCGATCTCGGCTCACTGCAGGCTCCGCCCCCCGGGGTTCACGCCATTCTCCTGCCTCAGCCTCCCCAGTAGCTGGGACTATAGGTGCCCGCCACCTTGCCCGGCTAATTTTTTGTATTTTTAGTAGAGACGGGGTTTCACTGTGTTAGCCAGGATGGTCTCGATCTCCTGACCTCGTGATCCGCCCGCCTCGGCCTCCCATAGTGCTGGGATTACAGGCGTGAGCCACTGCACCCGGCCCCATATGTGAGGTTTGTAAGGGTCATGAACCCAGGAGCCTTTGGCCCCGTGGGATATGTGGCTATGTTCTTATTCACCAATTCAAAAGCTCTCCAAACTCTCCTTTCGGGTTTTTATAAGGCTTCATTACTTAGGCATAATTGATTAAATTATTGGCTATTGGTGTTCGATTCAACCCTGAGCCCCTCCCTTCTTCCCCAGAGATCCATGGGGTGGGGCTGAATGTTTCCACCCTCTAATCACATGATTGGTTCCTTTGGCTGTCAGTCCCCATTCTGAGGCTCTCCAGGAGCCCCCAGCCACCAGTCATGGTATTAACATATAAAAGGATATTTATAACTTACTAGATTCCAAGGGTTTTAGGAGCTAGATGAAGACCAAATATATATTTCTTGTTGTAAATCACAATACCACACTAAGGAATTGCCAAACTTTTCCACAGCAACTGCAGCATTATGCATTCCTGTGAGCAGTGTGCAAGAACTCCAATTTCTATGTTTGGCCAGTGTTTATTATGGTGGTTTTTCAGTGATAGCATCCTAGTGTGAAGTGGCATCTCATTGTGGTTTTGGTTTGCATTTCACTAATGACTAATGATGTATTAAATGTCTTTTCTTGTGCATGTTGGTATTTCGGTGGAGAAATATCTATTCAAATTTTTTGCCCATTAAATTTTTTTTTTTTTTTTTTTTTCTGAGACGGAGCCTCACTCTGTCACGCTGGAGTGGCTGTGGCATGATCTTGGCTCACTGAAACCTTCACCTCCCAGGTTCAAGCGATTCTCCTGCCTCAGCCTCCTGAGTAGCTGGGAATACAGGCATGTGCTACCACGCCTGGCTAATTTTTTTTTTTTTTTTTTTTTTTTTTTTTTTTTTTTGAGACAGAGTCTCGCCCTGTTGCCAGGCTGGAGTGCAGTGGCGTGATCTCGGCTCACTGCAACCTCTGCCTCCCAGGTTCAAGCGATTCTCCTGCTTCAGCCTCCCGAGTAGCTGGGACTACAGGCGTGTGCCACCATGCCCAGCTAATTTTTGCATGTTTAGTAGAGATGGGGTTTCACCCCGTTGGCCAGGATTAGTCTCGATCTCTTGAGCTCGTGATCCATCCACCTCAGTCTCCCAAAGTGCTGGGGTTACAGGCATGAGCCACTGCACCCGGCCCTAGTTTTTATATTTTAGTAGAGATGAGGTTTTGCCATAATGGCCAGGCTGGTCTCGAACTCCTGGCCTTAAGTGATCCACCCGCCTCAGCCTCCCAACATGCTGAGATTACAGGCGTGAGCCACCGCACCTGGTCCTAAACAATTTGTCATTTTGTTGAATTGTAAGAATTCTTTATATATTTAGACACCATGTCCTTTATTAGACATTATTTATTACATTCGCAAAAATTTCCTCTTTTTTTTTGAGACGGAGCCTTGCTCTGTCGCCAGGCTGGAGTGTGGTGCTGTAATCTTGGCTCACTGCAACCTCTGCCTCATGGGTTCAAGCGATTCTCCTGCCTCAGCCTCTTGAGTAGCTGGGACTACAGGTGTGTGCCACCACACCTAGCTAATTTTAGTCTCGATTTCCTGACCTCGTAATCTGCCCACCTCTGCCTCCCAAAGTGCTGGGATTACAGGCATGAGCCACCGCGCCCAGCCAATTTCCTTTTTTTCTGTGGGCTGTGTTTTCATTTTCTTGATAGTATCATTTGAAGGACAAAAATTAATTTTGGCAAAATTTATTTTTTTTTCTTTGTGTATTTGGTGTCATATCTAAGAAATCACTGCCTAATCCAGGGGGTGATGGAGATTTGCATCTGAGTTTTTTTCTGAAAATATAATAATTCTGGCTTTTACATTTGGGTCTTTGATTCATTTTGAATTCATTTTTGCATATAATGTAGGGATTATTTAGTTTCATAGTATTAATATGGCAGCTTGTTTTCCGTTTGAAGTTGTATAGGACCAAGCTGAGAGTCCATCAGGTTTGATAGTATCAAGTTGGATTCAGGTTACTTCTCTGGGTGAGTGGAGAGCTGTTTCTCAGATAAGAATTTACATTGCAGTCCTACTATTAAAAAATGTGATTGTAGTATAAAATATTGCTGAGAAAAAAAAAAATATATATATATATATTTTTTAGACCAAGTCTCGCTTTGTCACCAGGCTGGAGTGCAGTGGCACGATCTTGGGTCACTGCAACCTCCGCCTCCGGGTTCAAGCAGTTCTCCTGCTTCAGCCTCCCGAGTAGCTGGGACTACAGGCGCGCGCTGCCACACCTAGCTAATTTTTGTATTTTTAGTAGAGACGGGGTTTCACCGTGTTGGCCAGGATGGTCTTGATCTCTTGACCTCATGATCCACCTGCCTTTGCCTTCCAAAGTGCTGGGATTACAGGTATGAGCCACCGCTCCTGGTCTGCTGAGAATATTTTTGTGTTCACCTATAAGCCTTTATTGTAATTAAAAGAGGCGTTATCAACTTCAGTCTTTAGACTTAGAAAATCTTTGAGCCAGAGGGCATCTCAGGTGTCATCTAGTCTAACCACCTTGCCTTTTCTGTAAATATTGCTGCATTTTATTAGAGATAGTCTATAAGATAAAATTTAAAAAATTTTTAAATTACAATAGTCTTTTTTACTACATGAAAGGAACATATATAAAGGAAATCGAGTAATAGGTTTTAAAAATAGAGATCTGATAAAAGAAAACTTGTTACATTCTTAGGAAAACCAATTTAAGGATTCTAGTGGAGAAAATTACCTCGTTGGGCATATTTTTTGTTCGTTTTGAGACAAGGTTTTACTCTCATCCAGGCTAGGGTATGCAGTAGTGCAGTCACGGCTCACTGCAGCCTTGACCTCCTGGACCCAAGCGATTCTCCCACCTCAACCTGCTGAGTAACTGAGACTACAGGTGCACACCACCACACCTGGCTAATTTTTGTATTTTTGGTAGAGATGAGGTTTTGCCATGTTGCCTAGGCTGGTCTTGAACTCCTGGGCTCAAGCAGTCCTCCTGCCTCAGCCTTCCAAAGTGCTGGGGTTACAGACATAGAATTCATTTCTTTATAACAATTAGTTTAGGTTACCTTGATTTGTTTCTATAGTCCAGCCTCATTATTCATGATTTCCGTATTTGTGAATTCACGTCTTCGTGACACTTGTAACCCTAAAACTGATACTTGCAGTGCTTTTTTTTTTTTTTGCCGTTTGCACACTTAAAGAGCAGTGAAGAATTTGCCATTCTATGCACACACTCCCAGCTGAGATCAAACAAGACTACACTCAGCTCATATTCAGTTATTTTTGAGGTCTATTTTGTGCCACATTATTTCGCTTTTTTGTGCTTTTTGTTGGTAATTTCACTGTTTAACTTATGTGCTGTCTAGTGTTCCTGTGTATATGTGAAGGTTGTGCTGTGCCTTTTGGAGAAAATTTGTTCAGGCATGCGTTATAGTGCTTTTGGCTGTGAGTTTGATATTAATCAACAATATATAGTAAATAAGAGGCTGGGCATGGTGGCTCATTCCTGTAATCCCAGCACTTTGGGAGGCTGAGGTGGGTGGATCACTTGTCAGGAGTTTGAGACCAGCCTCAACATGACGAAACCTCATCTCTACTAAAAATATCCCCTCACCCCCCCGCAAAAAAAAAAAATTTGCTGGGCATGGTGGCATGCACCTGTAATCCCAGCTACTCGGGAGGCTGAGGCAGGAGAATTGTTTGAACCTGGGAGGTGGAGGTTGGATTGCAGTGAGCCAAGATCATGCCATTGCACTCCATCCTGGGCCATAGAGTGAGACTCTGTCTCAAAAAAGAAAGTCTTTAGACAAACACAAACAAGTTACTTTTGATTGGTTGAAGAAAATAATGTGACCAGAGACTGGCAGGAATCTAACCCTATATTTCCTCTAACTGTGGATTCCATATTTACTAATTCAGTGTTTGCCACAACTTTGTAGAGAGCTTAACTACTGTGAATAATGAGAAATGACTGTATTTTAATTAAAAAAAAATTTTTTTTTGAGACAGTCTCACTCTGTCACCCAGTGCAATGGCATGATCTTGTCTCTCTGCAACCTCCCAGGTTTAAGTGATTCTCGTGCCTTAGCCGTCCAAATAGCTGGGATTACAGTCATGCGCCACCATGCCTGGCTAATTTTTGTATTTTTAGTAGAGACGAGGTTTCGCCATGTTGGCCAGGCTGGTCTTGAACTCCTGACCTCAATCTGTCTGCCTGTCTCAGCCTCCCAAAGTGCGGGGATTACAGGCGTGAGCCACTGTGCCCAGCTGTATTTTGATTTAAGTTTCAGTATACTTTTGATTTGAAAGTATTGAAGTCCAGTTAAAACTAGTAAAAGGTACTGTTGCTACATCCAGGTTTCTTGTTTGATTCTTTCATTTTCTACTGTAGATCATACCTTCCTCCTTTTTTTTTTTTTTTTTTGAGTTAACCATGCAGTTCAAACCAGTGGTTTCCAACTTTGATATCACATCGAAATCACCTGGGAAACTTTAAAAAAATACCATCCCCAGGTTATGATTTAATTGCTCTGGAATGCATCCTGGGTATTGTAATTTTTCTTAGCTCTTCAGGTAATTCTTTTTTTTTTTTTTGAGATGATGTCTCTGTCACCCAGGCTGGAGTGCCCTGGCATGATCTCGGCTCACTGCACCCTCTGCCTTTCAGGTTCAAGTGAGTCTTTTGCCTCAGCCTCCCGAGTAGCTGGGATTACAGGCACTCACCACAATGCCTGGCTATTTTTTGTATTTTTAATAGAGACGGGGTTTCTCACCATGTTGGCCAGGCTGGTCTCGAATCCTGACCTCACATGATCTGCCCGTCTTGGCCTCCCAAAGTGCTAGGATTACAGGCGATAGCCACTGCACCTGGCCTTCAGGTAATTTTAATGTGCAGCCAAAGTTGTAGACTCACCTTCACTACAATGCAGGAATTTAGGTGTGCCAATTATGTAAATTGGGTAAGTTGTAATACATCTCCTTGTACCTGTTTTAGAGTTCAGGAAACATTTCAAAGTTTAATCCTCTTGAAAGATTTAAGAATCAAATTTGAGATTGGAAATATCTATATTTGTTTTGTTCCTACATAATTATAGTTCTGTCAAAGACCACCCATTTCCCGTACATATCTGAGCACTTATTGACTGTCTTATCAACTTTAGTAAAATGTTTTGTTTGATGGCTATTTTATACAACAAACAAAGTATCTGTCATGAGAGTTTTTTGTGGAGCAGTTTTAGTGAACTGAGTACATTAAGATGTGGCTATGGGGTGGTTCCATAGGCTCAGTAATGAGCTCAGTGATTCTTCTTTAATGCCAGTAGAGTCCACCTAAACAAAATTTAAAAATATTTTATTATATCATGAATTGTTGGAGTTGAATATGCATAAAAATCTCATTTAAAACATAATCTGGGCTGGACACGATGGCTCATGCCTGGGATCTCAGCACTTTGGGAGGCCAAGGTGGGAGGATTGCTTGGAGCCAGGAGTTGAGACCATCCTGAGCAATGGCAGGACTCCATCTCTACAAAAAATAACAAAAGTAATCTTAGGGGCCTGTATCAAACCATATCAGGGCCCAGTACCAAGAATAGTCCTTTCTAGGTACTTGGAAAGATATTCTTGTTTTTAAGTCTTTTTGCCCTTCATTGGGGTCATTATTATTGCTAGTCCTTGTATCTCCCATTCTACAACCTATGTTGAACTTATCCGTCCACTAAAATTCTTGAGAATCAAGTTGTTTATGACTTTGGCCCCTGGGCTTATATCTCTCTTGTCCTTATGGATATTACTGCATATGTGGAGATTCTGTCAGTATCCTTTACTTGCTAGGAATATTTAGCAACTATTATTAGTGACTTTTTATGTTGAATTTCCATTTTATTTTTATTATTTTTTTAGAAATAGGACCTCACTCTGTTGCCCAGGATGGAATGCAGTGGTACAACTGTACCTTACTGTAACCTTGAACTTCTAGGATCGAGGGATCCTTCTGCCTCAGTCTTCCAAGTAGCTAGGACTACAGGTACATGCCACCATGCTCAGCTAATTTCTAAAATATTTTGTAATGTTGCCCAGGTTGGTCTCAAACTCTGCCTCAAGCGATCCTCCTCCCTTGGCCTCCTGAGGTGCTGGGGTTACAGGCATAAGCCACCATGTCTAGCCTGAATTTTCATTTTGAATTCTGGGCAGTTTCGATAGCTCCCTGTCTTGTTTTTTTTATTGTTCCTAGGTTTTTTGTTTGTTTGTTTTTAAAACTTACCTAGCAGGTAATTTAGTTAGCTCCTCCACTCTTTGAACTTTCTTCCTGAATTCAAATTTTACTCAAAATCCACTTTAGTTCTTTGTAACTCAATACTTTGACATCATAAATCCACCAACCTTAGCCTCATCCTCACAGCTGTAAATACTTTTTAGTACCTTGTGTGCCCCCGTATCATGTTTTACCTCTTTCATAGGGTTTTTCACTTCTGCCTTGTAGCTATTATAAAGACACTTTGTCTTTATTAGATTTTTAACTCAATGAGGGCAGTGCTTACTGGCAATCATTACTCCAATGTTTTCTGGGTTAATAAATAGAACAAAGATAAATAGTACTGTTTTCAAAATAGGCCAGAAGTGATAGGAAAACACAGTTGAGTATATTGCCTTCTTGCCTTATCTCTGATTCCATTGCTGTCTTTTTCTTCTGCCTTGTCCCAGTTAGAGAAAGTAAAGAATTGGGTTGAAAAGGAAAATTTATACAGCATTTAAAAGTCAGGGTAAGCTTCCTGTTAACGATACACGTCTTTCAGCCCAGTTAATATTTGGTTGGTAATTCTTTCACTTTGCAGATAATGCTTCAATGAGAGTATCTTTTCTTCCCCCACCCCCTGCCCCCGGTAGTAGATTTTTTCTTAAGCTTCCTGTATGTAACCCTTACTGACAGCAAGTAATTTAGCAAGTAATTTTAGGTCTTGCTTCATTGATAGTAAGATTATGTGATTGCTTTCTTTCCAAACTCAAATGTGTTGTGTCTCTGTATACTTTTCCTCATTTCTGAAATGGTATTCCTTTACCAAATGTTTTATTTTTAAGATGTGTCTGAGAGTAGAACTGTATGTGCTGAGGGGAGATGGGAGTATTTTGGTATAGGGAGTTTGTGTTTGGTTCTTTTAGATGTTGCAGAGGACAGAACATCTGTTAATGTCTATGAAATATAGATTGGGTTTCTGAAACAAAACAAAAGTTACAGCTTTTGCATGATGATAGAGCTTTACTTCAGATTATTCTAATTTACTGTTAACCCTTGAACAACAGGAAGCGAACTACCTGTGCAGTCAAAAATCCATATATAACTATACTTCTCAAAAACTTAAGTACTAATAGCTTACTGTTAACTGGAAACCTAACCTACAAGATAAACAGTTGATTAACACATATTTTATGTGATAGATGTATTATATACTCTATTCTTACAATAAAGTAAGATAGAGAAAAAATGTTATTAAGAAAATCATGAGTTCAAATATATTTACTATTCATTAAGTACTCTGTCACCCAGACTGGAGTGCAGTGGCGCAATCTCAGCTCACTGCAGCCTCCACCTCCTGGGTTCAAGTGATTCTCCTGCTTCAGCCTCCCCAGTAGCTGGGATTACAGGCTCGCGCCACCATGCCCAGCTAATTTTTGTATTTTTAGTAGAGATGAGGTTTCACCATGTTGGCCAGGGTGGTCTCAAACTCCGGGCTTCAAGTGATCCCCCTGCCTCAGCCTCCCAAAGTACTGAGATTACAGGCGTGAGCCACCATTCGCAGCTGGTCACAAAAATCTTTATCCTTGTTATAGGCTGAGAAGAGGAAGAGGAGGGTTTGGTCTTGCTGTCTCAGGAGTGACAAAGGCAGAAGAAAATCCATGTATAGTGGACCTGTGCAGTTCAAACCTGTGTTGTTGAGGGTCAGCTGTGCTTGAAGAAATTGCTCAGTTTAGAAGACTCTCACCAAAAAGAAAGCAAAAAAACCACCACGCACACACACACATGCACACACACACACACACACAAAAACCCCCCCAATGATAGGGAAGGTTGGTTCAGTCCTTGCAAGCCTTGCAAGTTTGTGATGAAAATAAGTGCAAGTAACAAAGTTAAGACAGTTAATGGTGATGGCTTGGAAAGGATTACCCCTGATCCTAAATAGTAAAAATAGTATTAAAAGGTCCTAGCTGCTGCTTTTTTTTTTAGCACTTTTTCTAATGTTGACTTTTTTTTGTGTATCTGCTTATGACTGAAGTCAGATTTTTCTTTTAAAAATATTTTTTTCTCAAAAAAAAAAATACATATTTTTAAATTATTTTAAATCTTTATGAACTGGCAACAGTTAATATACTGAATTTTTAAAAATTCAGCTGCTGTAGTTTTAATAATTGAAAATGAAAGTTAAACTGATAATTTCTTGAATTGGCAACGTAGGATGTCAAAATTGATTTTATAAATCAGTGTTTGTACTTTTCATATTTCTTAATTCCTTCTTAGAATGAAACTTGTCATAAATACATTTTATGTTCTTTTTGAGACGAAGTCTTCCTCTGTCACCCAGGCTGGAGTGCAATGGCGTAATCTCGGCTTACTGCAGCCTCCGCCTCCCAGGTTCAAGCAGTTCTCCTGCCTCAGCCTCCTAAGTAGCTGGAACTGTAGGCATGCACCACCACACCCAACTAATTTTTGTATTTTTATTAGAGACTGGGTTTCACCATGTTGGCCAGGCTGGTCCTGAACCCCTGACCTCAAGTGATCCACCCACTTCGGCCTCCCAAAGTGCTGGGATTACAGGCATGAGCCACCATGCCTTGCCTAACTTTTGGATCTTTAGTAGAGATGGGGTTTCACCATGTTGGCCATGCTGGTCTCAATCACCTGACCTCAGGTGATCCGCCTGCCTTAGCCTTCCAAAGTAGTGAGATTACAGACATGAGCCACCACGCCCAGCTGCTTAAAGGTATTCTGAAAATCTCAGAATAATTCTGTGGCTACTTTTGGCAACTGAGGCCCAAATTTATGTAAACTTTGAAGCAAAAGTTTTTTTTAATTTTTGTTTATTTATTATTATTTTTTTAAGACAGGGAGTCTCACTCTGTCACCCAGGCTGGAGTGCAGTGGCGCAATCTCGGCTCACTGCAACCTCCACCCCCCAGGTTCAAGCAGTTCTCCTGCCTCAGCTTCCTGAGTAGCTGGGACTACAGGCACCTGCCACCATACCTGCTAATTTTTGTATTTTTAGTAGCGACAGGATTTCACTATATTGGCCAGGCTGGTCTCGAACTCCTGACCTTGTGATCTGCCCATCTCTGCCTCACAAAGTGTTGGGATTACAGGTGTGAGCCACTGCGCCCGGCACAAAAGTTGTTTTTAAGAAGGCTTAGAAGATTGAACTTGCTCTTTATCAAAATACTGATCTTACATACACTTGCAATCTTTTATAATACATTATTATATTTTAGAACACATACATTGAAACTATTCTAGTGAAAAAAGTTGGTATTTTTATTTTGGTCAGTTCTCTATGTATGAGATACTTTAGTTTGCTATCCACCTTAAGTGCCAGGGTTTAAACATTTTTGCTGTATTTTTCAGCTTAGAAAATCTTCCTATAAGAATTAAATGTGATTTTTTTTTCCTACTTGTTAATGACTCTGACCAGCATATACAAGTTTCCACCTAGTAGGTCAGGAGAAAGTATTGGTAAAATCCCTAAAATCACAGTATAGTATACCTGAGCATGATAAAGAAGAAAACAAATCACTGTCTTCCTTGAATTAAAAAGTTTCCCAAACTGTCTTGTTATGTGTGTATTTTGGCTTGACAAAGTAACTACCCTGGAACCATAAAGTTAGCAGTTCATTTTAAGATTTTAGGCTGGGCAAGGTGGCTCATGTCTATAATCTCAGCACTTTGGGAGGCCAAGGTGGGCGGATCACTTGAGGCCAGGAGTTTGAGACCAGTCTGGCCAACATGGCAAAACCCCCTTTCTACTAAAAATACAAAATTAGCCAGGTGTGGTGGCACATGCCAATAGTCCTAGCTACTTAGGAGGCTGAGGCACAAGAATAGCTTGAACTCGGGAGGCAGAGGCTGCAGTGAGCCAAGATCACACCACTGCACTCCAGTCTGGGCAACAGAGCAAGACCCTGTCTCAAAAAAAAAAAAATTTATTCCTGCTGATGGAAGTCTTCTGTGTAAATAGTGCTTAGAAATGCATAAGTGTGGCCAGACACAGTGGCTCACGCCTGTAATCTCAGCATTTTGGGAGGCCAGGGCAGGCAGATCACTTGAGGTCAGGAGTTCAAGACCAGACCAGGGAGACCCTGTCTCTACTAAAAATACAAAAATTAGTGGGGCCTGGTGGCTCATGCCTGTAATCCCAGCTACTGGGGAGGCTGAGGCAGGAGAATTGCTTGAACCTGAGAGGTGGAGGTTGCAGTGAGCCGAGATCGCACTACTGCACTCTAGCCTGGGTGACAGAGCAAGGCTGCATCTAAAAAAAAAAAAAAAAAAAAAAAAATTTGTAAGTGTATATAATTTGTCTATGTTTAAGTGGGTGTTTAAAGGTAGAAAGTGGGGAGGGGGGAATTGTTTATACTGAGTAGCGTTTCCTACAATGTTAAATTGAAAATGGTAATCTGTTTACTTAGGACAAGATACAAGGTAATGATGACATGAGTTTTAACCTATTTGTTATCAAAATGGTAATTTGTTTATTTGGTTGACTGAAACAGTTTGTACTAAAACCAAATTTATTACTTAGTTTTTTGGAACATTTTAAACCATTATAGTTGTTTAGGGATATGGATATATGATGGAAATAACAATAGCATTAGACGAAGGTAATATAGAAAAGTACTAAAAACATAATGAGAATATAAACTATATATAAAACTATAGAAAAGTAATTACAGATACATGATTGAATTAGGCTGAACAATATATAAAAAGACTTCTAATAAAGCTTTAACTTGTGAAAATGAGAATAACCTAGGTTCTGGGATTTTTAAACTAAAAGGAACTTTGAGAATCATTTAATAAATAATGATTTAATTAATAATTAAATGATTTTTTTTGTTAACAAAAAAATGGTTCCAGAAGATAACAAAACTTTCATACCTACACACTTACAGACCATATACAGCACTGTTCACAGTCAAGAAATGTAAACAGGGCTGGGTGCTGTGGCTCACGCCTGTAATCCTAGCACTTTGGGAGTCCGAGGTGGGCAGATTACTTGAGGTCAGGAGTTTGAGACCAGCTTCAACATGGTGAAACTCTGTCTCTACCAAAAAATACAAAAAAAAATTACCTGGGTGTGGTGGCGTGCATCTGTAAGCCCAGCTGCTTGGGAGGCTGAGGCAGGACAATTGCTTGAATCCGTGAGGCGGAGGTTGCAGTGAGCCAAGATAGCGCCACTGCACTCCAGCATGAGTGACAGAGTGAGACCTTGCCTCAAAAAAAAAAGTAAAATGTAAAGATGAAGTATCAAATCATAACTGCATAAAATTTCATAATCACCTTCTGTTACTATTGCTGTGAGCTCAGGTGTTGGGAATATCCACTTAACATGCGGTATGACCCTCTGCGCGAGCAGTTAGTCGTCTCGCCTTTAAATTGCGTATTGCAGTAAAAAGTGATCTCTTGCTATTCTGGTGTATTTTTCATTGTGTTTTAGTGCAATACTGCAAACTTTGAATCAAACACCATGGAATCCATGCAAAATGCCACTAGTGATGCTGGAAGTACTCCTAAGAAGCAGAGGAAAGTCATGACATTGACAGAAAAAGTTGAACTGCTTGATAAATACTGTAGATTTACAGTTGTGGTTGCCCACCGTTTCAGATAGATGATTCCATCTTATAAACAGATGGCATAAATTTACAGTATTGATAAATACAGCACAGTGCTGTAAATGTATTTTCTCTTCCTTATGATTTTCTTAACATTTTGTTTTCTCTAGCTCACTTTATTGTAAGAACGCAGTATGTAATATACAAAACATGTTAATTGACTTTATGTAACTGACAAATAACATAAGGCTTCTGGTCAACAGGTTTATTAGTAGCTAAGTTTTGGGGGAATCGGAAGTTACATGTGGGTTTTCGACTGTTTGGGGCTTGGTTCCCCAACTCCCAAATTATTCAAGGGTTAACTGTATTTGTAATTCATACTTTTCAGAGAACTCTACTTGACAGAAGAAAAGTGTTCTCAGAGAATCTATGGTACCAATTTTATCCATCTGAGATGAGTTTATTAGAAAACTAGATTTTATGTTCACTGGAAAATATTGACCTCAGCAATAAAAATGGCAATGACAATGCAGTACATCTTTTCTAAAAAATAGATTTATTAGAAGAATGTTCTAACAATAATGTTCATTATATTACAAATCACCAGATGTTTATTCCTTTGAGACTAAATCTACTAGAAGGAAAGATCTAACCTAGATTTCTTTTTAAGTCATAGAACTTAAAAGCTCTGGAAGCTGCCTTTTGGTGTAGAGAGTTGAGCATCAATATTTATTCTAACAATACGCCATGATCTACTTAGCTATGTACCTGTTGTTTCTATTTTTTTTTTTTTTTTTTTTTTTTACTCCTAGGCATTTGTATTGCCTCCCCTAATTTTATGGTATTCTTTAGTATAAATTTTTAAGAATGGTGTTACTAAGTCATAGAATCAATATTTTTCTTTCTTTTTTGAGACAGAGTCTCATGCTGTCACCCATGCTGGAGTGCAGTGGCACAGTCAGGGTTCACTACAGCTTTGACCTCTCAGGCCCACGTGATCCTCCCTCAGCCTCCTGAGTAGCTGGGACTACAAGCGTGCACCACCACACCCAGCTAATTTTTTATTTTTTGTAAAGATGGGGGTCTTACTATGTTGCCCTGGATGGCCTTGAACTCCTAGACTCAAGTGATCTTCTCACCTTGGCCTCCCAAAATGCTAGGATTACAGGCATGACCCACCATGCCAGCTTTATTTACTTTATAAGAAAGTTGGTTAGGGTAAACTGTTTTAGGGTCATCTTTTATTTCTTTTTATTTCCCATTTTATTTTTTTCCTTATTGTCATCTGTGAATATTAATACTACTTTAATATGTTTATTTGGAACTTTAAGCTTGAAAATAGTTGCATCTGCCAGCCCATCTCATTGTATTCTTTCAATAACAATCTGAGGTATTTAATTATGAAGATACTAAGGTACACATTATTACTTATCCAAAGTTGCATGTATTATACACGCCTACAAATCAGACCTCGAGTTTTCAATTAAATATGTCTTGCTGGGTCAGGTGCAATGGTTCACACCTCTAATCCCAGTGCATTTTGAGGCCGAGGCAGGAGGATTGCTTAAGGCCAGGAGTTAAATTCCAAACCTGGGCAATATAGCAAGACCCTGTCTCTATAAAAAATAAACTAGCTGGGCATGGCGGCACGCACCTGTAGCCCAGTTGCTCGGGAGGCTGAGGCGGGAGCATTGCAGGGAGCTATGATTGTACCACTATATTCCATCCTGGGTAACTAAGACTTTGCCCAATAAATAATCCGTCTAATCAGCTATTTTATCTTTCTTGTCAGGCTGCTATACCTCAGTACCTTAGACTGAGTAATTATAAACAACAGAAACTTAATCCTTACAGTTCTAGAGGCTGGGAAGTCCCAGATTCAGGGTGCCAACAGATTCAGTAGTCCAGAATGGCACCTTCTGACTGTGTCTTCACATGGCAGCAAGGCAAACTAGCTCTCTGCCTTCTTATAGGCACTAATCCCATTCACCAGTTTTCCACCCTTATGACCTAGTCACCTCCCAAAGGCTCCACCTCTTAATTCCAATACCTTGGGAATTAGATTTCAGCATATGAATTTTGGAGGGACATAAATGTTCAGACCATAGAATATCCCTTACAGCACCTAACTTAACAGTCTTAAAGTTTGCATTTTGCTTACATTTTGAAGAAA